>NC_135018.1:21321770-21640520 GCF_051020955.1 Megalopta genalis | reverse complement strand
TTCAGCATTGTCGTACGAGGAACTGTTTCGTAATATACATGTTTAAAACTTATGTATACTGAAATTCTCACCTGGTATTTATCTACACTATATGCAGACAAAGTGATGTAATAATTTTTGTATAATTATAATTTGTATATACATGCAGTTGCAGCAAATCTATCAATTAATTTCATGAAATTATAAGTTTATGTATTATAATTTATATATTAATATATTATAATCAACAATTAATTTTACTATGAATTAATGTTCACTAAATTTTTCGAAACTGGTTTATCCTGATTTTTCGCAATCTACTCGAATAATTCGGACTGCTGTGTACTAGAATCAAAACAATAATTTTCACGTGCTCATTTGGCAGGCTTCGATAGATTTCTCAAATGGTTTTACGTTTAGTTTTTGTATATCTTTTATCGACGATATATATAAATGTATTTCACTTGTCGATCGATACCAGTGTACGTACATTTCACGCGGAGAAATATTGTATACAATTTATTTATTATCGAACAATAATATTGCATGAATGTTATACAGCATAATACAGCACGAGTGAAATGATCGCGAGAAAATTAGGTCACGTTACCGCTGTCCGTTGTTCAATAATGTATTTGGAGTGTAAACGTAATTCAGCAGCATACAATGTAGACAAGTTGGATAAGTACATAAGGGTTAAGCGACATAATTATAGCAGAACGTCGATTATCTGAACGTCGGTTAACGGAAGCGTCTATTATCTCAACATCGGTTACCCAAAGGACCAATTATCGGAACACGGAATGATTTATGAGTCCACACTATGCATTACTGCATAGTTGGGTATGACTATATAAATGATTATTTAAATGAAAAATAAATATTGAAATAAAATATATATATATATAATAAATAGATTATTTGCGGAGTTATTTAATTGATTTTTTAATTAAATAAGAAACTCAATTATTACTTGCAATTTGTTATTTATTATTCATTATTATTATTATTATTTAGAATCGTTCTTATTATAACATGTCGTTGTTTCGTATTCTGCCTGATTTTAATGAGCATACAATGGTATTAAAAATGTGTTTGTATAAAAGGCTGACGTGTATTCAATTTGATTTTTCAATGGTTTTTCAATAACTGCCTGAAATTAAAGCAAAATTTTTAAATCATCGAATTTTGTTAATTAATAACTTTAAACAGGCGTGGAAATATTAATGGCGACTGTGCGGCATCGTTTAGAATATCATTTACAAAGTAAGGTTTACGTTATTAAATTCTCTAATATTTAAAAGAGTCGTTAAGAATGCGACTGTAATTTCGAGTTAAAATAGCTTCGAGTGTAAAGGGCTAAAGAGAACTACTGCGTTAACTTGAAAAATCGAATGTTGCCATAATTCACAATGATAACGAAGTGAGAGTAGTTTCAATCGATGTAACGCAATAGCAAAGTCTTGAAAACTCCATAATTAATGTTACTATAGAATTCATGTTACGAATGGCAAGAATTTTAGTCAAAGTATTAGTAGTGTGGTACGAGAATTTATTTTCCAGCTACGGTAGATGGGGACGAAGTAAGTTTGGATAACATGCTTCTAGATCGAAAACTTGTTTAAAAACTTTAAACGCGTTTTTCTCGAAACCGTGTTGTTTAAACCAGGCGGGATTAGTGACTTTTCATTCGACTTGTATCGCATTTTTGGTGACAATACATACCTACTAATATTCTCTTCTGTTGCGATTTTTCATTGATTTTTCTAACATTTTACCGTTGGTAATAAATTCTTTTTGTAATTCGAGGACTATGGTGATTCTTACTACTACAACTAGAGTAATTAATGCCACGATATCAAATTTTTAGAAAAGAATTTAATTTCAGAAAAGAATTTAATTTCGTGTCACTTAAAATGTCACCCTTCAAGAGATCAATAAAATTCAAGTGAATAAATTCAACTGTGTATGTGTACATCTATACGCAACTGTACACATTGTTTATGTCATTGGAATACGTTATGCGGCAGTTTAATCGATAATGAAGCTGTATTGAGATCGATTGACTTCAGAAAATCCGGCACACATCAATCGTGATTGACAAGTAAGTTTCCTTTCAAATTCTTCCCCAAAGCCTCTATTATATTGTTACGGCGACTTGTCCAAATCAAGTCGCTGTAATGTGAAACTGCCCTGTTGTGAGCAACTCCTTAAAGAAAAATAGAAGAGAGGGGTTGCCACGGAGGTGTTTTATCAACGGACAATCGAGGAGTCGGGATCGGACCGTCGAGCGATCAACACCATCTAATTCAAAGATCTCTAACATAATTTAATTTAGTTGTATTATAGTTTGTGTTCTCTATTGTAAATAAAATGCCGCGACGCGGGAGAAGTGTAGTAATTCGCAACAATATTACAACCAGGGCTCTGATGAGATTACTACTATAACGGAATATTATTCTTTTACAAAAGTTTCAATGTAGCTTTAGGATTGTTATTTCTGTTGAAATATAAAATTATTTGCAAGTCCTATTTTCGTTACCAAATGTCCTCAACTAAGTTTACTTTGAATACATCTACATATCAAGTTGTTGATCATTAATAATCATTAAATTTCATGAACCTCGAGGACTGAAGTGTTCCAATATCATGACTAAACGATCACAATATATGTATTTAAGTTATCTTTACGAAGTTTTTTTTTCGTACGTTCCTACAGTTCTCCCCCAAACATACTGCCATCTGTTATTATTCACCATTTCGAATTTGAGCATCATAGCACTACTGATTTGTTGGCATAGATATAATATAATCATATCCATAATTATATTATTTTTAATATAATTATATTAATTTTCCTCTAAACTACGATCATCAATTTACTTTTCAGGGCAACGGTTAGCTTCAACGAAAATTAATTTTTGGGAAATTATGTACTAGATTGTAACAATTCTATCACCAACACGCAAAATGACTGTCAATTGTAATAGTGTCAAGTAAGTAACACTATGACAGCAATTCCATAATAAATTCTTCGAAGAGCCTTATAATTAAACTGCGGATTTTGCATATTAATGTCAAAAATAAATTCGAGATATAGAAAGATTTTAAGAACATCGATATTACCACTTATTAAAGTTGTTAAAGAAAGAAAGAACCTTTATTATTTTCCATAAATATCCGCAATTCAGTTATAACTGCTAAGAGAACCGCGGAACTGCTAAAATCCGCGTTGAAGTTCGCAGCGATTGATCAAAACGTCCAAGAAAAATGTCTGGAAAGTCGACTGAGCCTCGTGGTGGGTATTTAATCGAACACGTGCATGGTTCCAGAGGTGATTTGGTGGCCGCGCGAACAAGAGTCTTCGCACCCTCGTGCAGAAGCACGCGAGCACGACATCGGAAGCTCAGCTACTCGGGACGTCAGTCGCGGGAAGTTAAGCCCGAAATCACGATCGAGTTCCCATTGATCGGGGAAATTTCGCCGGACGGCCGTTTGCAATATTAAATCAACAATTACATTCCGCGGTGTTCGCTCGCCGCGAGATGAGATTCTTCGGTACGCGGGCTCGTAGTAAATTCAATTCGCGTTTTTCATTCGATCCTTTGAGCCCGCAGTTGCCGGCTTTCATAAATATTAAAATGGAACATGAGTTCGCAGCTCCGCGAACATGGACGTTCCTCGACTGTCATTTAATATCGCCGGTTACGTGTGGCATTCACCGATGAAGCGTCGTTTGAAAGGGACCCTATGCCAACGAAGACTCTAGAGGCTCGTGCTATGAACCTGAGGGCCGATTAACGCGTTGAAGAACTCGACTGCAAGGCGACACGGCCACCTTTGCGGAGACGTCGGTGAAACGTTGAATGAAAAACTCGGTAAACTCCGGACCACACCTGGTCCGTTATATAACACGATTTACGATGCGCAGGACTGGGGTTCTCTGAAAAACCGACGTCGCTGTTCGTCCAACGAGGTGTCAAGAATTTCAGCCGAAGATTAATGAACAGACGGAAACGCTCGAGATACCAAGCAACCGCGTATTTTTATCGCGACCGAAGAAAAAACCTCGTGGACCCAATCTCTCTGAACGATCGGAAGAGTGTCCGCTGTTCGGAGAACTTCGGCGAACACCTATAAATTCTGATGTCTTCCTCAGACGCGGGACACTCGAGCAGGGAACTCTCCCGGAAGATTACCCTCCTTTGAACGTCTGTCGTCTCCAAGGACGTTTCGTTCAGCGAGCACGATACTGCACGGCCGAATATTATGATGAGATATTATCGGACACGGCGATCTTCCGTGTAACTTACCAGGCCGGTTATGAGGGCTGATCCGCTCGCTCGGCCCAGTGATGTAGGGCCGGATCGCTTAAAGCCGCACAGCGTAATCCGAAACGGTGCGTTGCAACGCGTTGGCGCGAACAATCGGACGCACGAGGCTGCGCTCTCTTGCAGAACGCGTTTCGATGGGCTTGTTACAGAACCTGTTGGCGATTACACATGTAAGAGGTTTCACTGACACATGCGCACGTACAGTGGCACACTTCACTGAAAGCCATCCGCCTTTATTATTCCACTGAAACACAAGATTTATCCGGGCAGACGTTTCCACCCACTTGGACCGCGACAGAGATGCTCGCCGCTTAGCGACGATCACGCGACACACCTTTTCACGGGATCTTCCGTCGGCGATCGGCCGCCAATTAACCGACAGCCGATTCAGCGGGCTCGTTACTCGCTAGCACGCCGGTTAATTACACCCCGTGTATCGCGGGACCGCGCGTTTATTCGCCGTTAATTTATTCACGGCTGCGACACGGCACGGCGCGAAAGTGGCTCGACGGGTCGCGATGTCCTCTCGAAGATCGCTGCGAGGACAGACGAGATCCACGCAACGGACACTGCTGATAGCCACGTGACAATGTTTGCCGTGTCGAATGTCGCGCTCGCCCGATCCAATTACGAGACCCCTGGCCGAAGGTTTCGCCGTCTAGCCGAAAACTCGCGTCGGCAAGTGCTACCCTCCTCGTCCTGTTCTCGCCCTGTTCTCACCCTGTTCTCACGTCCCGATACGCGTGGCCGCGTCCGTGGCAACCCCTAGCCGACTGGCAGACCGGTGTCCTCCTCGGGAGGAGGAAACGAACCCAACCCCGAACCTGGACGACCGGTGTCTCGCGTTGCGTCGACGGTCGGCAACGCTTGACCACGTGTTCCAAAGCACATATGCTCCTTCTTGACTTCTGCTGCTGGTTGCGCGGCGCTGATCGCGTGCACGCGTCGCTCGCGACACGCGCCAGCTACACCGTTGTTCACACGACACCGAACTCTTCGCAGGGTTTGTTCGATAGTCGCGCACCTCCGGCTCGACAGACTTCTATGCTGTTAACCTGTCTCGGCGACACCTGGACACAACACTCTGATCAGCGTCGCGAGGGTAAAGTTCGCGACAGGACACCCACAGCGAACTCGACGCAGCGTCGCTCGCTCCGAAACGAACGACGCCCTGTTGTCGTCGCGGCACGGGGTGAACGCACGACTTTGCGGATGACGATCCGCGCCCTCCACCACCCAGAAACTACCTTCCGTCGCTGCTGCCGCCACCACCGCCACCGCCGACGCCGCTGCCACCACCACCACCACCAGTACCACCGCCGCCTCCACCACCACCAGCGTCGGCGTCATCCACCTCCACCGCTTTCACTACCACCTCTACTTTCTACACTAACACCACCACCGCGACCGGACCACCACCAGCGCGCGTTAGCTACTTCTCTGTCACGAATATTAGTAATACCTGAGCTTCAGTTGGGAAGTCCTGTCACGCCGCTACCACCCTGCGAGACCGACCAGTGTCCAGTCGCTTCGTGGCAATATCAACGGCGACATTAACACTAATCCTGGGACTCTCGCGTAGACTCTGTTACAATACAACAAGGTCGCCCTGGATTATGTAACCATGTGTTGCCACAGGTACCGACGTTGTTTGAGTTGTGCTGTTCATCGTGATTGGGAATTTGATGATACTCTTTAGCACTCTACAGGTACCGGATTGAACGGCGCCGTTCACCGGGATCGGGGCTTCGACGACGCTCTCTAACCGGGGCAACGATTAATAATCGGTCACTTGGAGGGCATTATCATCGAGTGGCCTGTCAATGTTATTTTTACGGCGATTCGAACTGTCGATTCCGACAGATGGGCTTTTGGTAATTAGACTCTGTCTTTCTGGGAGATCGTCTCGGGTTCGCGAGTACTCCCACCTATGTTATCAGCCGTACGAATTCGCGCTATCGCCAGCCAGCGCTCTAACACTCTTACGCTCTACCAATACCAGCCGGTGGTTAAACGTGGTTACCGCACACACTGCTGGCCAAGTTTCTATGCGCCCCTCCAATGTGCGTCTACGCCTACAACGGCGTAGATTTTACGGGCACAGGAACTCCCTCGTGGGCACCAGCACATCCTGCCGCACGATTCTCAGCCAGTGGTTCTCCTCGCGCAGGTCAGAATCCCAGTGACGGTTGACAAGAAGCGGTGGTAGTGGCAGGGGCCGGGGCGAGGAGGGTCTCTCGCGAAGGGTGGTCGAGGCGTCCCGCTCTCTCCCTTGGCAGTTCTCTTGGTGTGTTTACGGGGCGTCTCGACGCCGGCGCCGCCACGGGGTTGGGTGGTCACGGTTGGAAGTTCCGACGTCGATCGAATCCCCAATTGGGTGGGAGATGTGGGCAGCCGGGGGTAGCCGGGGTAAGGGGCGCACTCGGCTCTGCTCGAGGTTAGGGGAAAACTCTGAACCCTCTGCACTAGCAGGCCACCCTCCACCAAGAGCTCGGATAACAGCGTTGCCGCGGCTACACGCGCCTTTGTGAATGGAGACAAAACCGAAACGATCCTCCGCGAGAGAAGGTCGACATCTTCCGCGGGATCACAGTCGGCTCTCCGCCGTTCAATGGCTACTCGATCATCGTAATGACCCAATTGCGCGGACTTCGTTCCCACTTAACTATTAACAATCAGTGAAGGTTAACCTTGCTCGGGTTTCATGGCACTGCGCTGCACCGTTACTAAGTTCGGTTTGGTATTTCGATAGATCCGCGATCGCTCTGAATTGGCAACACGATACCAGTATACGAGTCGGTTCTTCATTCTTCGCTTTTTCCCTCTCGTTTGGGTGCTTACTGGCAGGGTTTATTGGAGTTCGAGTCACTTCGTTTTTTCTGGGAATGATACGTACACTCTTGTTATCCGGTACGATTCTCGAGGTTATTATTACCAGTGGTGCTTGATTAAGGCACTTCGACGTGCCGGCTCTTCTTAACCAATTATTTTGTTATTATGACCTGAATTTATAGATATTTATAATTTATATAGTAACTATATAGTAACCTTTAGATAGGTTATATAGTAACCTTTTAATGTAACTTCAGTTTTAACGACTATGCGGTAAAAGTATTTTGTTCTGTTGCTACTCTTTTATCACCAAGAAAATTTCGCATTTTAATCGTCAGATCTTACTTCATACATCAGAGTAAATTCACATTTATTAAAAATTATAAATTCGTTGTCGATTTATATCTAGAGATTATCTGTTCAGTAATTTTAAGTTACGTAAATTATTTTGAATCCGTAGGAACAATATTGGCTATAGAAGGTTAATAGAAGGATCGTTAAGAATAAATTAAGTAGACACTTTTATTTCACATCATTCTTTGGTAGATTATTTTTAACTCACTCCGATCGTCGATCCAGGAGGTACAAGTATTTTTATTTCACTTTCTGCTGCCTATAATATGTGTGGCAACATCCATAGTGTACGTTGAATACGCTACTGAATAAAGACGATTTACAATCTACAGATTCGAAGTTAAATTACTTTACATTTAGCCAATTACTAATTGTTGACTTCCAAATGTAAGGATTGGGCATTCCTGTTTGTAGAGTCATCTCTGTGGATCGACACGTTGCGACAATAGATGCTGCTTTTATATTTTATAAGTTATGTTCATGCCTGTCGAAACCACAGATTAATAAAGATCGATTACATTTTACCACGATTGTTATTATTATTATTATATTATTATTATTATTATTATTATTAACCGCCCAACCATCTTAAACAAACTGTCAGATGTGTGGAATGCAGCATTTCTGAAACTCGAATTTCAGTAATTCGATAGTGTAATATTAACACATTCTGAATGTTTTTAAGTCTTTCTTTTCATAAAGCACCGATGAACAATGATTTCCTTGCTACAACATACTAGCTTCTCAATTTCTGATATCAACTTCGAACGATTCATAAAACGAAGACTCTCGTACGGATACCAATATCTTAGTACGTTCATAGCACAGAGTAGAAAGATGGAGTACGGCGTAACTAGTATATAGCTGCTGTATAATTCATGGGGATACAAAATAAAGCGTCTCGAGGTTACTCGATTGTAACAGCGCTTCTTTTGAAAAGCAAACCACAATCCTGGTACACATAAACGGTTGAGAAAAATATTTTTACAGTATACAAACGGATTACATATCGCTTGAAATACGCGAAACTAAAACATTTTCTGAAAAGATCGAAAGAATTGCACAATGCGATATACTGTTTATTGAAGCACGAAACGACCCAAACATTGTATGAACGTTCAATACAAATTTTGATAAAGGAAACTCGAACAATACTTGAAAAGAGAAATGTTATCTCTACTGAAGCAGAGATGATTTTTCAGTATTCAGTTTGAAAATGTAAGCATTAATCGTTCTAGTGTTGATATTCGTATATCTTTAATGATCATAAAAATCATATTGTACATATAGATTTGTTAGAAATATACATAAGAATATAATTGATTGCCAAATATATGTGAAAACAAATAGTTCTTACTATAACAATAATAATCGTAATTTTACCTAACTCGGACCTAGCTAATTATGGTGTTACCAATCTGGTAATTCAGATGAACAGAAAAAGGATAATTTTGCATGAAAAACTAAATACGGAAATATAGACGAAAATGTTCTGGTATGTAACCTCATTTCTAAACAAATCGATTTTGAAAAATCCTGAGGTCAACGCGCATTAGTACGTATAGTAAGCACAACGAGTAAGTCGTGGATCAGATGCGTCAATTGATTCTTATTTTGATAGTCTATCTCATATTTGCAAGAGGTGCCATAGTATAGAAATGCTAGCTACAGGAGAGCAACGTTGAGATAATTTAGGATAATATTATTTGAATATTAAAATATTTAAATCTTTTAAATATAAATCAAGACAAATAAAATATTTATTTATTTTGATTAAATATTTATATATAAATCAAGACAATATACGTAAAATTTATTATTGAAATTTTTAGTGATTTTGTTCCTACAGATAAAAGATGTTGCTAAATTTATAGAGCGTGTCCAACTTTAACGAGCAAGTTAATCAACGGCCATAACATTTACACGACCTTTGTTTCCCATCAGATATTTGAAATTCAACAAACGAACATAGTACACCTACATTACTGGCTCTGTGTATGCGCAGCTTAACTTTCTATTGCAAGTAACAAACTTTGGTATCGATCGTCCGAACTTCGGTCGAAGACGAAGACAAGCATTTCAGCTCGTAACAGGTCCAGGGAAACATCGCTGGATTGATGAATTAATGAAAGAAAAGGATGGGCCGAGTCCTCTGACGACAAAGGGAATCAGGCATTGTGATCACGTTCCTCTTTGTTTAATTGTTCTTTGTTTATTCATTCATTCCCTCTTTTCAAGTTTTCCTGGTAATGGACGAGCAGCCCTGAGAGTGTGTCAGTGGAACAGGTCGATGTTCCGTCCGCCGGCGCAGAATTCAATCCATAGTTCGCAACAATAATGCAAAAAGAGAAGATTCCGTTTGCTTGGCAGCTGGTATAATGAGCCAGAAGGAGGATTCATTTCCACTGTGCGACCTGTATGCCAAGTTTCGCGTGTTTGGCCCGGCTACCCAATGCGATCCATCATTCTCCGCGCCCTGGTTTATCTTTCTCCAAACCCCATTATCCCGTTATGATCGAGTTCGTAACATATTTTTAGGGAACGAGAGCGAACCAGCTGGTCAGTCGCAGAGGCCTTGAAAATGCTATCGAGTTTGATAACGGTACACAAACATGACTGTGTATCAAACTTCCCCCTCTCTATGATTTTATTTACGATCTGTTTAAATGATAATAAATAAATACATAAAATAAAAATATAAAATAAGTTTAAAAAAGGAACATTTTAATCATTTAAGGCTCCGATTTCGAGATAAATTAGGTTCAGAAAAATAATACAATTAAATAGGAATCAAGTGGCGCGTCTGGCCATGATGTACCAAATCTACTTCTAGTCATACTATGAAGCATATGAACTTGACGCATCTTTCAACTCAGTTTTCTCAAAAAGAGAAATTAACATTTTTGCATGTAGAATCATTCCCTTGCCGGTTGCACCACGATGTTGTAAACACTCTGTATAACGACTGTCTTAAAAATAACATGCGGCTCATTTCACCAATGCGAGGGAGCATCAATTAAACGACATAGTTATGATTTTATTGCGTATATGTACATATTGATCGAAAAATGAAATCTGTGAAATGCCTTCCTCTTAATCGTTTCAAAATTGGTTTGTAGCGTGACGACGTCGTTTGATTGTAGTGGTTATCTACCCATTCTGTTACTTTGTAAAGCGAGTTGTTTCATCTTGAACTGTATCAATTTTCGAGTCCTTACGAATATATCCCCATCTCTAACGTACCAGAGAACATTTTCGATTTGCCGCAGATACATTGATTGTACGCGTTTCATTTTTGCAATGTGGGATGCGGCTGTATCGCAAAGTAGACTGTATCGCCAAATCGATTTAATTGTCGCCTTTGGAAGGAATAATTTGTTTTGTACGTGAAGTTTAGCTTTTCCGTTGACTAACAAGAACATGTTCCTTTTCACGGAGACTAGTAAGTAATGCATATACAGGGTGTTCGGAAAATCGTGGTACATCCGGCAAGGGGGTGATCTTACATGCAAAAATAAGTCGAAAAAGAACAATAGCATTTTTTCATTTCAGACTCCGTTCTCGACAAAACAATTGAAAGATGCGTCAAATTCGCGTGGCTTGTAATATGACGAGAAGTAGAATTGGTATATCATGACCAGACGAGCCAGTTGATTCCTATTCAATAGTATTACTTTTTCAACCTAATTTTTCTCAAACACGGAGTCTTAGATAAAAAGATGTTATTCCTCTTTCTCGACTTATTTTTGCATGTAGAATCACCCCCTTGCCAGTTGTACCACGATTTTCCGAACACCCTGTATAACGCGAATTTTTCAAAACAAGTAATGAGCATCTAATTCAGACTCTAAAATCATAAATTTTCGAACGTTGTAAGCACAAGTTACGTCCGGAGGCTTTCAATATTACCGTAAAATGAAAAGGTTCATAGATAGCGGACTTCATACATTTATGGCAAAAGTAAAATACAAGTCAGTAAGTGCTTCCGAAGAATTTTGACAGACAAAAATCAATTTTTGTTCAGCGTTTATTTCTCGTAACTAACGCAGAAAGTCCATCCTCGGCAAAAAGATCCGCAGACTATTAGCAATTATGTAACAATTTCCGTCAGGAAATAATTCGATACTTCCAATCAGTAGCGCGTATCTATTTTACGCAAGCCACCCCAAGGACCCGATCATGGTAACCATAGCACACCGAGAGAACTATTCTTTTCCTGTAAATCCAGAGAAAAGGTGAATGAACCGCCATGGAAAAGTCGATCGCGATGAGCATTGGGTCCCAGTGGGCCACTAGCTGTCGGAAGAATTCATCAGTAACGTTGAAGCAATAACCATCGGGGCGAGCACATGGGCCCTAACTCAGGGTAATACGCGAATAAGAAGCAGTTATTGCACCTCGATTTACCAAGCCTGTCGAGATAGCAAGTGGCAAGGGGTGGTGACTCTGAATTGCCAGCTTCCACACTGCTGCGTCGGCCTCGAGTGCAGGCTCTTACCTCTCCAAGGTAAAAGGGCCAGGAATCTTTGAGCTCGAGCATGAAGAAGGGGATATATATCGACTTGCCCTAGACCTTCGCTTCCCGACGCTTTACTTAGCCTGAGCTTGCAGTTCCGCGTCCCCATTACGAGACCACGGATCACCTAGCCCTCCGGCTAGTTGAGCACCAGTGACCCACCCTTTTTCCGTTGCTTCTAGTGTTTCGCTCTTTCTTTTCTGCCGGCTGGGCTCTCGAATCCGCGACTACTCCCTTCCGTACGTCACTCCCTTAGCCTCTCTTTTTCCCGTCTTTACACCCCCTACGCGATAAGGGTTCGAACAATGTGGGTTATTACGGAGGGAACGCACGAGACGAACGCACGCTGCGACGCGACAACTGTTTGGATCCTGTACGCCTTGAGCGCAAATGTTGTCTTGAGATATATTTTATTTGGAGCTTTCTATTGGCTCGTTTTACATGAAATGACGAATTTCTTACCAGTCACAAATCGATCATTCAAGTGATTAGTCCACACACAGTGTTAATACGAAAATTTCCGGCCAGATTGATTTTATAATTTTTTTTTTCGAAAATAGTG
The DNA here is from genome assembly GCF_051020955.1 of Megalopta genalis. Lineage (NCBI taxonomy): Eukaryota > Metazoa > Arthropoda > Insecta > Hymenoptera > Halictidae > Megalopta > Megalopta genalis. Next base: position 21,627,943 of record NC_135018.1, on the reverse strand, counting down.
GCCTTATAGAATTTTTATAAGCGCGTTCGTATCAGCTCGTTCCTTAATCGTTTTAGAAAAAGAATATATTGAATATATTCTGTATTTTATAATAATCCACATAAAATGTCAACTATGAAATGCTGTACCGGTTCGATTTGGTTCAAATTGTGACTAATCACGTGTACGTCATTCCAGTTAGGTTAAAAAAGAAAACAAAAACTAAAATGTAAGTCCGATGTGTAAGAGTTGAAAGTGAAAAACTATTTGCTAGGGTGAATTAATTATGTATGTAGTTCATAATTAACTTCTTCGCAGTAAGCAGCATAACTGAACGTATAGCCATAAGTTTTGTATAAATCATTATTTATTGCTAAGAAAATAGGAGAATATTAAAAATTAAACACTATTATATAACACAATTATATTACATAACACAAGACATTTTTTCATTGCCTAATGTCTTGTTGTTTAGGAATAAGAAGAACAATAGGTCGACTCGGATTTGCATCATTTCCAATACTTGATAATACATAGATACAGTTGTATCATTGCAACAACAAACAGTAGATAGTATATACATGTATGTATATCAGTAGTTGTTCCATATAATAAGTAGCAAAGAAATCATTTATAATTTAGGTGTCCAGAGTGCATTCAGCAACCACCTGTACCAAATTTCACCTTTGATATAGAAAAAACAAGTGATTTAATCATCCTGCAGAAGTTTACGTGAATAAAGTACAATACCATGAAAATTTATAAACAATGGCCTTCGAAACCATTGAATCGTAGTAAAAAATTCCGTTTATATCAACATATCTTTTAGCAGCTTTATTATACGGTTCATTTTATTTTCGCGATGCACACAATAAATGAATAAAATTCTCAGTTCCGAGTAAAAAAAAATTCTCCTGAATTTTTATCTCTCGAAAACGAATAAATGTATTGCATTCAGCGGGGAATACTTTGCAGGCAACAAAATAAATGTAACTAAATGAATTAACTGTTTACGTACTGTTTTAAATTTTCCGTTACCTTCGAATGCATTACATCAGTTACTGTAATTAATACATTTTAACTGAAGTATGATACAATGTTAATTATACTGTAATCGATGTACGCTGCTATGCAATCGATGTGCAGTATTGTTGTTTGGAACTTATTATCCGTATGGTCGTCTTCGATATCTTTTATATTCGTTCCTCGTTGTTCAATATATCGTGTTCATATCGTTCATCGCTTTCCTTGTATTACATTAAACATACAGCCGGGGACAACTTTCAAAATGGATGGAATTCGACAAAACTTTCAGCATGTGTATAAGTTACCGAATCCTAAAAAATCTGTTGCCTCAATTTTCGTTATATGCTCAGATTCCACCCAATTGCAATGTTTGCGATAATTCAGTATTCGTTGTATAACAAATTAGCCGCGCTATCAACTAAAAAAAAAAAAAATTCAAATCGCCTGGACCAATTTTAAAAAAGTTATTCCGTTTTAAAAGGTGTGCACACATACAATGTATCTGTCCACGACTGCCTTTAATTATACTGTACGAATTCTGTCGCCTTTCCCATAAACAATTTTGTCATTTTACGTATCCATTTCTGGTATGCATTAAGAATGATGTTCATAATAACACAAATGCTGATGCTCTACTCCGAATATGTCTATTCGGAAACAATATGACATGGCCAAACTCCGCGTAAGAGTGAGATCGCAATGTTATAAATATGTCCGTAAGTGTTTTCCACATTTCTCTCCGGAATGAGGACTTTAAATGGCTATCATATCGTGAATCAGCCATAAAGTTTTCCAGCTAGTTGAACCTTGGAGACTTTCGGTATGTTCGGACATCCCTTTCCATTTTTCTTTATCCCCCTGCAGCCGAACTGCCTTCATATAGCCGCTTATAGCGTTTCCTTGTACTACAGTTTGCACTTTTATATTGCGGTGGACAATCGGGATATTACTTGCTCGATTTGAAGTAGTTGATTCGATGAAACAGCGTACTGTTTCAATTTCACCGAGTGTTCTTCCATTACAATTATTTCCTCTTGCCTCTATCGATTGTTACTAATACTGTACGTTTTCTATGCCTTCCATACGTCAACCCGCAACTGGTCTACTTGAATTCATACTGATGATTATCACAGTTGTACAAATACAACTGTTTAAAGATTTAAATAGACATGCTGCAGAAAGGAAATATTAATCTACATTTAACAATCACTTAAAGACAAGTATTAAATCTATAGAGAACAACAAAAAATGTTTAACGAAAGTATATTTTAAGCGTCAATGAATTATTTGGAATGAATCAATATATTACAGGATTAAGAAAAGCGTACAACTTCATTTAACAAAAAAAAAGAAATCATATATCAAGATCTCTGTGGCATCTTTGTCTCAACATGTTTTCGAATTATAAGTAGTTTGTGAGGTTATTATGTAGATTAATTAGCTAATAAAACTGCCTAAAAACCACGGTACGTGTGTATCAAAACTAGCGCACATGAAAGTGAAATTAAAATGCACAGTGTCAATAATTAATAAACTAGTAAGAGAAAAATAATTTGGCATGTGGTTTAATGATCTATAAGCCTGAATGAAACATGTGGAAATATACGTTCGTTTAATTTAAAAGAACTACAAATGTTTCTGTAAAATACGCTCTTATTTAGAATGTACAAAATAATTGATGTACTGAAATGAACATGAAACAATTAATGGAGGTAATATGAGAAAAATACTGAATGAATTAATAAGAGAACGGTAACATCATATAATTTAATGGAAACGAGAAATTCAATAATTTTCTTCGAAAGTTGCATCTAGAATTACATATTACGAACAATAAAAGCATAACTTCCTCGATAATAAGCACATCAAATAATTACGACACCACATGCTGTTATTATTCTTGTCATAATATTATAAATGAATTTTGTAAAGATAATTATTGAATTTCTTGTTTCCATTAAATTATATGATATTACTTTTCTCTTATTAGTTGATTCATGACTTTTGTCATATTAACTCATTAATTATTTCATTCTCTTTTGAGTACATCAATTATTTTGTACATTCTAAATAAGAACGTACTTTACAGATATTTTTGCATTTCTTTTAAATTAAACGAACGTAGATTTCCACATGTTTCATTAAGGTCTATAGAAAAACTAACACATCTAGAAGAAATAAATTAAAAAATATGTTGCAAAAAATTGGCAAATAAAATTGTAAAGGGTGATAGGTATATTCAGTTATATTTTTGTCAGAAAGGTCCACCGTTTGAGTGTTAATAGGAATTCCAGATATCGAGCATCCCGATTGAAAGGAGGATTTCCACAAATCCGACGTTCGCGGCGACTATTCACTGAAAAGTGTCTCCCAATGCTAAATCGGATGTCGATATTAACACCCTCTAGATTCGCGCCGAGGAAAAGAGACCGACCTCGTTTCAGTCCTTAAAGGAACCATCTCACGGCGTTGCGGGACTTGTTACGAAAGCATCTTCTCATGTTGCGAACTTCTGGAAATTTCGTTGCCCGAAATTTAACATATTCGAATGCCGGATCAGGGAATTTCAAGTTTCTCCTTGTCCCAAAACGACGAATCCAGAAAGAGATGAATAAACTATTTGTTATTGCGCACACAGCTTATACGTTATTTTATTGTTACCATTAAAATCATGAACCGAAAATAATAATTCTTTGAAACATTTTTCTGAAAAATATCATTGACAAAATTGTCTTTATTAGTCGAATTAAAGTTCTTAATCGTGAAATGTAAAAGAAATCGTACGAGAAAACCACACCATTGAAAGATTTCAATTTTCGGTTAAAAATAGCAATTACAATTAACCAAAAAATTTGTTTATTGGCAATAATCATTATCGATGACGAAAATTCAATAGTAGCATACGGATCTTTCTATGGAAAATAGAAATATTCCAAGTCGATTATCAGAAATAGAAACTAGATCAAAATATATTTCTTCTTTAAATAATTATAGCACGTCGAAAACAATGTATCAATATTATTACATCCTTTTAACCCCTTCAGTGCTTTGTTTTTCAGTCATCCGTTTTCGTCAAGTGTACATAAAATCTGGAGTACAGTTATAAGCAACAGTAATAGAGCTTCTCTCAACGATAACTCTTATGACTCTTTCTCTATCTCAAACAAAAATTTCCGTCATCAATAATATTTTCGGACAACGAAGAAAGAATCACGGTCACATACAAAATATTATTTATAACTAACAATATTTCAATCAAGATAATAATTGTTATTAAATTGTTGTTAACCGTTGTCGTGGTCGCTGGTTAAAACTATTGTAGAAATTATTGTAACTAGTTGTAGAAGTTCTACGCGAAATGAAAAGAATTTAATGTGTTCCATGTTAGTACCACCATCATTTTTTTCTTTGTGTAATAAAAATCAAATTAATGTTCTGAACGTCGTTATTTAAAACTGTGACACGTACCACGGTATTCCGAGAATTCATAACTTCTCTGTGACGATGTTTTTTCTCTCGTATTTTATAAAAGGTTACGTTGCATTTAATGAAACGTTACAACTATAAAGGCTGCTGGCGAAACGAATGCTGGCACAATCATGTGTTAGTGAAATATGAACCGAAAGTTAAAATTTATCAAACTATACAATAGTAAAAATTTATTGCAGCGATTACTCTTTTGATGTTATTGCATCGCATAAATCTTGACAGTATTTGGTCGATGTGATCCAATAGCATAACAATTAATCATTAATGGCTTGCAGAATTTTTGCTACGCATATACGATTGATACCAAAGTGTTATACAAAAAGGATCATTATGATTTCCTGGAAATATAATTAATCGTATGGAATGCTGGAACAAATAGTATTAATGAAAATAAAAACACTCGGCTATCTGTAGCGTTGTGTAATAATTTAAATTTAATGAACATGGTCTAATAAGTAACAAAGACATTTATTTAAAGATTAAGTATTGCAATCAATAATACTCAAAACAATCATATTTAACTAAGCTAGTTTTTCTAATGTATTTTTTAAATATATACATTTTCCAAAAATCCGTTTACATGCAACAACGTGACACTGGAAAAAGCACAAAGTACATTTTGAATGATTCATTTTGAATTATTTCCCGAGTTACAAAGATACATTTATCGTGTTTCCAATCGACCTTTATCATACTATACGTACAAAACAATCGATTTACCGATTAAATTACCACAGGAACACTTTTGTCTCAAAGAATTGTGAAACCACAAAATTCTAAGTTGATCATCTTGCCTCTTTTGAACAGTTTTAGTGTTAAAATATTTAACACACATAGCCAAACGCTCTTTGTGTACGCTATGTCAATATTCATCTTGACAGTTACATATTTGTCGCAAACAAACACGGCGCACGTATCAAGTACCCTCATTTAGCACGAAACTTCGAACTGCAAGAAAATGTTCGTTAATATTCTTCGACCGATCAGTTACCAATGAGAAATATCACGATAAATCAAAGGAAACCAGGAAACCAAATCCAAGATATGATTAATCAATCGGGTCGGCCGAAACCGCCGATATTCGAGTGACGAACTGAAACGATAGTCGAGAAGGAGCCTGTCGCGTATAGAAATCGCTTCGAGTTCGGTTAGTAAAACTATCATAAGTAGATTTTCCGTATACCAGATTGCTAATCTTTATTGTAGATTGCTTACATGCACATTGGCTAACAATCTTTTTTTAACACTGAAACTACCAAATCAGTCGAATTTACTGGTTTTTTACTTGTTGTTATAGTTATTGAAATTATAAAAGTCTTTCTATGAGAGATTTTTTTATAAGCTCCTCTATTCGAGCGTATACTATAATAGAAATCATACGATGTTTAAATAAATCCAATCTTGTGTAGAGCTCGATAGTTCTAGTCTTAAACTAATCAAGTTAAAATCTGTTTTAATAACTTTTTTAATCACGTATTGATTATCGAGCCGCTATCTAAAATATCCCATACAGTCAACGCAATTTGGTTAACGAAACAATCATTACTAATCATTACTAGCCTGCGAATTTTATGCAATTATGACAAAAATCAGTAGGAGCAGTCTGAAATATTAGAGAAATTGAAATATCTGAAGATTATCGATGCATTATTTTAAACTTGGTTAAATTATTAATGAAAGAATCGAAATATTCATCTCATACCCATCTCTTGCAATTGATGCAGATCATTTTTATTTTGCACAAAGATTCGCAGACTTTAATTAGACTTTTCATTCTTTTAGATCCTATAAATTCGAATGAAAGTCGGTTTATATAAATGGATAATGACGAAAATATATTTTCAAAGACTGACAGAAAATTGTAAAATTCACATACGACTGAAGTAGCAATTAATGTATTAAGGAATTAAGAAGAAACAAGCATGACTAGGTATCTGGCTTGGTCTCTCTTTATACTTACAATACATCGAATCAAATGATCTAAAAGCAGTTGATAATAATGCTTACGGAAATATTTTACTGTTGAAGGATTATTAAGGGAGGAGCTTTTATATTTCAATATGAAATCTGTATTTTCCCAAATTGCAATTACTCGATATGATGTTTGTATTGACCCAAATTGTTTTCAGTTTTTCGTTTTTATCAACCGGAGCTAGCAACACACATCGGACGGAAGGTATGAATACATGGTTCGGTAGCTGAAACGTGTCATATTTTTTTCAGAAGGTTCGGATGTGACTAACAAGGAAGAGGGGGGGGGGGGCTCAGAAACAGAGTGTTCTGGTTTCCCTTGAACTAGCCAAACAGACAAGATACGGGCTTGAAATTTGTCAAAAAAGTAATGTGTACGAGTTCTGTTGAAAAGGTAGCTGTTTTTCCGCGTATTTGATATTCGCGGTTCCCTATGACTTTTCAAGATGCTAGGGATAATAAGCTGAGTTTCGTTTTTTTGTAACTTGGAATATATTTGAACATTCAACTTCACATCGATATATAATTTTTAGAGTGTAGACTATTTCGTGTTCGGGTTGATGGTAGAATGAATGTTGTGTGTTGTGTCTTCTCGGAGGTAAGTTCGGTGTGGGTGTGTTCTAAGTTTGGGACAGTCGGATTTGTGGATTATTCATTTTTTGCGAGGAGTGAGGGAAACGGTCGCCCTGACTGATTGGAGTACAAAATTAGAAAGGTGACCGCCCCAAACTAAGGGTCACCCGCAGGTAGTGTTCGTGCCCTCGGGTGACGCCCGCGAAGTAATCCGAGTGTCCCAAGGATAAGCCGTAGCAAACAATGATCCGGAAAATGCCTCTTCTCGGTGGAACATGCATATCGTAAAAAACGGCTAGAATTGACATCTGGTGACCAACTGTGGGTCATAAAAGAAAATACTTGAATAAAAGTCGGAAATGGCTTTCAACGAAATTGTTTACTACGGGTGTTCTGGCATTTCGATTGCTTCGTCCAAAATACGTTATCTCCTAGGGCCTTCGGTCCCTGGGTTATCCACATCTGGCGATTTTCCTCTACCCAGGGATGGACGTAAATGGTCAGTAATGTTTGACTCGAGGACAACATTTTTCCTTGCTTGATTTATAAGGGTTCCGTCATACAACGGAACAGTAGCCGAACTCCTTGAATGACGCGGTAACGCAGTGTCTTAACCCCTTAATGCACAATTTAAAAAAAAAAACCGACCAAAAAAAATCAATTTTTTTTATCTAAGAAAATACATATTTGGACCTTAATTTCAATAAATATGGAAAAAAAATGCAAAAATTACTAAAAATTCAATAAAAATAGTGGATAAATAATTATAGTGAATATTGAATCGCATTGCAGATCGAATTTTGTACCCATCGTACTGTTTTTCAATTAATATAGGTAACATAACATAAGTTGCGACGCCGACCGTATATATACGGGTCTGCACATTTTGGCCGGTTTTGCACGCCCGTGTTAATACGTTTCTGCGCGTTAAGGGGTTAAAAATATGCGGTTTGCAGCACTAGGTGCAGCATCGTTTACCGAATAATCTATCTTTCTCGTTCGTTAATCCGTTGCTTGGTTGCATTATCGTTGTCTAAAGTAGGGTAGTAGAGCCGACTACTGTGGGGTAACTACTGTGCCTTTGATTTGCTGCTGCAACTTTATATATACCGAATAAAACATGTTAAATTTTATATTCTTCTATTTTGTTTATTTTTTAACAAAACAATTCGATATGTTTTACTCGATAAATATAAAGATAATTACGCACGAAAATAAAGCAAAGGCAATGGGTCATCCCAAAGTAACCGGCTCTAGTACCATTTATCGGAAAATTGCATTTGAACCAACTATTCGGGAGAAGATACCACCGTGCGGCGCGTTACCGGTCGAAGGTTAAAGCCACGTCGAAATATAATTGCGAGGGGAATGATCGGTGACGCGGCATGGATGTTTCGGACGCGATGTCGGCAGACAGGAGTGTATCGCAACGATGGAAAAAGCTGGCTTCGCAAGGGCTCGACCGTGGGAGGGAAAGTTCATGGAGAAAGCCGAGACCTCTCTCTAACCGAGAGAGCTCCGCGTTAAAGTTCTCCTGCATTGCGGGACTACGCGGTACGACTCAGTGAAAACCCATCTTCTAATAAACTTGCCGGCAAAACGACGAGGAGGACGATGCAGAACGAGTATTCGCCGGCCTCGTCTTCCTCCTGCTTACGTTACACACCGACTAGTCGGCAGCCGGGGCTGTGTACCACCCGCCACATTCTTTCCCCGCCACCCACACACCGGTAAAACTACTCCGAGCAGTGGCGCGGAAATCCGGAAATTTTCTGGACAAAAGGCCTCGGCAAATGAAGACGCTTTCGGGGATCGGCTTTTCGTACCGTCCTCGGCAAGAAGTTGGGAATTAAGAGCGAGTTTAAAGTCGTACGATAACGCTGATAATAGCGCTCGAAGAAAGGATGCTGACTGCCGAAAGATATGAGATATTGATGGGATCCGGCAGTTGAAGGGGTTCCAGGGGGCCAGAAATTATCGCTAAGCGAGACGCAATGCATCTCATCGGATCGTCTGTGGTGGTGAACCATTTGGATGGTGCGTAGTGATAACACTTCATCTACCGGCAGTTTTCTACGATGGTTCCTCTAAAATCGAAAATCAACAGAAGTGAGTTTGTTAAAAAAAATCCGTAAAACCGATATATAATATAATATAATTAATATTAAATAACAACTTCTTCTGAAATTGTTATTGGAAAGAAAGTTCTTTTATTTATCTTTTATACATGGTATAAAATTCGCAGGACTTCGCCGGAATTCGTAGTACAACCGAGCAAGGGGTGATTCTACGTGAAAAAGTAGGAAACAAATTTTTTGTAATATTTTTTTATCCGAGTCTATTCTTCTACCGCAGTTACCTTCGTCCGAGATAGTGTTTACAAACATTGACAATGGTGGAAACATTCCGTTTTTATACTAAGAAGAAGTCCGTTGCTCAGAAGAAATCCACTGAGATAAGTGTAGGACCGATTCCCAATAACCTACCCATGTTAACGCCCACGCAGAAGTAGGGTAAACGCGTTTCTTTTATTAGCAGAAATAATCTCTTCCCACTGATCCGAAATTAGTCGCTATACTGAATTTCCACGAAACGAGGGACTCGAGTTCGACCGATTAAATACAAACAAAACCTCCTGACTCCCGTCACGTCTCGCTCACCCGTGGCCGCCATTTTCGGTTAGAATCACATCAGACGTGTGTTTTTATGTTTTGTGTGGGTGTGCGTGTGTGCGTGTGTATTATCCATGTGGCCACGGGCGAGTGAGACGTTCGATGAGAGTCAGTAGGCGTAGAACAATCGAGACAAAGTGAAACAGACGCAACAATTACAAGATGCAAGAGCGTTGACTTATCTCTAAAGGATTAACTTCAGATTCATCTGATGAAGATATGATTATTTGTAATCATTAATTGCTAATTACTATCTTGATTAACTTTTCATTACATTCAAGATTACTTTTATTATGATTAGATCACAATTCGGCAGTTTAACGCATTAAGAATATTTAATACAACGATGAATATTTAAGATGAAAGAATTATTGAACATATTTAAATCAATATGTTAAATACGCATATTGTAATAAAAATCAGGTCAGATCTTCATTAATACAGTCTTGCTGTCTTGTTTTGTGCTCGTAGTAACGAGTTATTTTTACTGTTTCATGGTTCTAGTATCCCAATTGTGTCGACACACAAAAGCAGAACAAAATGTACAAATCATTCTCCATTTTTCGCGAAATATAATTAGCATCCTATGTTGGAAAGCAAAGTACAAATGTGCGTAGACGTAATAAGCATGCAAGAGTGCATAATCGATGCTACGTCTGCAGTCAGCATTCGTTTCTCATGAATTTCGCATAAGCAGGCTTCATTAATTTCTTATTATGTGTGCACGGCGCATCTTCAATTTTCAGAATATTACGTAACACGTTATGTTGTGCCGTATAAAATACCATGTAAAAACTCTTATAATACTTTGCAAAAAAAACCCTTGCAATATTTCTCTTTTCCTCATTTTTAAAAATCCTACTTTTACACTTCTTGACTGAGTTTCCACAAACGTCTTCAAACAGAGTAGAGGGTTCCTTTTACAATATCATCTAAAAATTGATTTGCAATCTTCTGTCACTATTTTCTTATACTTTAAAAGAAAACTATAATGTGCTTCTTGTTTATTATGATTAACATAACAACTATGTTCTAAACTGATAGAACAACTAAAGACACGATCATTTCCTATGGAAGAGATTTCGCCTCTCATTGGTCACTGTTTTCCGTTAATAATCCATAAACGATGCCGCATATTGCATTTTATTTAAGGAAAAAGTTATTTCAAATGACCTTAGAAACTCCTCATTTCCTGGAAGTATCATAATTTTGGGACATCCTGTCGACCCAAATGAAAAATACGGAAATTCTACAGATAATCTACTTCTAGACAAACACCTAATTGATATTTTATTCTTAACTAGTGTATACAATAATAAAAACCTTTTACTACAAAATGAAATGAAAATAGAATGTTTGAATTACTCATGAACCGGACGTACCAGTTGTGGGTTCAAATAAAAAATATGAATCCGAATTAAATATTTCGCAAGATATGAACGCAGAATAAATTTTTTCAGAATTAACAAGCACGCTGAGAACGTCCGCACTTTGAACCCCACCTTCGCTTGCACCCTCTGTCGCCTTACGCCTTTGTGTCGTCTCCCTCCCGCGCACACTAGCCGTCGGTTTCGGCAAACGTGTTCGTGCCGATGTGCGTCTGTATAAAGTGTTCACTTTCTCTGTTCTTCCTCCGCATCCCAGAGAAACTTTCTCTCAGCCAGGGTGTTGATTCTGTCGCGTGAATATGCATTCGTCTACTAGAATAACGATTCAATTACAATTGTCGTTCTGCTCGATCCAGTTTCGTGTTCCCGATAAACACGATACACGCGAGCACAGTATTATTCGAAAGAGTGGGGCGTGAACGGTGCCAAAAATGTAATTCCGATTTTATCCTGTTCTCCAATTACATATTCACCGACGAGTTCATTTTGCGGAGGTTGCGAGCCCAAAAAATCGTTCTAGATCACGGCGTATTCGAGATATGTATTTACTCCCGTACGAATTTTTTTTAGTACAATGTGTTTTTTATTAAAGCTGCCAGAAATTGCGATTAGTGGACGAGAGTTAATTTTCCTGTTACAACCCAGCAACTATTCTTTTGCTTCTGAATTCAACGAATCATTTTTCCATTTCATTGTGTCACAGTGTCTGCGATTGAAATAAAGTTTTTGTAACTTTCAACAACTTCATTTGTTTTGTGTTGAATCTTTATTAGTCTTCGTAATTGAGCTATTAATTATTTTAAAAAATAAATGTCCCCATAACTTACATCAGAGCAGGTCGTTTCTTCGATTATTTTTGAACTCTTATATTGAAGGTCGGATAGAGGTTACATTAGGTTACATACATTATTAATACATTGTATTACACTTGACCTTGACTATTCGAACGTGAGAAAAACTGCCAGTCACTTTAAATTAGATAATGTCTTCCCTCTATATTTTTTAAATTATCAAAGACAAGCGAGATGTCTAAGATGTTCAATTAGGTAAAATATCCCGTAAATTAATAAAATGCAATTGCACCGTAATTACACTTAATCGTTAATTAATTCTTACTGATGTCTGCGTTCTCGTTTTTCATTGCTAACTACCTCGTGCTCCCGCGTTCGTGTCTCATTAGCGGTTGCCTAGCTAAAAACAATAGAAAGACGATATTGCCGTGACATGTTTGCCTTCTACGGTAATATTACTCACACCAATGATCATTCTATCCCAACGATTTTCACCTTACAAAAAACGTTAAATATTTTATGGGCAGTAAAATGATAGCAGCTACTTTACACCACAAAAAATGGTTATTAATTGTAAAACTGATTACATGTTATTTCTTTTTATTACTTGCTCGTAATGTGTATGTGGAAGTGTTTCACCGATTATAACTGTTAATGTATTATTACAATACTTGTTATCAAGAACTATTACTATAATTATTAATTTTTCATCAGTTTCCTGGTCTGCATTAATTGTAATTACGTTCATTGTGTTAGATTGATGTGCATGTGTCGTATTTATTATCCTTTTGTATTTTGTATTACTTAATACATACTATTTTAACGATTATCGTCATTTCTAAACCAACATCATTACCGTCATTTTATACAACATCTTTAGTTTTACACTTCTCCACAAATAAAATAAAAAGAATTCACTGAAAATTGTATTGATGTGCTCGTTCTTCATTTAAAGTTAACACTGCATAGCTTTTAACCTGAAACAAAAAGAACTCTAAACTAAATTGGAAAATTCAAGGTGGGCTTGGAAATGCAAAACTGGAAAATGATATAAAACACGTAACAAAATATTATTTTCATGATAAAATTGCAGTTAAAACATGAATGACAATACTTAACGCCTTATAATAAACTTCTCGGTTATTTAATCCTTACAAAATTGTTTATGATCTCTAATAACATTGCGGACATGAGACTTCATCCATAAATGTCGACCACATGTGTAAATCATTTTATAATTATTCAAACCAATCGAAATCTACATCTACATTGCTATGGTTTGCATGTTTTTGGGTACCCAGGTACCCTTGGATTCACAAGAGGATTCACCTTTAATTCCGGGTCGCTTTTCATTCTACAAACATGTAAATTTACACAAAACTCTGCAGTCTTCCAAATAAACAACTTATTCATTTTTCAACTGTAACAACTGTTTCCTACATACATCTACCAGGTCCTGTAGTTCCGACAGGAAAACACATTTTTTAAAAATAAGAGATTCCAGAACAGAAGGTAATCCGATTACGAAACGGGTCAAATGTGTGGGGCAAGAAAAGTAAAGCAGAAAATAGCTTTGATGTAAACGTCGCTCTCATATTTCAATATTGCATTACAAATATGTAAGCATGCCTAAAACATCGGATCCACTAGTTTCAGCAGAAAATGCATATTTCTTACGTAAAAGATCATGAAATAGTTCACACGTTCTCCATCCCTATATCCCGAAAATTCATCAACGATTAACATGAATGCGACGTGGGTAGAGCAAGATAAGCGAAAAGGGAAACACACATTTAAAGTTTTCACATAAATTTCGCTGGACATGATAACTTGATATTACATTATGAATACGTAAATATGTCCATAGTACCAGTTCCATTAGTTCGGACAAGACATTAACTTTTCTCGGATAGAGGGATGATGGTTAATACCCGACTTTGCCGGCGGTCCTTTAACACTTTCGCAGTTCTACGTCATTTTAAATTCTTTAACTGAATACGAAAAGCGCAGTCGTACGTCATATGAACTTTATGCACCTGCAAATTCATCGTATCCATTTTATTAAAAAAATGTTTAACTTTATAAAACTCTGGACAACAAATGATTATAATCATTATACTGAGATGTAATACATTTTATATTCACATATCTACAAGAGTGGTCGTATACAGCTACAGATTATTCGAAATAATACGCCGATTCAGCTAAAGATTTTGTTCGGTTATCGCCCCTCGCGAATGTGTTACTATCGTCGCAACCGAGCGAAGCAGGACTTACGATCCAGCTAAATTCGGTGCAGGACTAGAAAAGGAAAAATAGAAACCGCGCCTAAACCCTTTATTACTTATTACCTTTATTACCCTTTATTACCCTATATCCTCTATTATAATCGCTTCGGACAATCAAATTCTAAATTTTCCGCTGTAACACGACCGGCGTAACGCAGCGCGGTCCGTCTACCGTTAACTCGTTGCTCCTCTCGCCGGCTAATTACTCGATGTTGGAATAATTCGGCCGAGAATTCTGCCGGAGAATCCGTCTCGGAAGAATCGCGCGACTTCGGTCACGACGACGGATACCCTTCGGATCTCCATTCGCGATCCACGAGCCGACGACGACGTCGCGTGAAACAGGCAGCGATGTGCAGCGCGGCGTAGATGATGTGTGTTCATTTAAATTACGCACGCGCATGCTTCGCGAATCAGATTGTCACCATCCACGCACACTTGCCATCTTCACGCAAACCATCTCACCATCCCATCGCCACCCGGGCGTGCTACATCATCGTTTCACGATGCATCTGCTCGCGGTGGTTGTCCCTCTGGACGCCGGTCTTAGTAAATATGCAGCCGTCTACAAGAATCGTAAACTTTTCCACCCTCTATTCGAGCCGGTTCCTTCGCCGAGCACAAATCACCCCCCTCCCCCCGTTTCGTCTCGCTCGGAACGGGACGAGCCGCGGAACGAAAGAAAACAGCGGGGATAACGGAAACGATGAAGTTAACAAAAAAAAAGAAAGAGTGATACAAGCAGGACACGGTTTTCCTGCGACGGCCTCCCGCTGGACCCGAGGGTCCTCCCCGGTAAAATACGACGCCATCCAGGAGCTCGGTTACTTCCGGGATAATAATTATTCCCGCAGAGAGCACCGCGCGTCGCGGTCCTTTATGAAGGACGGGAATCTCCGTCGTCTTGCGGGAACTCTATTTAGAATGGACCGCGCGGCGCCGGCTTTTGGTCCCGTTGCTCCAAGTTTATCATTGCCATTCACTTTATCAAGTTTGTACATAGTTTCTAATGATGAACGCCGCCCGCGAGCCGCTTTGTAGGCGGCTCGCACGCTTGTCCGCCTCTTCCTCGGCGAATTGTCTCGCGACAATATCGGTTTGCTTATTTTGTTCCGGGAAATAATATTGAGAGAGAGAATGCGTTTGATAGCAGCTGGGAATTGTGGATAGAGGTAATTTGTCGCTAAATAATTCGTTAAACGCTGAAATGTCTGGTAAACGTCTTGTGCTGCTGACATATTTTCTTCTGTGATAGTCCTTGGTACGTTTAACTGATATGTTTGTAACTGATAGGTCTATTTATATATTAAGATTTCTTTACAATAATTTCTTTACTATAATTTCTTTACAATAATTTCTTTACTATAATTTCTATGCTATAATTTCTTTACTACAATTTCTTTGCTATAATATACCTTCTATTTCTTGCGGTGAATTTATATGATTGAATTTTGTCGTTGATATTTCGGTTACAAAAGAAAACCTCAGAGTTTTCTTCCAGATGGATACTACATACAGTAGAACCTCGATTATCTAAATCATCGACGTTCCAATTCTTTTTTACACGAGAACGTTGCACGTACTCTAAATGATTCGATCTAACGCGATCCATATGCAACACAAGTTATTACACAGGATGTCCCAAAAATGTCTCGTGAACCGGAAATGCGGGGTTCTTGGGGTCACTTGACGTAACTTTTTGCTTAGCGAAAATGTAATCCGCGGCTTTGTTTATGAGTTATCAACGAAAAACAGCGACCAATGAGAGGCGACTTGGGCTTCGTGCGCTCATTGGCTGGGCCGCCTCGCACCAGCTGAGCTCGCCTGTCATTGGTCAGTGTGTTTCGTTAATAACTCGTTAACGATGCCTCGGAGAAAATTTTTATAAAGGAAAAAGTTACTCCAAAAGACCTCAAGAACTCCCCACTTCCGGATTACGAGACATTTTTTGGACACCCTGCATAAATTACTACTTTATTCTAGCACTATAACTGTTGTTTCCTATCTCTGAATGCCAACTTTCAAACATGAATTTCTATAGAATAAACACAATTCTCATTTTAAAGAGACTATTTTGTTATCGCCGTGTCGCTAGAATATGGTGGGAGAGTTTCCCAAAATGTGATTGGTCCTTGTCCCAATCTACGAAGTTGCAAGACGTTCTGGTTTAAATCTTTTATTTGAAAATATATTTAACAAGTCCAAGATGGATTGGATTTTAATACTGGTATCGCCTAAATTTAATTCTTGTCGAGTGTGAGATGGAAAGATCGTGTTAGGTGTGCGGTTGAAAGAATTCTTTCAGGAGGATTCTGATTTTCTTCTGGATCCACGTAATAAGGAAACTTCGGCTAATGGGGAATTCGTTGGTTAGGTGGGAAAAACAGTTGGAACTTGGTGAGTCATGTTGGGATTGAAGTGTTTTATGGATCTGGACGACGGACTGTAAGCTACGTTTAAGTTGACATGTGCAAATTGTAAACGCAAACATGGTCTTATTAATAATTATATATAATATTATTAATGATTCTGTACAAAATGTAGTTTTTATACATAGTAGATGGTGAAGAAATGTAATTTTTTACATCGCCGAATTTTTAACAGTCTTCAAGAATTTTCAGCTCGGAGAGAATAACTATTGCGGGTCTCTACCATTGCCGTGTCAGGGAGCAGTTCATCAGATTTTATTCGTCGATTACACGCTTTCGTGGACGCCCTAGGAAGGCAACGCGTGGACATCGCCGTCACTCTCGAGTCAAATCGTTCCGCTGAAACAAGTTGATAGTTCGGCTCCCAGAACGAGATTGTAAGACTTCTTCGCAAACGAATCTCTTCGCCGGGCAAATAGACACAAGCAGCTTAAGCTCACCGAACAGATTGCTCGTGCCTGAGTCCATGAGCATCGTTTTTATTCGTTTCTATCCGGAACTTTCGTTTCGCCAGCTTATCGTTGGAGTTAAGCATTGCAACTCTCTTAAATTCAGCTGAAACCTTATTTCTCCTCCGTGGCTTCCATTTATCGGTTTTCCCTGATGTTCTAGCAGCCCCAAGGTTAAATATTAAATGATTATTGGGCCGGTATTCGCAGTACAACCAAGAAGGGAGTGATTCTACGTGGGAAAATAAGAAAAAATATTTGGTATAACATTTTTTTATCACGGGCTCCGTTTTCGAGAATATCAACTTTAAAGTTTGTTCATCTTTGCAAAGGATTTAGTTGTCGTTGATTCTTCGATCGCAGTTGCCTCCGTGATAGGACGTGATAGGACGTTATCGTTTATAAACACTATTTTGGATCCTCATATACATATGTATCGGCATCAATGCTATCAATCATGCTAAACTGTGGATCATTATGCAGCTCTCTCTTTCCAAAGTTTGCTTTCGCGAAACTGAATTGAAGATCAAGCTCTTTGATTAATTAGAGGATTCGTCGTACCAAAATTAAGCTAGTAACCAAGTATCAAGCTTAAAAATTTTTATCTTATAAAACCTCTATCAATACGATTATTATTCCCAACGTTATAAAATTTCATATTTTATGTCACTTTTTCACGAAAAAGTACGTTTGATCTGCCGGCAAGTAGTTTGAAACAATTCACAAATTTTCTGATTTACCATTTCATCCTTATCATAAATGCGTCAAATCTACAATCTATTTGAGACTCCAGTCGACATTTTAGTCACACAAAGTTCAATCAGAGTTTGAACTGTACGGTGTCTCCCTGCACGAAATATTGTAGAAAGGGAATTCACGAAATACCGATCGGCGCACGCAAAGAATCGTTGCCGAATTTCGTTTCCTTTGCATGGTGTTTCTCCCAGAAATTTGAATGAGGGGCGTAGGGGAGGGTGAAAGATAGGGAGACGCCGCACGAGGATTCAAACGATGAGGCAAGTATCGTGCTGCAAAGCTTCACCAGCTGCAGACGTGCGCGACTCATTTTCGGAAGTGGTTCATTTTTTATTATTCCCTTTCCCTCTGAGTCGTGAAACGACGTTCACGACCGTATCGTCTCCCCGCGGATGTCTCTTGCTCTTTCGTTCTCTCATTCATTCGTATGTGCGGTCGCTTACTCTTTCTCTCTCTCTCTCTCTCTCTCTCTCTCTCTCTCTCTCTTGCTCTATCACTCTATTTCGCGCGATACGCCTAGATACGACGAAAAACGTTTTCCAAAATTTCTAGCTTTTATGTTGAAGTGATTCTATTGAATTGTAGAATGATTCAAATAGAACGCGACGGTAATAATAGAAGAAGGGCAGACGATCGAACAAACTTTTCGACTATCACTATTTTTATTCGAACAGACGAGAATCGCTTGTATTGGGTCATTTGTGTATTTTGACGGAGAAAGATATTTATAGTGTTTCCGTTTGCAACATTTGTTTCTTCGTCATTAAGTGTCGCTGGAATATCAAAATGCGTGGTGCATGACTATTAGACGGATCTTTGCGCAAAATAAAAATGTTCTGAGTACGTAAACTGTGTTTAATGCAACTTAAATAGAAATGTATTTATTTCTTCTAATAATGTCTTTACAGCTTGATGTTTTTCCATGCTATTTTTATCAAATATACATAAAATCCGCGGTCTAGTGTTCATTGGATTGCGGATCTTCGTGTAAAATAAAATTATCAACTGTAAGATATAAGAACTAAATAAAAATTGTTAACGTCGCACATAAAACAAGAATTTATATGTAAAAACTTAAGGCATAGAAACATGAAAAAATAATATTTATACGCAAGAGGTAGTAAAGTAAGAACGCAAATAAGCGAACTTTAACGCGTTTTAAGGATGTTGCATTTCTGAAAGGTTATGATGATATACTATGATACTATTACCGTCGACGTATTCTTATATAGGAGGTTGAAGCTTTCTTGAAATTTAACAAAGATGAAATATTATGGATGGATGAAGGCAATGAATTATAATGAAACGAGAGGATAAAGCTAAATAAGGCATGAAATTTTACTGTCTTATGCGATGGATTTGAAAACTAGAATTCATATTTTAAAGATGATCGAATGGTGTTTTGATAAAAATGATCGTTTGAGCTTGTTTATGTTAGCAATTCTTTAAAATATGACGACGTAGGTGTAAACAAAATCTTGTGTGGCAATACAGATTATAAATTCAACCCAGCTTCAATATAGTCAGCTAGAGCAGAGTTCACTGTTCTGATCTAATTTGTGCATACTAAAGCAAACCAATATCGGAAGTTGCTACAATTAGAAATGTCTGGCTTCGAATGTTTGATGTTTCGGTTCGAAATTCTTATCTCTAGCGAATAATTAAATCAATTGTTTTACGTTAGCAAGATGTTTCACGATTTTGATTTATCAATAAAACAATCCGGAATTTTACAAAATTAATTGAAATACGTGGCTTAATAATTTAGGAACTTGTAACATGTTAAACTTCCAACGATAATTTCATTTGGTGATAAAACTGGTGGTCTTTTAAATGTATCTGTCACTTAAAATTCTATCAGGGTTCTAGATGAAGGAACAGAAAAGTGTGGAAACGGAAAAGTACGCTACACCGAACAGGACAAATTACGGGACAAATGGTCGAGGAATGTCGGGCAAGAAATGAGCACTACTCATTCTCGAAAGTGCTACGTTTCTCACGCTTCCTTTTCTCATTCAGCCGAGACACGTAACTTAAAATGTATTTCTGTAATTCAACACGAACGCAGCTTAATTTCTCGAGAAATGTTCGCAAAATCGTAAACGTGGGACTCGCTAAGTTTTCACGCAATTGTAATATTAACTTTATATGACATACGAAAAAGAAAGCATTGGAAATGCTTGACGATGTCCAAAGTAGTATTCCTCTCAGGTTTCTTTTCTTAAAAGGTATCATATATTTACTTGATCCACATTAACACGAAAATTTAATACGTACAAGATTAATGTAAAATTCTTGATTGTTATTTATTATTGTTATTTGTTATTCTTAAATGTTAGGATCCAATAATTTTATGATTCAAATATTTTAACGATGGTTACTTCAAACTTCATTTTTTTAACACCAAGTAACAAGAACAAAAAAAGTTTTAAGTCTCACTAACAGAAACATGCTATTTTGCCATCGTACTAGATTAATATTTTCAATAAATGCAGTAATTTCTTAAGTAATGAAAAGTAATTAATTAATAACACATATTGCATCAGCCATTTGTTCACGTTCATTATAACAGCACGTCGTCGAACGGAAATCACCAATTATTTGGATTTTAATTATTCGGAGCATCAATTACCAACATGCAATGTGATGCACGCATCTGCCACGTTTCAGATATCCAAATTTAATGCTTCGGTATATAAACCTTGCTATTGTGTAACAAATAAACTGCAGAACTTTATGTATTTATATTTTCGTACATGAATTCGTAAAAATTGAAAATTGCGCTCGTCGACCGTAATTTCAACAAATTTTATCTTATCAAAATTCTTTCAAGCATTTATATGCCATAAATGCATACGCTTTTACAATCTAAGAATATCGACAAAAATATATTTTCAAAGTTACAAGTTGTCAAAATGAAAATAACATACCATCTTGTCAAGTATGACCTGAATAACATACAATGAGGAACAAAATACACCTATTAAAACAATATAACTTTCTTAAAACTGGTCTAAATGCCTGAAATTTTTTGTAAATGTTAGAAGGACTAGTACACTGTATAATGACTAAAATACTTTTTTTTAATGCTTCTGTTACTCGAAATTAAAAGAATGAAAAAACTCTCGTTTTTCACAACTTATGTCAAGATCAACCAATTTCGATGACATTTTCAGCATACGTGTAAGTTACCAAGAAGTGTCAAATTCATTTTTTATATTTTCATTATATTCTCAGAGAAAAAAAGTGAAAACCGAAAGTTTTTGTACATTTCTATTATTCCAAGTAATAGCAAAATTAAACAAAAAATAGTATTTTGTTCATATTGTGCACACAGTCAACTAGTCTCTCTAATATTTACAACAAAAATCAAGCCACTTTGACCAATTTTTAAAAAAGTTATACCGTTTTAAAAGCTGTGTGAACATTTTTGCTCCTCACCAGCTCACTGCACATGACTCTATGTATTTTGTGGAAAGCATAACCTTGACTTTGACTTTGACTGTGATAAATTTTACTTGCTCTTTACTTTAAACATACACAAATTGTTAATTTTTCAAGACATCTCAATATTAGTTTAGCCAAACACGATCTTGTCTACCTATCAGTTCTTCTAATTGAAATTCCACAACAGTTGCTGCAACTAAAAAAACTTTCGCAGCTAAAATCTTCAAGGCAGATTTTAATCACGGTCGACGACTTTCCATGGAAAAGTTCCCTGCATCGAACGCTAAAAATCCCGTAGGTACGAATCCTACGCAATATTTGCTCGACAAACGTTATTCTTTGTCATCGTTGGTAGACGAACACGGAATCGGATCAAAAACGCAGTAGCAGTGATACCGAGTACAGTAAAAAAAAGAGAGAAGAAGAAAAGAAGGGAAAAGAAGCGAAACAGACAAAAAAAGAGCGGCGGAGTGAAAAGTACCGGGACCGGGGAGACGCATAATGGCAAAGGACTCAAACGAGGAGACAAGTGTCGTGTAACAAAGGGCCACCGGCTGGGGTTGCGCACGACTCATTTTCGGAAGTGGTTCATTTTTTATTATTTATATCCACGTGTATACGGCCCTGGTCCTCGGTCCGACGGCCCCCTCTTCCATGCCGCGAGTAATCTGACCAAGGAAAAAAAAGGAAAGGTGAAGCAAGCAGTAGTCAAATGAAAAGGGAAAAAAGAGACTTGGTATTCAAATCTGGGAAGATAGAATGGAAGAAAAGAGTTCTTTTTGCTGGCCGTTCGATGAAAGGACTAGAAAATCGTCCAATATGTCCTCCGACTCAAAGAAAGTAACTATAGCCATGTACGCATATCTAACTATAGGTTACAAGGAGAATCGCTGGGTTTGTAAATCACTTTTTTTTTTTAAAGTGTATTTAAATCTTGTAATACACTCATGAGCACAATTAAGGGATCAAAAAGGTTTAATCGAAAAATTGTTAATGTTTAAACTGTTATATATAAATAAATCTTCGGGATGCTTTTTTTACTCGAATGCGAGGTGAAAATGTGATGGTACTTTTATTTCACAGAAATGTTCCAACTTTAATCGTCTCCACGGAGTTTGATACATATGTTTCGGGTTTCTTTTTATAATGAGATGAAGGCGGGCGGTCACTACTTTACAACGATCACCTAAAAGTTCACGTACGATTTTTCGTTCCTGAGTTACCGCATTTTGAATGATAGCTGTTACGCTCGCGTACGCATGAGCGTACACCACGAAAATGTTGCATGGTCGGACTTGTACCCGTATGTATTGTGTAAGTATATCTGTGTATCTTTCGTGTATGTTTATTGTATGTTTGAGTCGGAAATGTTGACTGGGTTGTAAACATTAGGTATGATCCTCACACGACAAGACGGTACCTTTGTGTTTACATTCCCTCTCTTACTAGCTGTGGCAGTGGAGCAGCTAGTAAGTGGAGGAACGTAAACACATAAATGTCTTCTTGTCGCGCGAGGACTACACCTTGAGTTATCTTTCAGCAGATCAGCATAGTTACCATTCAAAGATGATAATTCAAGAACAAGAAATCGAATATGAACTTCTAAATGGTCGTCGTAAAGGGCAAGCTTCTAGCTTTAATCTTATTATACAAAGAAACACGAACACAATTTATTGAACTCCGTGCAAACTTTTGAAATTTGAGAATTTTCGTAAAATAAAAGTACGTTCACAGTTTCACCTCGCATACGAGTAAAAAATCATCGCGAAATAAAATTGAAACAGAGCCCAGGAAGTAGTGAATTTCTCCTTAAAAATGTACGAAGATTCATCTCTGTACGATTTATTTCAACGAAGTTACAACAGTTCAAACATTGACATCACAATTTTTTGATCGCTCAATTCTGCTCATGAGTGTATGTGTTGCGAACAGAGGGCTAGGCAGGTGTAGATGATCGAGGTTCATTAGGATTTCCTTGAAATTACATATGGTTGTGAACCAGCCGAAGGCTGTTTCACCACTGGGTGTTACAGGGTAGATTTTTATCGAATAGCCAATGCCTGTTTCATCAAAGGGTCACCACTAGGAAAAGGAGATTCGGGGACTAACGAATGCCTGTTTTTACCTCGTAACATTAAAGAGAATGTCGGTACACCTCGAGCGGCAAAGGTGTATCTTTGTTGGTCGTACCAACTACTACTAGTTACCTCTTAAGTGCGGAACAAAATTTGAAATTCATTTTTCGCAAAAGAAGATGCATTTTGCAAACAACCGTTAAAGTATTTCAATTCTAAGTACATATTACAAGATTCAGATAATCCTTTTCAAAAAGCGATTTCGTAGTTAAGATTCGTAACTAAAGTGAAATACTACGTTACTAGAAAATTCTGGTAATTCACGACTCGGTTAAATATAAACCGGATTATTTTTCTAATTATGTATTGGAACCGGGTTTTTTTACAAATACAAATGTGTTGTTTTCCAGTTTACCTTCCGATAGGATGTTCATACTTGAACGGTGTTTGTTTAATTTTATTAAACATGAGAGAATTTCGAACTTTTTTAATTGGGATGTTATGCTCGTAGAAGAGATTTCAAGATCACTTGCTTTAAAACAACGTAATAAAAACTGATCGAATATTTCAAGTGTTCGCAAGCTCCGTTGATGCAAACTGAAAGCCTTTGACTCAGAAGTTCCTAACCCAATAATTGATCTTTGTGGTCTATGAAACTTCTCTGGTGGTTGCGTAGTTTTCAATATCTATAGTATTAGAGGTATCAAGCATGCTTGTACAAAAAAGAATTGAAACTAGGAGAGACTAAATGGAACGTTCCTAGAAAGCGAAGCCTGGATTTCAGCAATATAGAAAGAATTTTATATGCGACGGAAAATACATCTAAAATTATGAATGCACTTGGGAAAAAGTTCTACAGTCGCGTCGCAAATGTAGCGACACCTTTAGGACCAATTCAATTAAGACTGCCTATTTTATGCGTGACTTCCTGAAACAGTGAAAAATATCATTTTTGTACAAACGCACAGAAAGTAATTAGCACAATGTGAATATTATGTACATAGTGTGACGGACTAGAGTATTGGTACACCTTTCAAAACGTAATAACTTTGTTAAAACTGGACTAAATGACAAGAATATTTTTGAAATGTTAGAGTTTTTCATTATAAGCTCAGATAAAAAAGTTATAAAAACGAGAATTTTTAATTGTTTTTTGTTGTTCTAAGTAACAGCATAATTTTTAAAACAGCATTTTATTGCTTCATTTTCATTGTCTAGTAGATTAGTCTCTTTATCATCTGAAAAAACTCAAATTGTATAATCCAGTTGGTGTCCGAATATTAATGGGAGTAACTGTGCATACTACAAAACTATACCAAGTTCAGCAAAACTGAATGCAGCAAGATTCGACTCTAAGAAGAAACAACTTCTCTGTGATTCTGTGCAAACAATATGTATAACGCACACAGTTAGATAAAAAAAAAGCTCGGTATTGGGAAGATAAAGTGAAAGGAGGGAGTCCATTTCGCGCGTCGTCGAACGCAAGTTTGCCACTGGGTGCAAAAGAAAAAACAACAAATCGGTGGCGTTTAAGAAAAGATGGTGACGATTCTGCAGTGTTCTTCTGGTCTTAAACGTTGACGATTCTCTGTCAGGGCGACGGGAAGCATTCTGTGCGAGAAAAGCCCCCCCCCCCCTTCGAAAACTGGAAACTTAGAAAGTTCCGCGTTTCATAGGACCTCCTGAACGACTTTTCATTCAACCTTCGATCGGTAGTCATCTAGCGGCTAAAGTGACCAATTCTGAGAAGTTTGACTGAGACAATTACTCGAGGATCGCAACTGGAACAGTGGGCCACCTCCAAGAGCTCGCCGGCGCAATCTTATTGATACACTTTTTTATTGTCACCCGTGACTGTAATTAAAATTTAGTTAGACCGAGGTACTTGACACATGAGATTGAATTATGGCGACGAAATATTTGGATATCGAACGCAGATTCGCATAGCAATTCCCGGATATAAAATTGCTAATAATTTCGGATAAAAAATAGCACTAAAAGATATTTACATATTTATTTTTATTTACATTTACATATTTAAATCAGCAACAGAAACTGATTAATATGAATTTATTTATTGACCGTATTAAAATTTCATAATTTTCTGATTCAAATGTTCTGATAATAATTACTTTAAACTTCACTCTATCTCACAGTTACAGTTTTAGCTCTCATTAACAGAAACATGCCACTTTGCATTTTTAATATAAGTGTTTTCCTTAAATTCACGTTTTTTTTTTTAATTGGCTGCTATGATATAAAGCAGATACAGTCTTTTTATTGCATAAAAAAGTTTAAATTTACTGAATTACTTCTTCTTACGATCGTCATTTTGTTAATACATTTTTTTTCTTAATTATCTCAGTTCACAGAATAACCACCTTTATACTATACATTCTTTTTCATTCGCTGATTTGCATTCAAACCGTGTTTGCGATAAAGCAATTTAACACAATTCTTTGCTGTATCTTCTTTTTAAAAATGAGAATGTAATAAGAACGAGTAATCGCAATAACAGAATATCGAAGTATTGTTTTACCTCTTCTCTACTGTCTTGTAATTGATACGACGCTTAATTGATCTGCCCCCATTATATTCGCAAAATATTAGGTTTCATTTCTATAAGGAATATCGTTTTATACCCTCGCCGCACGAATTATCGACTTTATCAATATTTTACGTTGAACGGGGTTAAAGATTCATGTAATCCCAGTAATGAAGCACAGCACCCATAGGATTCAAGATGCATTAAGACCCCTTCAAACTACTTAAAAGATTACTTCCCAGTTTATCGAAAGGATTACTGCTTTCACGCAATATTCAATGCAGCAGGTTCATATTACTGTGAAAACTACCATTGATTGTTCCAATTGTAGAACGCAATTTGTACATCTACACTGATCGCATTGTAGAACAAATGCAGAGACATCACTCGATTAACGTCAATGAAATCTTATTGTTACGATTTTCCGGTCTGTTGCCGAAGCTTTTGGTTCTCCTCATCGGTATACACATTTTTATTTCATCAGTTAACTGTTGCAATCGCTATGAAGAGTATGTAAGTTACTGTTGCTGTACTGTATATGTTTGATTTTCTTCATATTTTATTTAAATACAACACTTTTATAAAATACATTATTTAATAAATAATATCAAAATATATATCCTTGTTAACCGGTTAGCTGTTTTTGAACGAGTACACTTGTGATGAAGAAATGTCAAAATTTTGTGTTATTACCTAGACTTGAAATGAAGACAATCCTCGGTACAAAATTATGAATGACGATGAAATTGTTTTATCCATCCTTGATAAAAACAGGACACAGACGACGATTCAGTACGATATCGTGCTATCTTACTGTATTGCGATGCTAAAGATACATTAGATAAAGGTATAAAAACGAATAGGTGGTATGGCATTATTAAAACGAGATTAATTCAGTTTTAAAGGCTAGTATAAGATTAGACTCGTCATTTGCTTTTGCTATAATAAATATAATATTGTACATAATATTCACATGCGTGAATACTAGAAAATTCTACGAGCGAGAGAGTACGGGCGAGAGAACATGAGCAAGAGAATACGAGCGAAAGAACATGAGCGAGAGAGCGTGAGTGAGAAAGCATGGGCGAGAAAGACAGAGTGCAAGAAATAGTAGAATAGTAGTGTGAATGCGAGGACGAGAGCAGTAGAATTGTGAACGTATCTATAAAAGAGCACACGAATTTCCTTTGCCGAATAAACATCTTCTTTTAGTATCTCTTTATTATATCGAAGAACCTGTTATTTCGCCCGATCTTCATCCCACACACATAATATAACAAATAAAGCGCTCTATTTTCAGTTGTCTGCAAATTTAATTCTCCAAATCCGATTATCCGAAAAATCAATTATCGGAACGACTTTGTCTCCCTATTACCTCGGATAATCGACGTTCTACTATAACTTCCAACCTTATCTTTATTAACCGTCTTACGTTAATAGGACACCGACTCGATGAAGTTTCAATTAATTTTCCGTGCCCATCAACGCTAGTTAAACATGCGGTTAAACCGGCCCCAAATACCAAGGAATACTAGAGCCATAGCTCCCGAAATTTACGATTCCCCCATAAAACTGATCCCTCGAGTCTCGCCGAGGTTTCCTAATTCCACTTAACACTTCTACGACATCGCGCCGTCGCGACTATCCACCTTAAAACATCTGCAAGATTGTAAGCATCGAGTTTAAAGAGTTCTCTGTCCGTCACGATGCACGGCTAAGTTTCCGCTATGGCATCGGCATTGTTACGCAAAGCTGCTGCTTGTATTATACTTAGCGTGCCCGCAGAAACTTGGCCGAAAGTTTTCCGCGAATCTTCGGAGGAACTTCGCTGTCCATTGCAGTTCACCCTTCTTGGTCACTGTTACGTCGTCCATGGACTTCACGAACTTCTCGTGTTAATAGTCGGACACCTCTTAAAACAACAACTCTTTTAGAATTGGAGCGAACGACTTTTTTCTGTAGAAGTTGTAAGGGCTAATATGCCAAACGACGCGACGTGTAAAAGAAATTTCTGATAAATTCCAGTTGGTTCATAGCAGATCTGAGTACATTTGAAATTGCATTAATTGAGATATTATTTTCAATAACATGTTATTTGATTTTATAATTATTTAACACAAATCATCGAATTTTGAAATTCCTAGCTACCTTTCTGGAAATTACAATTAAGGATATCCGTCCCTGAAAATACTTGTCGTGGATTGATCTTTTAACGATTATTTTAAAGAACTAAAATTATCGTAACGTTATTATTTTTGTAATATTGGAAATAAACAGATTCTTATATTGTTAATTTTTCGGCAGGGGAAAATGATACATTTTATTTTCTGACGTTGCAATCAATTCATTTTTCTGCGAATACCTATAAATGTTAGTTTAAATTACTCTACCTTGATCTATAAATATAAAACAAAAAAGTACGAAAATAGTATTTATCGCACTCGCAAAGAATTCTGAAGGAATTTTAATTTGGACTCCACGTGGAGGACAGATACCGTTAAATTGTAAATGCTTGTGGCTCGTGCTTAAATAATAAAATGTAACTTTTTGGTACCTGCGAGGGCAAGACGGTGTACGAAAGACACTATCAAAAGAGGTAATACCTATAAGTGCTGAGATTTGCTCCTGGGTTTCGCACGAGACCCATGAAATCTCTAAGTTAAATTCAATTTCGCCCTGTTATGTTCTTCTTCGGGAAGTACGAAACGAAGTTGGCGGAGCTGAAACTACTAGAAACGGGAAATTGCTGTAGCTTGAAAATATGTAGTACAACGCGGCAATTCCAATTTAAGCAAGCAAGCTCATTTAATTTCTTCGGCTAATGGAACTAGTGTTTCACTAAGGAAAGGTCAATTTCAGAAGAACATGTTACGAATACCTTTTCTTACTGATTTGCACAGCTCTTCACTAAAATCACTACACATCCTTTAAAACAGAACAACTTTTTTCAAACCGAATCGAACGGACCAAGTTTGTCAGAGAAATTAAGGGAATTGATTTGTTGCATATTGCGAAAAAATCCTTTGCATTTGAGACTGAAAAGAAAATTTAAAAATTACACTGTATAAATCATGTCAATATAATGTGATAGTAATACTGAAAAAATAAGAAATAAATTTGGTACAACATTTTTTTACCCGAGGCTCCGTTTCCGAGAAGATCGACTTTAAAGTTTGTTCATCTTTGTAAAGGATTTAGTTGTCGTCTATTCTTCTACCGCAATTGCTTCCGTCCGAGATAGTGTTTGCAAACATTGACAATGATGGAAACATTTCGTTTACTATATCGTTCGCAACAATTAATGTTTGTAAACACCATCTCGGACGGAGGCAACTACACAAACTTATTTCTGTGTTAAAAGTTACTAACAACTGAGAATTTAAAATTCACCGAAGGTGTTAACATTTTCATCTTTGTGCACCTCATAGATCCTAATTAAGAGTACCATCAATATGTTAATACAATAGCTGCATTTTAAATCTTAACAAATAATAATGCAATGTTATAATCGCTTTCAGTTTGCTGATCTTTTAGAGAAATTTACTAGATGTAACGAGTACGATTAATTTACGTGTGCATGATACATTAGGTTTACAATTTTCACACTGAGGGATTGTCGTAATTACTGCAGAAGTTAATATTTGGAAAGTCAATAGGAACCATGCCAATCGCGACACCATCAGGCTGCACAATGTAGATCGGCATAAATCTGGCATTAATTTGCATGTCAATGACGTGCATGCGTCTCTGTATCAGCGATGACACGACGTCCACGGGTTTTAATGTAATCCGTGAATTTAAGTTGATATGCCAGACTCGAGCGCGCACATATCACTTATAAGCGACAGAAATAACGAGATTAAAATCGGCGCTAATGAAGACTAATCCATGCAATCAATAAGCAGTTCATTAATGTAAAGGATATACATAATGCGATATACCC
Organism: Megalopta genalis; assembly: GCF_051020955.1. Lineage (NCBI taxonomy): Eukaryota > Metazoa > Arthropoda > Insecta > Hymenoptera > Halictidae > Megalopta > Megalopta genalis. Next base: position 21,598,122 of record NC_135018.1, on the reverse strand, counting down.
AGCTTATATTAGCTTGCGCAGATGACTCGGTATTTTGGAGAGAGAGAGACTGTTTATTTTGAATTAAAATTAATAAAACCTAGAAAATTGCAGTAGAACCTCGGTTATCCGAACTCATTGGGAAGATACGAGTGTTCGGATAATAGAATACTTACTTTGACTCAGTATTTCATTGTATCTTTACTGACTTTTTCTACTCTACATTTAATCGTTATTGTAATTTTGTATTGTATAACAAAGAGTTTATCCCGTTGAGCGAATACATATTATTATTATCATTATTGCTAGCATTAATTTGGGTTTATATTTTTGTTACATAGTGTAATGAACAATGTTATTGCTGTTAAAAATTCTAAGTTACGTGTAGGCACTGTACCAATTAAGCTCAGCGATGAAAAACCGAACACGGAATGCTGATTAACTAATTCCATAATTAGTAGATGTGTTTCAAACGTGTGTTTCAAAATTGTAATTTCCGATTCGTAATAATTGTTTCATTATGCATGAAATGCTTGCAGCATCGCGCTCGTTACTGTTACATCCAATCTACGATGATTCATTAGAATGTCATTGTGAAGCCGACGTTCAAAACGTTTTAACAAAGCGATTATTAACCGATTATTAATTATAAAAATACGTACATACAGCTTCAATTCTGCGCAGGATCTACTAATTTACTTCATGAACAATTATTATGATCACATATTCGAAAAAAATAAGTTAAGTTTTTGTAACTAAAGTCTTATTGCACATGCATTTACAAACTTTCTACTATCAAAATGAAGTTTAATACGTGAACGTAAGTAGACAGTCAAATTATTTTCTCATTAAGAAATTTATTACAATCACTGATATTGCATTAAACCGACTTCAATTATGATGTTAATTTGTTTGTTGTTTCGAGACTACATTGCATTGATTAGTATAATCAATTTTATACATATACATATATACTATTATATACAGGGTGGACCGAAATTCGTAGTATAACTGAGCAGAGGGCGATTCTACATGAAGAAAATAAGATACAAATTTGGTATAACATTTTTTTATCCGGAAAAAATCGACTTTAAAGTTTATTCATCCATGTAAAGAATTTAGTTATCGTCTATTTTTCTACCACAGTTGCTTGCGTCCGAGATAGCGTTTACAAATATTGACAATGATGGAAACAATCCGTTCATTATATGTATATCGTTCGCAACAATTACTGTTTGTAAACGAATGGACGTAACGGAGGGTATTATTAATTTTCATCCATTATCCTTGATCATTGTGGCATCGCATCTGTCATCGAGATCGTGTACTCGTGATAACAATCATTTCGCACACTGTCAACAAACTACCATGTATATTTTGCAATTTCGAATAGATAGAAACAAACACGGCAGGGAAATAGTCGATATTAATTTCTAGTACTACGGCAGCATTCAACATTGTTCGGTGTCGTTCAAACTTGCCTCACGTCGGAACAGGGTGGCAATTTTTTAAATTATAGATAATTCTCCTGTAACGAGAATACTCGCTTCCAGATTTGATACTAATAGTGCAACATTTCGCATTTATCTTCATTATAAAACGATAATAACACTTAACAATAAATTAAAGCAAATGAAATTACACAAATGAAATTTTGACGACTTCTTTTAACAGCTGTATGTATATTTCCATATATTTACTTATTTTTTAATGTCATTGTTTTGATGTCAACGATAACAGAAATTTAAAAACTACATCGTGAACTATACAACGTTAGATACAAGTGTCATTTGTTACTTTTTGTCACTTTTAAACTTTTATTAAACTTCGACTATTATCTACAAATCTTTTGAATATAAAACAATGTTAATGATATCTTGCATTTAATAACAATCCGGTTCATTCCATTGTTCTCGAACCTGCTGTATAATGATTCACTATTCGACGATAGCCGGGAATTAAAAGACTTCCGCATTGTTTTCTTCAACAATGCCCACAAATTCTTGGTAATACTTAAAATTAGGTCTTCGAGTTAACCACTGGCGACCGGAAAATTTATATTCTCAATTCTCCACGCACAAAGTACATAATACGCTTCGAATCTCGATAACGTTGGAGAGGATTATCTCCTCCAACTACTTACTCAATTTCAATAACTTTGATGATATTCCAATATCTGTTATCCCATGCAATGTACCCTCGTCATATAGTGTCATAGACCTCCACAACATGATAGAATTAGTTCCGTGCTTGACAGTTTATTATACACAATATTGTCCGATGAATCTTCTTCACGAACCCAATACGATCATTGTCCATCCTATTAATTCTTGTTTCATTCGAGCAAATTACTGTGTTCGATTATTTTCAACAAAAATAATGTGAGTTTCAATATTTATTTCTATAAACATAAGCTTTCTTTTTTTTAACAGTTTTACAGGTATAATCAACGTTATTTATTACAACAGAGATAAAACAACGTTTTTTAGACGAATGGAAACGGATTCCGTCGGATTATTTAAATAAAATCATCTGTAACATGTCCAAGCGATTACATGAAGTAATAAAACAAAAGGGTCAACCGACAAAATATTAATATTACGATAAACATGATTAAAAAGATTATGATGATTAAAAAGATTTTCATTTTATATAAAATTAATGTAATTCATTCACTGTCCGAATATTTTTGCGACGTTAAATTTTGTCACAATCTTGTTTATCGCTTATTATACAAAAGAACATGTGCAATAAATAAACAAAATTTATGTTTCTACTTACTTTAAGAAGTGCTTTATTATATAAGAAAACAGTTGATTCAATAATACTATCATAAACAATAAAAAGGAGCAATAATTCTTCTAATAATATCGTGTCCGAATATTAATGCGAGCCACTGTATTTATTATACTGCTTGAATTTTAATTACGAAACAATCTTCGATAATACCAAAATCATTGACGACATATTATCTGTTTCACATTGTATGCCATTAACCGATTAAGTAATATACATATAACTACTTCAGTTATGTTACTCGTTTTATGCGCATGATTTTCTGCAATTTACGCCATACAGTAGACGACGAAGTAAGTGTTTGCTATCAACGATAGTCGTACTAAATAAAATACGTTTCGTTTGTCCGCCGAATAAAAAGCCAGCGTTTTGTCAATTTATTGCTGCATAGTTAGGCGAACGCACCTCGAGGCAGTTCCAACGAAACATTATTGGCCACAGATGTCGTGCAACGATCGATCGATTTACTCTGGGAAATGATTAGGTAACCACGCCTCGACAAACCGAAGTTACGCCGCAGACGATACATATAACAATAACGAACAAGTTTAATCAGCGTCAAGAATGTCTTGTGGGTTTGTACATCGAGGCGCGGTCGTGCTTTAAATACGACACACGCACGATATCCTCTATCCGCGTGAACTCTCTTCGAACGCGGAATTACGTCAGACAATTACAGGATTACATATTCCTATTGGATTTCCACGGAAGGAGGGGAAAGAAGATAACAGGGAACAGAGAGCGGTTCTGTTCCTTATTTTCTGACCTTTTTTTCTCATCGAACGGTTAATTTAAAACATAATTATGGCTGGCGTAACGATCTCGCTGAGTTGCAACGGCGAAATGGGATTTCCTAGCTGCTCTTAAATTAAACGGCGACCCTGAAATTGAACGGAAAGTTCGTTCCAGGTCGATTCGATACAAGAAAATTGAAACACAACCATTGTTGCCTGAATTTCAGATCCGACGATGGAGAACGATTGAATTATTTCGGAGTTCTAAAATCTGCACACCTGTGACTGGCAGATTAATCTATCCAAATTTTTCGTCACAGGCTACGCGTACTATTTTTGTTGTAAACTGTACACGTATACATGTATGTACGCACGTGTACACTCGCTGCGGAAAGTATGTGACATACTCCGAAAGTGTAGTTTGTCGTTGCCAGAAAATATTCAGTTAGAATGTTTTTATTTAGCCAGGATTATGTATAGTCTACTCCGTAACAAATCCGTCAATCTAAATATATTTGTGTTTCAATGTCGTTCAAGGTCACTTAAGATCATGATTTAACCCTTCTACATTATTAACGATTCCGCGATTTTTCTATGATTGTAGCCAACAGTTAAATATAACTGATAAAAATATAACTCGGTATGCTTAGGATTATTTATAATATTATTAAACAATTCTTGTCAACCTTTTTTTTTAAGCTATTCCTTTCAGACACGTTAATTAAGATCTAGATCTTAATAAAACATGTGAAAATTTTAATTAGCTGTTAGAAACTAGAGAATTAGATAACAATATCGGTTACTCGGTTCCGCGTGTTAATTGATAGAAAATTAAATGGACCTGCATAACTCGTACAGTTGTTGGTGTATTCTTCATTCAAATAGCTTTTTAGTATTAGCAATAATATACTTCTATTAAGTAGTAGCAACAGAAGTTCAATAGGAACGTCTTTCTAAATCTACAGCAGCTTGCGTGGAGACCGTATTTAATAAATTTGAATCCGTATAACCTGACTCTGACACTTCGCATTACTTCGACAAAACCAGCCCCCATTCTCCATCGCCTAAGGTGCAAACTGCTGCACACCGAAATAACACTGCTATGAATCATGAGCCTGATAAGCAGTCAAGCTCGTCTGTAAACGTTAATGTTGGCTCGGCAGGCTAATTCTCTGATTAACGTAACTTGCCTACCTCGATGAAGACTTGTAGAGATTTGGGAACTGATATTGTACAGTATAGTTTCTAGTACATTGTCAAATCCAGAAAATCGTCATCTAGCTCATTACGAAAAGCTTAAACCTACAGCATACAGTTAACCCTTTGCAGTTGAAAGTGATTCTTCCCTCTTATTTCAGAATTCGCTATAACCTTATAAAATTCGATCGTATTCCCATAATGTAACTTTGCAATCTATTATATTTATAAGAATTGAGAAATACTACAATAATTGTTCATACATACTATTTGCCAAATATGGCAGTATTCGTACATATAATGTAGATCAGCATAATAAGTAACTATTAACCCTTTGCACTCGAAGCCATTTGAACAGTAAATCTAAAATAATTTTTCTGACTTACAGTAATTCCATTTTATATGACAAAGTGCATTTTATGCATACGAAATTGAGTCTCCTGATTTATAGAACAATTATGCTTTTAATAATATTTATAATCTAAACTTCGATGAGAGAGATATAAAAGTGATATTAGAACGTGATACAATAATTTCAGTGGTGCCTCGGACTCACTACTCGAATGTCGACATACGACATACGACCGCAAAGGATTAACAAAGATGCAAGTCTGCAAATAACTTTAAATCATTAAAAATGTTGAAATTTAAATAATACTTAAGTCATCACAGTCCACAAGAATTGATTAAGAAGGTAGGCTGTTAATCCAACAAGTTCTTTGGAAATTAACAGAAGACCGACTTCACAGTTCCATAGACGACAGCACAAGAGTTACGATTTCTTGAGACAAGAATTATTATAATAAACATCGGACAAATGGGAGTGTAGCGTAGAAATAAATTTTTCCTTCATGCCTGAACCGTCCGCGACATAAATCAGTGTAAAACTGCGAAACCGGTAGAAGATTTGGACGATAAAACTTTTCCGTCGTGTTACTTCGCCTTGCCCGAAGATTAATAATATACACGGTGTGAACATGGCTTAAGAGTCCGTGTTTTAATTAAATCGAAATTCGCAGTAGATCCTGCTAGACGGTCTATTAAAAAGAAGCCGGAGATGATAAAAATAAAAAACTGTTATAAATGTTCGTTTGTGTAAAAAGGATAAAGAGCAGCAACCTTACGGATGAAAATAAAAACGAATCTATTCAATGCACCACCGTTTCACGGTGCTTAATTGAAAAGCTGTTTCAAGCGATTTAATCAACGCACTCCGTGATAATTATTAAGCACATTCGAGTTTCTCCGTTTTCATTTCCTTTGTTGTGTTAATACTGGTTTAACCAAATTTCCGGAATAAATATTATACTCGGTACACCTGCTTGTTCATTCAAATATTCATGTACGTCTAATGTACGCGTTCTTTTAATCACAGTATATTTTATGTCAATTGCAAGTACGAGGTTCATCAAAAATAATAATCCAATTATTTCACTTTGCGTTTGTCGAAAATTTTTTCTGACGAATCTCTTTGTTCGGAGAAGTTTATTCTCAGCCCATTTATTACTTAATTGGAGCAAAACAATTTGTTCACTACTTTACATCAATTTACAATTAGTATAATACTACAATTGTTTATCAAAGAAAAACTCTTAATGTATGTTACAATCGTGTTAAGTTTCAGATGAAATATATAGAATGCCTTTTATTGTTTAAATTATTATGAACTTATATATATTCCGTTGTTCACGCAACAATTACATTTTTCGTAATTCAAACAAATCAAATTTTCAGGGGCCCGTCTAGCACAGTTTAAACGTAGCCGATCAAACATATACATATTTATACCCTAATGATTGAAGTAAAAGAATTAAAGGTGATGTTACATTCCACAAAGAAAAGCGTAAAATTTTTGAAGCATAAAGTGCTTACAACGCGATGATGAAATCTTTAAACGTCGTTCTGAATAAAAAACTTTAATAAGAGGCGCCTCATGAAGTATTCATTTTTCATACAATATGGAAACGTTTTTTTACAGCCTGCGGTAAAGGCGGTATGCAGCACAAACGTGTTACTACGTACGCATGTTCTCGTACATTTTACCATTTTTCAACGTTAATATGATTATCATATTAACGTGCTTCACCATTAAATTGCTAATCAAATCATCGCGAAGGAAAGAAAATAATTCACTCTACCATTTGCATCAGTATTTCTATAAAATTTTTTCTCAGAATTCTGGATAGAATAAGTTTTACTTCAAATACGATAACGTTAAACTGCTAATGAAATCATCGCGACAGGAGGAAATTGCAATGCCATATCAGAGTTTCACAATATTCGTACAGTTCCAGATAAAATAAATTTAATTTTAATATAGATTATCATGAGATCGCTAACAAAAAATCATCGTGAAAGTCTGGAATCAATTATTTTACAATTCGACATTTATTTTTCATAAAGTCTTCGCAATTTCAAATAGAACAAATTCCACCTTAGCATGTTTTAACATTAAATTGCTAATGAAATCATCGTCAACAGTGAATAAATAGAAAATAAATAAATTTACAGTTCCGCACAGTTTCTCATAAAAGCGATGCTATTACAGATAAAATAGGTTTCACTTTAACACGCTTCATCATTACATTGCTGATTAAATCATCGTGAAGGAAAACAAATAAATCACAAAACACACAATCTCTATGTCAGTTTTTCATCGTACTCGTGCAATTACAGATAAAGGAAGTTTGACATTCACATGAAATTGCTGATATAATCGCCGTGAAAAAACTAAAATAAATCACTTCACAATTCCACATCTGTTTGCATCAAATCCATGCAATTCCAAATTGGACAAGTTTCACATTAGCATGAGATTACTAATGAAATCATTGCGGAGGAAAATAAATAAATCACCTCTCGATGCTACATTTCATTTGCACAGAACCCATGCAACGCACAACAATTTCCACCAAAAAACGTTCGCACGAAGTTTCGATCATTGTTGACAATTTCGGAAAGGATGAAATTGATTAAAACGATGTAACGAGGCATCGTGCCAATGAATGCCGTTTAAAAGAAATTTAGCGAATCGTTTCGATACACGTTCACCGGTTTCCGTGATTCGAAAATATTATCGAGTTCCTGAATTGGCGCCCATTGATTTGGTTAATTTCGGGGCCGCTCGGAACAGTGCATAATTAATACGCATACATCGACGGCCGATTCTTTGATCGTTGTTTGTTCTGGCCGCGATTCCAGCCGCGCACTTTACGCCGCTGGTTTATAATTACGTTTTAATAACTCTGGTTGCCAGGAGCAGCGGCGTTCATTCGACAACTTTTTCAATTCAATCGTTCCGACGCAAGGCGAAGTTAAATAGAAAGCCGCGTCTCGCGAGGCTCGGCGTTCAGAAGTTTCCGCCACTGTGTATTTTAATACATTTTGTACAGCGTGAGATGTATACTCGGCTTCATAGATTCGCCCAGCATAAGAGAAATATTGATTCTTCTGTTTTTGTTTTGCAATGCCTGGCGGGAGTATTCGGAGTAATTGTGGTTAAAGGTACCTAATATGAGACCTATTTCTTTTTTAACTCATAATGTTCGATTAAAAACACTTTCGTTAAAAGTATGTAAATGGAAAAGCTACTATATCATTTGTTTATAGACAAATATTTTACATAATCATCGATAGTACCGTTTAATAATTCGTACAAGTATCGGAATGCTTCACTTTACGCGATGTTTTACATTACCTGCCATTTCTCTACCTCATACGTACACAAAACATTAAACGACAAATGCAAATATTGTACATATGTAAGTACAAATTGCAGTAAACTGGATCAAATGAGCATACAATTGTTGTTTCTAGTATAAATACGAACAATGCACGCATGTACAAATTCTAAACAGCTATAATAAATGGATATACATGTTTACATTCATCTATTATGACACAATACCAGCACAGCATTTGTCAACTTTTATGCCTTCGAAAAGTGTTATTCATTACTGAAAATAACCTCTAGAATTAATGAATTCTTGACGCTGGAATTATAATTACCTCTTCGAGGTTAATGTAGGTTCTTTTCTGTTCGTCACAGTTTATTTGAAAACAAAAAATACGTGATCATCCAGCATTAATAACGCTAAAAGCGGGTAAAATGTTCCATTTTAATTCTGCATTTATCGTTCTATAATGCACTGTTCACTGAAATATTTTAAATGCGAAACGATTATCTAGACCGAACGATAAACAAGTAATTTCCAGCAGGAAGCGTTACAAAAGAAGTTTTTCGTTTGTCCGAGGCAACCTGAAAACAACGAAGAGTGGTAGCTATCGTGTGTTTTGTAGCTCCATGCAAATTTCGCCTATGAATCGTCCGATAGTCTGCTCGAATTAACGCGTTTATTTAACGTTCCACAGTTTCGCCGAAGCTCTGGAACAATTGCTTCACGTCGTCCTCGCTGCGAACCGTGACAAGAGGTCCCATGAACGAACATTCCTGTTGTCTGCGTCAAACATCTCGCGTGAAAACATGTCGACACACGACGCTTCTATCGAGCAAATGAAAAAACTCATTTTATCGTTGGTTTTTACGAATTTTGCAGGCTTTGTGGAGGCAAAGCGCCGGGCTGTGAATCTTTATGCATCATAAAAATTATTTCAACTGTGATAAATAGAAGTAAAACAGTAATTTGATTTTTCCTTCGATAAATCGAATATATTGAAAATGATACGTTTAGAAAACAAACGCTTCTACAATTATTCACCATGAACAAATAAATAAATAAATGAGAAATTCATTTAAAGATCTTTTTTCTACGTTTATTGAAGAATATAAAAAGAATCTATTTCGTTTCTCCTTGTCAAAATAGTGACAGTACAACAGTATTTATTCGGTGATGTTTTTGTTTTACAACAAAAAGCCAAAATTATTTAATCTACTTTAAAATAACTAAAGAAGTACCTAGGGGATTTTAATAATATTGAATTGGACAATAATGATTTGATTTACATGTTTCACATCGAGCACTACACTGTCATCATTGTGAAATGAAGAAATGAAACAAGATTTTTTTAATGTTCTTCAGAACATGTATAAAAAGGTCTTTTAAGTGGATTTCTCATTTGTTTATTAATCTACTCAGTGAATAATTAAATTAAACAGTAATTACTTGTTTTTTTTTGGCTATAGGTGTGTTATAACATGAATTCATTTTAATGTTGTTTTTGATTCGGCTAAAATTTTCGTATTGAGGAAAGAATAATAATTCATATTTTCAATGGATCACATTCTAAAAAATATAAGGTCTTCTCTCTCTCTCTCTCTCTCTCTCTCTCTCTCTCTCTCTCTCCTTAATTTCTTGGAGTAATATTAACAGTTTAAACTTGAAGTGCTTCTGTCTGGCTAATCTCGATCAAAATTTTCTGAAATAGCCTCCGAAGCATTTTTGAAATCTTTCCTGGATGTTTTCGTAGATTCACATTTGATTTTCAGACATCGCAATTGTGGAAGGAACCGAGGCGAAGGAGACACGATTGCTACAGGAAAGATTGCATTTTGTTTCGCGTTATTGTCACACAGGCACGTGCGAATATTCCCGTTCTAGCGGCAACGTCTAATGGGACGAAACGTAAGCTCATTTCCAGGAAGAAGCCGGTCGTGGGTTAGGAAACGGGCAGAAGAGGCGAATGCAAGATCCTGGAATTCAGTGGAGAAGTTCGGTAGTCGGAGAGTAAAGTTTCTTCCGGTTCGCTCGAAATTGAAGGAGAAGTATGCTCGAACATCTGCGATGATTTATTTGCGCGAAAAGAAATTCCCGAAGATACAGTTCACCCTTGAACTCTACGCATTAGGAAAGATCCGCGAAACTTCTGCGAGCCCGCACGGCGGAGTGTTTGAGAGTGCTTTCAATCAGAAAATGTGTTTTCTTCAGCCCATACAAAGTACTTCGAACTATGTATTTCCAATTTCACAGGAGATGACTGATAACTGTGAACATCAAGGTCAACATTGCGCGAAGTTTTTTTAACAGATCTCCACCGATCCGGAGATGTAGAATCCTGCTATGTTTACCACGACAGAACCTTTTTTGGCACCCTGTAGAAAGCGAATTTTCAAACTCAATTTTCTCGAAAACTAAGTCCCAAACACAAAAAAGGCTATTATATACATACACTTATAATACACTTATTGTATACATACCTTTCAAGTACATTCTGTATTGTTGTCGTGATCGCTGTCATATTGAATTATATGTACTTATCAGCTGACGCTCACTTTTTGATAAGATTTAGTACAGTGATAGAACTTGTAAAGCTGAATTTGGCGATACCCGGTTTTGGGCACAGACGACTTATAGTTTTTGAAATAATTAATGTTGACGCTGTTAATAAAGCGCCAAAAAAGACGTGCTGGATTAAGACGCGAGGGTTCGGGTAGGCCGGATCGAGAGAACCTCCCACCTTTTCCCATTCTCTAATATTTCTAGTACTGTACCTGGTGTGGTATTCTTTTGTGCTGGTGTTACTAGTAACGATTCGGCTCCGACCGATGATGCCCGAACCGATTCACATCGAGCGTACGCTCCCTCATTCGTTCGGAGCCGAACAATTCAGCGTAGGGATGTTGGTTTTGAACGGGTATTGCACACACACGTGTACATGTATAGTTAATATATCGCCCCAGGACGGTATTAAATGTCCCAGGTATGCAAATATTTAGAGTCTGTCCGAACAGATAGTTTAACATAGGGGTCGGAATTAACCAGCACGCAATCATGAGGATCGCGAGGGCTACGCCTCCTGAATCCTGTCACGTGTCTCATTCTTCGATGATCGCCTAAATGCCACACATACACATATAAAACAATAGGCGCTTGAGGTGCTCCATGCCGAAAGGGGCGACCACGGGGAGCGTGATGCGCGGTGGGAGTCAGAAGGCGTTGTCCTCGCAATTCTCATGTTGCGTGCTGATCGATTCCGAGCCCTGGTTTAACAGAATAAAAGAATGGTTAAATCAATATTTTGTCCTGTTTTGTAACAAATCCGGTGACGTCAAAGGCGCAGCGATATCCTCGTGTAACAGCAGAATGAAACTGACCGACGAAAGGAGATCAGGAGGCAAAGCGATGGCGTCACTCTCGCTATTTCATGCTCGTTAACCTCGGCCATCGGCCAGTGGCCGGTTCGTAGCGGTGTTCCTTTTTAATTAAAAATGGTAGCTGCTTCGAGACGGCAATTTGAATTCATAGGCAGCCTAGCCGGGCCTGGGCATTGTTCGAGCGAACGGGCCGGGGTTCTCGTTTAAAAGATGGTCAACGCGGCGAACATGGCGAAAGGGACTGGGATGGCAGAGACCTGCCGACGATAACGATAATTATCCACCTCTCGACGACAGTGTCTCTCTTCGCCAATTTGGCTGCGAGAAGGGTCTGCCAGAACGTAAAGTGTTTTCACGTGTACGACGCGTGACACGCCCCCGCATCCCCCCAGCCCTCGCCCCGCCTGTCCCGGTCATCGTGTCTCGGCCTTTCGCACTTCCGGCCAGATAAGGGCTGCTGAGCTGTTGTGTTCCCGTGGAATTGCAGGGAAAATATTTGCAAGGGAGCACGGGTTCCGCTGTCGAGTCGCAATGCATGATAGTCCAACGACAAGAGAATGGAACATCTCCCTCCACCCTGCTGCGGCTATTTCTTTCACCTATCTCAAAAACATTCGGCAAATGGACAACGAAATTAAAGAACTGCTAAGTGAAAAGTTTATCTAGGAGAGGAATATGGAATAGCACGTCTACCCTCTGCATCTGGTTTTAATAAGGCCGGCTACCGCAAAATTTCGGCGAAGTGTTGGTGACTTCTCCATTTCTGATATTGGGAGAACAATCTGGGGCGTATTTCGTTGAAAAATTAGGTGTGATTGTAGTGACTTTATCTGCTTTTAATATTTCGGCAATATGAATAAAATATGAAACTTGCAGAATTGATTCCTTATATTTAGTATCTTTTTACCAGTTAACTGAGAGGTTGAGGAAATTGACAAAATATCGTTGACATTATTTTCAAGACTAAAATATATAACTTCTGAATAAATAATAAAGGTAAATGTAATGGGCCTCTTTCTTTATTTCTAGATATTGGATTGTTCGCGTTTCGAATTAGGATAGTATTTATGTACAATTTTGTTTCTCAATTTATTACTTAATGTTTGCAGTGTTACTTAGCAATTGCTGTGACTTTGGTTTGTTTTCGAACATTATTAACTTTATATGTATTTATCCAATAGCATATATTAAAATTTGTCATTCAAAAATAAAAAAAAATGTAATATGTTTCACTCCATAAATATAAAGTTAAAAATATCCGAAAACAAACCAAAGGAACAGTGTTTGTTTGTGTCCATCCCACAAATACCACAAATCTCCATTAAATATCACCTATAATCGTAGAAACAAAGGACACATTCATTCGAGATTCACAAGACAGCAGTATATGAACTGCCTTTTATCAAGTATGACCGACTGAAGATTTATTTAGAATTATTTCGTGTAATTATTATCTCTGTTTCATCGAGATTGTTTACATGTTACAGATGTCTACTTATTCTTGTCCCCCCAACGAATACCTGACTAGGTTGATTAATAAAAATCACGCAAATTCCATTAAGTGTCATTAATATCTACTGTCCGTTGCTTTGATGAAGTCCGTCGTTTCGGCAGTGGAGCAAGGAGGGTATTTTGCTGGATCCACCTGCCCTGCACGCCCGTAGTCCCCACTTTTCTATGACCTCCCGAAACCCATTTCTATTGGTAAACAAGAAGATCGACAAACTAATCGCCGCAAGGAGCAAAGGGGATCGGTCGCCTGCTCCACCTAATCATATCGCTTGTTCAGCAGCCCGTAACTTAGTCAATAATAATCAAAAGTCTGGAATCAAAAAAAATTGGAAGATGCTAGGTGGAGCGGGCGATCGATTCCCCTTGCTCTGTACGTCATTTAGTTTATGCGTAGTGTTTCATTTTCTCGTTTCTCGATATTACCTTCAAGTTCTTAATATTATACGTTAACGTATCTGTAAAATATGACTAAAATATGACAAAACATGACTATTTTCAATTAGTTACTTTGTAGTATCTAATATTTGTAATAAACGCATAATATTAAATAACGGTATAAAAAAATTACATGATACAACAGAAGTTCCAGAAAAGTTCCAGAAACCTTTCCGAACCTTTTTAATTAAAAACCTTTAACTGTTTTGGAACTTTTCTGTAACTTTTCTGGTATTGTTTTGGAACTTTTCTGGAACCTTTCTGAAACTTGTGGACTTTCTCTGGAACTTCTGGAACTTCTGGATCATCTGGAGAAGTTTTTTTTGCTGAAGGGATTAATGGCTTAAATATAGTTGATAATAACAGCCCTGTTTTCATAATTGACCATGTAGATAACCAACGGCGGAAAAGAACGACCGTTGTGAAAAAACTAGTGTATGGTTGTCATAGATTAAATTTAATGTGATAAGAGGGGGAATGGTATTTGTATGGAAGGATGAGTGTGTCTCGTGTGCATGAAAAACAATGTGTGTATAGCTTAATGTTTGTATTGAGTGAAGAGTGTGATCTAGGTGTTGTTTATATGTAATGGTTGAGAGTAAGAAAGCGTTATGCCGTTTGAAAGTGAGATGTATGTCGTGTTTGTCGACAGAGAGAGAGAGAGAGAGAGAGAGAGAGAGAGAGAGGAGAGAGAGAGAGAGAGGGAATAGAGACAAACAGAGAGAGTGTTCCAAATAATAGAAGAAAGAATTACGCGTAGTCCCAAAAGTATCGTATTTCCGAGAAATGAGGGGTTCATGAGGTCATTTGGGGCAATATTTTCCTTAGCGAAAACGCGTTCCGCGGCTTTGTTTACGAATTATGTCAAGGTTATGTCAAGGTTAAACGTACTATCCTTATTACGTAACGTAATTACTAGCCAAGGTCAACGTACTAGCCAAACTTTGACAAATCACATTCTAAAAGTCAATTTTCCATCATACATGTTTGATTCCCAACACGACCGAATAAAATACTCGAATGATTGGAGCAGGGAGACCGCTTTGCGTTTTGCAACACGGACACTGGTCCCGCGTGTTAATCAATCGATTACGCGACAGGCATGTTGCATGTTCCATGTTGGGATAATAATTTACCATCGTCATTGATCCGGCTGCAATCAAAATTTGTTAATAAAGTGGGCGCTGTTCGTAAAAGTACGCAATTTTTGGGCGGCGTTTTAATTGACTCCCAATAGGATTACAGTTAAACGCGAAGCAAACGGGTTTTACCAAGTTCTCATTTAAATTTGTGCAATACATTTTAACGGCGATTTGAACTCGTGGATACAATATACAGGATCGTTAACACTAGTCTACTAAACAATGACTGACATACATATCAGAATAATTGATAGAATGAATATATTCAATATATTCAGTACTCACTGAACAAATAGTGCAAGATCACTTAAGTATTAAGGCATAACATCGAAGTAAATGCTGCAATAAATCACGTCAAATTGGTTTTCAATTTAGTTGGAAGCTCCGACAACTGGGCATTCTGATTGCACGTATGTGTAATAGGTTCTCGATTAATCAGCTTAATCGGAGTTGAGACGAATTGGGTACATTAAGCTTTAGTAATTTGGAACTGATCAGGAACTATTAATTATATCTTCGTTTCCGTAATGATTAATTCACGTATCCATTATTATTGTACACACATGCGTCACAAAAAATCTAACAGAAAAAACGAGGTTCAGTTCCAAAGTAAAAACGAATCTTTTAGGAATAAGTTTTATTTTGCATAATTATCGTGCAAACTATAAAGCAAATGATAATACATGAATGCAAATAAAATTATAAAAATTACAAGCAAGACACAAACTTCATTTTAAATAAGTCATAGAAGTTTTGGGCACAATAAAATAAAATAAAATAATATACACATTTAATTTGTGTCGCGACTCTATCTTCGAAATAAAAATTCCGTCGATATTTTTTTATTCGCAAGTGAAATATACGATAAAGATTGTCGAGCATCATTTGTGGAATTTGTAATAGAATACCTTAACTGGTTTATTTTGTATGCACTTGTGATAGATATTAATAGATTAAATGCAAAATAGTAAAAATCTTTAAAGAATTTAAGAACACTATTTAATTATTTCCAATAGCTCCCTACATTTTGTAATTAATGTAGATTATTTTTATTTTGCATAAAAACATCACAATGTATATTCTTCTAATAGCGTTGATAAATTAAATGCAATACAACAATTTCCTTAAATCCTTCCGATATCATTACTGTTCTGTGTTTCACTTAACAATTTTGCCACAAATTCATAAAATTCGTTATCTAATTAAAAAACAAGTCAATCAGTTTACATGTTACGATGTCTCTATGATTAAGTGCAGAACTTCGGTATCGCAAATGACTTTTAATTACTAAACAATATTGTACAACTGATTCAAGCATTGTCTGAAGAAGACCACAAGCGAAAACCGTTCTCATCAATCATTTCTTAAGTTTTACACTTCTTACGCGCGCTTTTTTAGTTGTCCATAAGACCCTTTCTGTCCGTAGAATAAATTACAGTGATACTATAACTTCAGCGAGCACTCGGAACTTTCTGCTCTCGAGTTAATAGCTTCTTAGAGCGAGCACAATCGTTACGAAAAAGAATATACTGCAGTAAAAAGTACGAAATAATGGCTGGGACGAAATTCGTTGAAAATACTGCCAGACATTTCAAATGTAAATACATTAAACATATGACAAATTGCTGTGCCTTTGATTTGTTTTCATCGAATGAGACGTATTACATTTTTTTATTCTTTTCTTTTTCTTTTTCCAAGACAAACATTTGATACGTCTTATTCGATAAATATAATATTCTGCCCGAAAACAAATCAAAGACAGCAATTGGTTACCCCGCAGTAACCGTCCGCGCCACCCTAGCTGTTATAAAGTCAGAATTCAATGTTAAATATAAACTGCACAAAACAATCTCCAAGATTTACTTAACAGTCAGCCTTCGAATCTTTACTAGATTAGAGCAGCTACAGAAATTAGTAGATCTCGACAATTTGCTTGAGGGATGCGCAACAGGAGTGAAACTGTAAAGACGAGACTATCGTGCTAATCAATTCGATCGCAAACTATAAACACATTTACACAGCCTGGGCGTTTTTCTGGTAAGAAACGTATCACGTTCTCTCCTTTCCCGGCACCCATCGCCGTTGCAATACCGTGCCTGTGAGTGTCCGGGGTGCATTGCGGTCTCGTAATTGGACACCACTAATGCACTCTAACCTCGTTTGTCGAACGTGAAGAGAATCAACTGGGGAAAAGGTGGTCCCGATAAGAAGATCGAAGAACGGCGAGCAACGGAAGAAGATGAAAAGACGCCAGCGAAAGTAAGACAAGTCGGAGGAACGAAATGTAACAGGGAACTGGGGAAGAACGTGAGTCGATACAAAAGGCGTCATTATTCGGCGCATTCGTTCGTCTGATCTGCTCTGCCTTCGACTCGATGTTCGCTTACTGTCTTCTTCAGAATAGTTTCTCTCTACCACCCAATAAATTTATCAAGCGAGTCTCGAGTGAAACTTGCGGATATAACGTGCACCAAAGAGAAGATGCGAAGAAAGTCGTACAACTTACAATTAACCTCATGCACCACGTTTCCGTTCACAGCTGCGGTGATTAGAATTTCTTCACCCTTAATAATTTCTCCGATAGAGCGAGATAATTTTTGTTTCTGAACGGTTGCACTGAATATTGTTCACAGAAGTTTTGTTTAATATGGCAATCTCGAAGTTACATCTAAGAGCCTCCACATATTTCAGAGTCGATGAGGAAGCGTCTCGTTTTTATAGTTGTTGACAATCGTTAACACGTTCCGTGCCACGTGTACCATCGATGGTACACGCTTGCATGTTTACTTAGTGAACTGAACAAATTGTTTACAAGAAATTTAGAACCGAAGAATCAATTTCCACCGCAAGAATGGGCGTTGATAAGTTTTTGTTACGTTGTTATGTGTACGAGAATTAATAATTACACGTAATACATCAAGTTTTAGTAAAATATCAAAGTGTGAAGATTCGAGTAAAAAAAGCTCGGCACGGAACGTGTTAATGAGCCGTAAGGCTCGAATAATCGTATCTCCTTTTCCCAAATTGTCTATTTTTGTGCGCAATCTGAGCACGAATTAGGAAAAGATTACTGTGTATCGTGCTCGAAACAAAAGTTTCGAACCTCTCCTCTATTTTTAGGACGCGTCGACTTGGAATTTATTTGTAAGCGAAGGGGTTCGGTTAAACCGATTATCGATGTAGAATCGGCTCGAAATCGAGGAACGAATTGAAACTTGGAGAAAACGCGACGCAACGATTATCAAGTATCCCCGTCAGATATTTCCTGCGCGTCTCTCGGATGCTGGAAGACAACGACAGGAGCTACGCGTGTAACCGAGAAAATGAGAAAGTGAAATGTCGAGATCGCAGCAACAACAGGCGCGTACCGAGAACGCATATTGAACCTTGAAGAAACGACCAGGGATAGGATAATGAGACGCAGGGGACAGGTAGGGACGGGAAAAACGCACCGCGGAGGAAATAATATGAAATCCAAGGCTCGTCCGTGTCGTAGAATGAAAGAAATAAGTACGATGTAGCGCGCGGGCACAGGAGTATGTATCTACGAGGGCAGAAACCAGATGACGAAGTGCAAAAACGAAGAAGGAAATTGCGGAAACGATGGGCAGGATCACCAAGCGGATAATAAGGCTACGCTAGAAGAAACGACGGTGCGGGGACGAACGAAAACGAGAATTACGGGGAGGACCGGCGGAACGGATGACGAAGCTGGAGGAGCCAAAGGAATGGATGACAAAGCTCGAGGAACCGGCCGCAGCCGGGCGCCAGGAGGAATGAAATATGAAAGACCGGGGGCTGTATCGACTGACGTGAACCGAAACGCGGCCATGTTGAACAACGTCTCTAACAGCTAACCGGTGAAAGGAAAATGGCAGCAGGTGGGTCGGAACGAACACGAATCGGAAGTAACCGAATTGCTGATGGAGACAAAAGCGAAAACAAAACCGGTCGGAAGCGAGTATTCGAAAAAAAAAACAAAGCGCGATACGTGACCAGAATCAGAAACATCTCGTGAAAGAGTGTGCAACAGGGTAAACTTGCTTTTCCTTTCAAGGAAGAAGATAGATCATTAAAATGCGGCGTTACCTCAATATTCTAGATTTTAGAGAGAAAGAACTAACAGAGTAGACTTGTTAGCGAATTTTTCATTCTTCAACAAATTCTCCTCTACCGTCATTCACATGTTCTTCACCATTTGGTAATTCAATATATCGACTCTCCCTTTTCTCCCGTCATCCGATTATTCAATAATACCGATTTCATGAAAACAATCCTACAACTTTAACTCGGGGATAGAAAATAACAGTTATTTGAAAAATTATGGTGAGCGAAAGCAGTTATTTAAGTCGAAGTTATTAATTCTGTACTCTGTAATGGGTTATTTCATTTCGGTCACGCATACAAATTTTCGATAATGGGAATTTATTGCAGTTATTTCTACGTTATCCTTTGTGAGAATTTCTCTTTTGATCATTCGTAATAGCTATCGGTAATGGAAACTTTATTTCGGTCATCAATAACAGTTACCGGCGAAGAAAATCTATTTTTATTGATATTATAGGTTATCAATAGAAGTTTATTTAACAATACGGTGTCACAAACTGTTTCGCATTCGTCAAAAACGATTTCCAGTAGTAGCACATCGTAACAGTGAAACTGATCTGTGAATACGTATTACTGTTAAATGAATATTGTTCGTATTAACATGTTTTACTTTAATCAAAGTAATCACTGAAACGCAGATAATGTTGAACATAATATTGAACGAAATGTAAAGTACCCACGCCTGTCTAAAACACTTGAACACTTGTTTGGAGACAAAAAGCAGGTATTCCAGGCCACTGTGCACTGTGCGGCGGAAATATCACGCTTACGAATGTTTGCTATCTCTATCCCGGATTCCGACTTATCATCAGATTGCCAGTTCTTCCTAGTTCCAGCCCCGGTCGCCGGTCACAGTGCCGGGGTCAACTTCCGGCAACTTCTGTCCTCTCTCGCATCAAAGACGTCGAAGCTTGCGACGGAATTGGCCGATTCTCGATTGCTTCGAACGCTCGAAAAGCCACTCTATCCGCGAGCCCGGCACTCCTTCGGTCCTCGGCAAAGCGCGATAATCCGACCAAAGTTTCATTTGCCGAAGACGATGGCCCGGAACGGGCGAAGAGGGAACACGGAGACAGCGGCGGGAAGAAGGAAGGTAGAATGGAAGGAAAGGGGTTGGAGACGACGTGCAAGAGAGCACGCAGAAATTGAATCTATTATTCTGAAGGCTCGACGATGGAACGCTCCAAGAAAAAGATCGCGTAACCTCCTCGAAGCTCATCGAAAGTTCCTCATTCTTTTAAATTGCACCGTTACATTATTTTGCTGGTGAAATGAGATAGAACTTCTATCGCCGGCAGACTTTTCAATGGTCTTTGCCGGGTTCTCAGGAGAGCCCTGTACTTTCTTTCTTTCTTTAAACTCGCGCGACAAATAATCCTCGGGAACTTGCTTGCCGTCGTCTTTAATTGGCGTTTGATTGCACGAAGAGAAATAGAAATGTTTGTGTAGGTTCACTTTTCTTAATTTTCTTTCGGTTTCAACGTGTTCGGCAGAGAACGTGTTTTGATATTAGGACTGACCATCGTTGAATACTCCATAACGGTAAAACATCGATTGTTTGAATTACAATAGGTATATAAGAAGGCCAGAAGTACAGTAACTTTTAGGAACGGATGTGTATATTGCGTTATAGAGATCATGTCGAACGATCTGTAGAAAGTATTGAAACTCAATTATCGAACGATCGGTTCGTAAAATGATATTTTGTCAGAATATCGGTTTCATTGGAACCTGATCAGACGATTATATACGAAGCTGTCCAGTATCTACACTATTGAGTTAAAAAATTCGATTCCTAACACTAGAAGATACTCGACAATTTTGGAACTTTCCTTTGATGGTAAATCGAAATTTGAATTCATCTCAACCCAATTTTCATTTGATACTTTTTATACATTTTCTACTATCATTAATATAATAGGAATAATGATGTAATAAATATTAATAGATGATATATTAATATACGAAAATATTAATATATGTTAATATTATTAATATATTAATGTGATATTAAATTCTACTTTAATAAGCAACGATACCAGCGAATATCCAACGTTATGTGTTCGTTATATGTAAGTATAGGCTTTTTACAGAGATACCCAATAATATTTGATTCTTATAAAAATGTAGATGAGTCTCTTATAAATAGCTTTCTTTATTTCCATCTCTTCGTGAATTCAGAAATGATATTTTCCTTTCTCAACGAGTATTCAACGAGATGTGCTATCTGTAATACTGGTTCAGTCAATCATAAATGTCACGACCGTCATAACATGCTTCTACACTTCTACTGTTAAAAAACGTTGATCCTCTTTTAAAGATTAAATGTCTTTTCTATTGAATTGTATTCTATTCATCATAAAGGACAAAGTATCTATGGAAAACGATGTCGAAATTCAAATAATGTATATAGGATTATTATTCATAAATTGCTGAAATAAAATATACACATAAACGCAATAAACACACAATCTACAGGATACGCACTAAAAATTAATCCTTTCATTGATAATATTTATCTTTTTGTACTCCAAATTAACCCTTTTATAAATGTATTTCAACTAAGTTTATAAAACATAACATGAATATTGTTATCAATAATTTTGGTTCAAATAAATAAATTTTATTCGTAAAAGTATTAATTATGGTTTTCAGAAAGATGAATTTGGAGTTCAAAAAGGTAAACATGCTCTACGAAAGGATTAATTTTTAATGCAAAGCCTGTGTAACAGTCCAAAGAGAATAACAAGTGTAACGTGTAACCAACAAAGCAGAAAATTAGACAAGGAACATTAAATCGCATGCAAGCTCGTGTCATGTTACGTATATCAAGAGAAGCTGTGTGTATTCTTTAAAATGTCGGAGCACAAAGCGTTTTTCGTTGATCGCCTCGCGAGACCGTCCATCGATTGAATTTATTTAACGAACTGCCGAGTCATAGGAAGTTAGCAGGGAACGCTATGGGGTTTCCCGACTTACAAATAATAGATTCCGTTGCGATGATCGAGAGAACCATTTATCTTCTGCAAATAACGGGAACCGGTAAAAGAGTAATGACAAAACGCTTACCTTCCCGGAGCCTCTCGAATTACACAGGAGAACACCGGCGGCATGGATTCTGTATTCCTTGTCGAGCTGCTCATGCTGTCCTTGAATTTTCCTGCCGGCACCCAGAACGGAAAATGATATTTTATAAAACACTATTCTATTTTATCATTAATCAAGTGTTTCTTCGATCAAGAACGTATGTACGTAAGTTCAGAGCATTAACTTTCGAACTGCCGGCATGATGCCATATACATATAATACTAATATTGTACCGTATTTTTGAGAATAGTGCTTTTTCATCTGACTCGACTTGTGAGAAAAGATATTCAGGTAACCTAACTTGTTGTTAAATGGTGTAGTTCAGTGCTCGGTATGCTCGGACACGCAACATAAAGCTCCACCTCTACAAGGTGTCCCAAAAATGTCTCGCAATCCGAAAGTGTCGGGTTCCTCAGGTCATTTGAAGCAACTTTTTCCTTTATAAAAATTTTCTCCGAGGCACCGTTAACGAGTTATTAACGAAAAACAGTGACCAATGAGAGGCGAGATCAGCTGCCCCGAGGTGGCCGAGCCAACGGCGCCAGCGGTCGAGCGGTCGAATCCCAGCTTAGCTGGCGCGAGGCGACCGAGCCAATGAGCGGAACTGGGCTTCGTGCGCTGGTTGGCTGGGCCGCCTCGCGTCAGCCGTACTCGATTCTTATTGGTCACTGTTTTTCGTTAATAACTCGTTAACGGTGCCTCGGAGAAAATTGTTGTAAAGGAAGAAGCTGCTTCAAATGATCCGAGGAACCCGCCATTTCCGGATTACGAGACATTTTTGGGACACTCTGTAGACTACCGCCGCAGCGTCTCGCTCCCCGCGTTGGATCCATCAGCTCACAGTCGATGGAAGCAACGCGGGGAACGAGGCGCTGCTACGGTGGTCAGGAGATGGAGCCTCATGTTGCGTGCCTAAGCATTCCGATCACTGAGTGTGGTTAAATACACATGCATAGTGACTCCATACGGCATTACGCTGGCAATCAAAATGTTAAGAAAACATTTATACGGTTCTTTGCGGGATTGTACAATAATGGAAATCAATTTAAGACGATAAATTTTAATTTGAGTCATACGCATATTGTATAATTATTACTTATTTATTAAATCCAGTTGTAACAAGTTATCTCCAAAACTGTAACTGCTACCGACTGAATTCTTTTATTCAATCAAATTATACCAGAGATGATTTTAGATGCAAGAGATTTCTTTAATATGGCTGCTGAATGAGCAATATTATATTTTTGTTGTTCCAGTAGCAACTTTGCAACTAAATAAAATTTATTTGAAACATGTTTCGTTACTAT
This sequence comes from Megalopta genalis, assembly GCF_051020955.1. Taxonomy (NCBI): domain Eukaryota; kingdom Metazoa; phylum Arthropoda; class Insecta; order Hymenoptera; family Halictidae; genus Megalopta; species Megalopta genalis. The sequence goes on along the minus strand of NC_135018.1, from coordinate 21,574,775 downwards.
ACATAGCTACAAAGTAATGATGAAGTAATATGTTCGAAAAGACAGTCTTGTGGAGTAAATGCTTTTCTAATCAGGAAGGTTCCGTTTGTATTACATTATTCTTTCTGATAGATTACAAACATTTTAGGTACAATTTAAAAATAAACATTATATATTTGTACAGGCAATAAACTACCATCAAGAAATTTTAAGAACACGTCGAACATTCTGCACTTTCTATCAATTAAACAAAAATATATGTAACGAACAACATTAATTTTAACTTTCATGATATAGGCGTAATAATCAACTGGTAAAATTAGTAGCGCAAAAAAACACAGACACATTAATATTTTCGCAGGAATGACATGTATATCTAATTAACATTCTATTTCAATTGTTGGAAATATAAGAAATATAAATATAAATATAAAAATAAATATAAAAATAAATATAAAAATAAATATAAAATATAAAATGTAAAATGTAAAATGTAAAATGTAAAATGTAAAATGTAAAATGTAAAATGTAAAATGTAAAATGTAAAATGTAAAATGTAAAATGTAAAATGTAAAATGTAAAATGTAAAATGTAAAATGTAAAATGTAAAATGTAAAATGTAAAATGTAAAATGTAAAATGTAAAATGTAAAATGTAAAATGTAAAATGTAAAATGTAAAATGTAAAATGTAAAATGTAAAATGTAAAATGTAAAATATAAAATATAAATATTGCAATTATTGGAAAATACAAGTTAGCTACGTCGCGTCGCTGAATTTTCCTGGATGGCAAACCACGGTTAGTTCAGAAATGATTTTCCTCTCGCGTAAAACATTTGTAAAGAATATTTATTCAGAGCAATCTTGTGGTAGAATCTCACGACCCTATCACACTGCAGGACTACTTTGTCCATACATCACGTGAAAAAAAGGAACTGCGCGTTATCGAGCATCTCGCGTATAATTTTGCTGTGTTTTCTCTGCGGTGCGATAGAAAAAAAATTGTGTACACCTCCTACACCGAGGGATGCAGGCTGCATGTCAAAAAGCATCACAAGAAGAATTTTCAAAATGATTGATGAAACGAGATCGATACATCCGGTATAGGATGTATTAATGCGGCTTATAGGAACGTTAGACTGATGCATCGGTTATTCATAATACTGTAGCTAGCCTTCCACTGCTGAGTCAGCACTCGTGTCTTATAACTATAAACGTTCGATTTATTCTTATTATTGGTGATACATCGTGCAGGCATTTTAATATTTGCACTAGATATTTATCGAAGTGTATTGATTTCAAGTTTAATGATTTATTTAGCCAAACATTTGTTAACCCCTTAAATGGAATTGATGAGTCTCGCCAGCAAACGTTTTTTGTGCCAAACACGAATTTGCTGCATATTTAAATGTTCAAAAACCATATAAATTTACTAACTGTTAAATAGAAAATTAATATGATATTTACACGTTCTCTTGCCTCTTTTTCTGTCTAAAATTCTGTCATTATAGTTATAATAAATTATTCGAAAATAAACAATATTAAAAAAGAATTTAAATCGTTTCTAAATTTCGTTCACAATAATGTCAATTATATTAAGCATTTTTCTTTTAATTCCATTGTAATTTAGAAAGAAAGTTCTTCAATTTTTATTCAATATTAGCATTACTTTATTAATCCGTTCCATTACAAATGAAACAGTGTCCACATTTATGTACAATATTAAATAAAAACACAAATATTTTAGTTTTACTTTATACACACACACGTTTCTTTGAAAACAAATCGTAAGGCAAGAGGTTAAAATACAAGATTTTCAATTGATTTAAACAATTATGGAGGTACTATTTATTATTATGCTTGCATAAAGTTTGCGTCATTAGAAAAAGAAACATAAAGTACCTTTGCTTAATTCACTCCCTCTTTAGGAATTTATCTCACGACTTTACTATTATCTTTATAACACTATTTGCTTTTTTTTTTTTTTGCAAATTCCACAACGCGCTTGCTATTTACGTTGCTGCGAGACTGCCGCCATTTTGCCACGATGAAACGTGCCATGATAGTCAAAATGACAATTGCATGAACCGTTTATTTTCATCATTCCAGAACCCAGGCCGTAGTGCATATCACCACGAACTTATGTCGACATATAATCATGAAGAATATTTGTGGCATTCATTCATTCGTTCTGTTTCTTTTGATAATGTTTCATCATCTATAAGAGACAATAGAAACGTCAACAACTGTTTTTGTAGTCTAACAGTTTATTATTCAACTTAAAATGTAAGAAAATATTCTTGTGTTACAAAAAGAGCAATATACAATTTTAAATGACAATAATTATCTAGATATTTTTTATAATAAAAATCCTGGTAAAATAATAAAATGGTGAAATGGTGAAATAGTGAAATGGTGAAATGGTGAAATAGTGAAATGGTAAAATCACAGTGTAATTTATAAAAGGCAATTTTTCAATGTGCCCTATTCCGGCGTAGGTAGGTATTGAAAATTTATGGTTCATTCGTTACAACTTAAGAAACTCGGTTTCGTCGTATTGGTTCGTACGTAGTGAATAAAACTGCAGCATAAACGTTCAGTCAATTAGCGTTTACGCGAAATGGGCTTCTGCCCAAAGAAACCAGAGACGAGTTCATAACGTTATGTTCAGTTTCTGTCGCGTTCCTCTTTTCCCGAGAAAAAATTAAGCGTTAAAAGGAGTAACGAGAGGAAGATGGTACGGCGCAGCGTCGCCGGCGGCTGCACCAGCGGATTTTTCCAAGCGATTTCCGCCCAGTGATTTAGGAATCGAAAAAGTTCCACGGATGGACGAACGTCTCCGTGAAAACTTGAGCAATTACGTGAAAGCAAACAGTGTTACAAATTCATGGCGCGAGTTTACCGCGTTTACCGTTCTATCCCGCAGCCGGTACCGGTCGATCCTCGAATCCGGAAACGAACTATCGAAATTGAATACGGCCGTATCGACCTATTTCTTCTCGATGACTTTCCGATGCTCGTTCTACATATTATCCCTCTCGTGGCAATGAAGGCTTCACCGTGAAATTTCGTCGGAAGATAACGCTATTCGACAAATTTGAACAATCTGCAGTTTAACATATATTGCGTAGTGAAATCATAAAATGTTGCGCTAATTTCTTGCGAAAAAATAAAACAATATCAAAAGAACACAGATAACTTTGTGACTTATACATGGATTATAATGTGCTGAACGTGAATCCGAAAAAAGTTTCCCTCTTTTGTTCTTAGTTTTTGAGAAAGTTTGAGAAACAGTGAAATTTTCAATTTGAAGAATATTGCCTGCTTTAATTGGAAAAACTGTACTAATGATTTTTACAGTACATCAATTCTGTAAACTCTTGAAAAATTCAATGGTGTGTATTTTCGTAACATTATAAATATTTAAATATGATTGAAGATGTTTTTATCACATCGTGACTAAAAATAAAATTCGACAAAAAGCAATGATTATCTACTTATACGAAGTGGTTGTTCATGTTTAGTAGACAGATTTACCACAACATGAATGTCTATCTGACGAAATGATTGAAGCAAGAACAAAATGTCTTATGTGGTTACATTATGCAGCTACAAGTGCAAATGTTTCTTGTAAATAAATAGAAATGAATTCATTCGAATAAAATAACAAGAAATGTCGTCACACGACAGTCTAATGTCAGATTATTTGTTCTCTTATTTAAATAACATAACCATTTCAACCAAGGAATTATTTCCAAATGATTATTTTCAATTTCACAGAAAATACAGTTATAATTTTAGAAATACGTTTATAAAAATGTTTAGTTCATTACCAATTGCACAAGTGCACGTACGCGTGTCCTTGTCAAAAATATGAAGGAAGATAAACGGTAAACGCTCTTCTATAGTGTTACGTTATTTGCGTGATTCCCTAAATAATCATATGGAGGAATGTACAGCACCTGTGCTGCCCCCTTGAATGCCTATGAGATACAGCAAGAGAAACTAGATTGGTTAGGAGTTTCAAGATAAGCTCGAGACTGGCTACGTGATGACAGTGATGTATTAGCCTTTATGGCGGTGGACTCGCTCAATCTTTGGAGAACAATAATGTCATACTGTTTTATTAAATTTACCACGAAAACATCTTGGCTGTAACGGGTGTTAATTATTAAAAATCTGGTGAGGAGTAAAATTTTATTATTCGAATCGTACGAAATAATTATCTTTTAATTGTGCAAAACTATCCTATTGAACACCCTGTACATATAAAAATAGTTATTATCAACCAGTCACAATGTATATGAATTCTACATAAAGGAAGTTATTTCAAATTATCTTTCTACAACTCAATATGCACGCGGATATACAGTATACAGTAAATTCTCCGTAATTGACACTCGGCTTGTACACAAAAATGGACAATTTGGGAAGAGGACATACGATTATTCGAGCATTGTGGCTCGTTTTTATAGTTACCGATTGTACAGTCAATGTTGTGAGTAACTGTTGACTTTAAGATAATGCTCAATGAGGAATGAATCCGTGGCCCTTTTATATTTGAAATTGATTTAAAAACAACGGTAGAGATCTGGCTAGTTCCTTGGAAACGTTGTATAACGCTTTGAACTAATCCGTAAAAGAAACGATTAAATCAATTCAAGTTTTCATTGTAATAAAAATGGCGAAAAGTCTAAATAAATTCAGTTTTGTCATTCTACATATATACAATATTGGATTCGTATTAAAACCAGTCATCGTAATATGACTAAAAAAATGTATAGTCTCATTTAACAAAATCAACTTCACCTTGAAATATCATTCACCATTATGTCAATCAAAAAATTATTGATACTACCTAAAACAACTCTTTATACTGAACACTTTTTGTATAAACATTGTTTTCGTAGCTTCGATCTATTCCGAGATATTTCACTGTTCTCAGTTAGGCGTAACACCCTGTATACCCTTTATATTTACACATGACTCTCTGTAAAGGTTACAGGTCACGGAAGGGAAGGTTAGGAAGGTCTGTGCGTAACATAGTAAGGTGTACTTTAGCAAGTTGATCACTTTGGCGTCCGACTGGTTCAATTACCCTTAACTTGGCTCGCCTTCTCGTTTCGCATGACGATCTGAGTAAGGGAAGAAAAGCCGGATCAAGTAGGATACTGGAAAGAACACGAGGCCACCCAAATAAATAATTCTGAGTTGGAAACAGAGAACCGAACGAACGGTTCAGAAACGGAAGCAACGTCTCGCAGCGCCGCAGCGCGCCACGGCGATCTCATGCATTTATCATCGCGTTTAATCAACGAGGCGGTGCCGCCATCTGCTGCCAGGGTCGGTATCATGCGAGCCTCCGGAAGAAGTTGTGCAAACAGCGACCAGGCGTGAAAACGGCAAAGAGAAAAAAAAAGGGAGCTTTACATATCGCTGACTTGATGCTTTTTTTCTTTCGCGGGCCTGTCAACGACACTTAACTTCCGACAACGTCTCGGCCCGTAAGGCGTCTCTACAAACGTCGACGGCGGCCCTAATTTTCGGGATTCGAAAAAGCCGCGTGAACTTTGGCCGGGTTCAGAGACACACGAAATTTATTACTACGCCAGGAGTAAGCTGGGTGATCACGGATACAGCAGGCGATCTCTTCACAATACACGCCGAAGTGATACACGCCGATTTAGATGAAACTTCGGGAAAAAGTCTAGGTTAGGTATTTACATAATTTTGTATAAATGTACAATTTTTGATCATTCTAAATGAAATATCGAGTTGTACCGGCCTAGTATCGGTCATAGTTGTATATAAAAGAATAGAAAAATTATCGCGCGATAATTTAGATATGTTTGCTGTGTCCGATATTATGTACCATTCTACATTTTTTTAAATCTGAAACATTGGAGTATGGAATTTGGAATATTCGACGGTTTAAACACAAACGAATATCGAATCCATTACATTAAATTTAACAGTTTTTCAAAGAATAAATCCTTTCTTCTCATTGCAACAAAACTATGATTGCATCTGAAGCATTTCTATTTACATTTTTAGACTTTCTCTGTTAGATTTCTGTTTTTGTTTATTTACGTAGAATCACTCTTCGCACGTTCACAATTATCAACGACTATGTACATAGTAACCATGAATACATGATCAATGAAAGTACACGCGTAATAGCTGTTACTGTTATTTATTCATAAAATATTTTTTGTTTGATAATCTTGTATTTACATTTTGGAATAAACCATCCGATACACACGGAAATATTCTTCAAAATATCTAAGAAGAGAGCGGAAAATGTACAGTGTGGGCCGGAATTCGTAGTACAATCGAGAAGGAGGCGATTCTACGTGAAAAAAGTAAGAAAAAATTTGATATAACATATTTTTATCCCGGGCTTTGTTTTCGAGAAAGTCGAGTTTAAAGTTTGTATATCTTTGTGATGAATTTAGTTACGTATTCTTCTACCGCAGTTGTGTCTCCGTTCGAGATAGCGTACATCTCATTAATTGATTAACTCGTAAGTAATTTTTTTCGTGTCACTGAAAATTCTAATTATCAAATATTCGATAGACCGAGAAATTCAGTAAAGTAGTACGCTTGAAATTAAAGTCACTGTAGTTCGTACAAATTAATTAAACGATCAACGCGTGATTACAACAAACTTGTAAACAAACTGACCCACAGTGTTAAGGTCTATGTATATTTAACCATACAATTACACCTTCGTGTGTACCACAATACAACACACTCGCGAAAATTTATCAAAATTAATTTTCTGTTGCAAGAGTGCGTTAACAATCGAAGTAATAAGATACGGAATGTTAATTAACCACAGCGTATTTTTGGAGGGAATAAGCGATGGTAACTCGTAGTTTAGATTTTGAACAAGTCTCGCCGGAAGCTACACGAAATTGCATAATTCCACGGTAGTTTGATCAAATTGTTAGTTTGCCGGAGGACAGGCGCTAATAAATCTTGAACGAGTTAATCCTCCCTCCCCTTTTCTCCCTTTCGGAGACGGGGTGGGGGGTGGGGATGGGAACTGTAAGGCCGGAGTTCGTGTTACGAGGGTCCAGTGCCAACTTGCAAAATATATTATTCGAGAGCTACCGTCCACGAAAATGGATGTTTCCTTAACCGAGCTTTTTCTTCCGGCCAACCGTTTCGATAGTTTTCCTGGGAATTTCGAAATTTGCAGACACGGTAGCAGAAAAGGCTTTCAGTGGAATCATTTTTATGATGACGCATGCGCTGTCGTGTTAACCTATTTTCCTTCTCTGTCCTCCTCTTTTCCCATTGTTTTCTTCGCATATTTTTCGCGCCGATGTGGCATACTCTTTAAGATTCATTAAAGCAATAATACATTAACACTGGGATTATATATATCAAACGAATTAAAATAATTCACTTTGAATTTTTTATTTAGCAATTTCACAAATTGTGAAGATCTTATTACAAAAATGTATTAAATAAATTCATTCAATGCATCCTGCAGCGAATGTCGCATTGAATATTAACAAATGTATTTTTGTAATTAAAAAAAAAACATTTTAAATTTTCATTGTTTCCAGATTAATTAAATCGCATGCGATAAAAATGTCGCATTATATATTATAAACTTTTGCACAATATTCAAAATGAGTCGCTTTGCCAGTCGAAACTTGTTATGTTAGTTATAGTTATATTCATTACCAGTGGTCATTCTTTATTTTCTTATTCTAAATTATAACGATCTAAGACATTAATGTTTAATAGATTGTGGTAGCATGATGACTTTGTTGTAGTTTATAAGAAAGCTTAACATGTCAGAACCGGATTATTAAAACTATGAAAATTCTAATATTTGTGCACTAATTTGAAAAAAAAGCGAAAGAGGAATACATTTCATTAATTCCGTTTCGTTCGTACTACAATAATGCAATCATTTTTGACACTAATGAAATTACAGTGTATTGTACCTTAAACATTTGTAATTCTTATACTTAATTGATGATTATACTTAAATTGAAAAATTGTACGATAAAAGAACAGCTCGAAATAAATTAAATATTCAAGAAAAGATATGTCATGCTGTGGAATTAAAAATAAACGTTTTTCGAGACAAGCAAGTATACATGTATAAAACGTGCACGGAATATAGTTTAATTTTAGTAAATTCAAGTGATATTTATTATATGTATTGCTGTTTTTTATATATATATAACAAAGCTGTTGTAACTATACTTACGATATAGCATGAAGCAACTCTAGCTTTTGCTTCTCTTTAACCTTGACGCTGCCGCCTTCTGCAAATGCAACTTGCAATTCCCTTTGAAGAACAGCTAATTTTCGGCGTTCCCCTTCTAAAAGCAGGGAAGTAACCTGTAACAAGAAAATACTTTTACTTTGCATAGAAATTATGTTCGTGATTAGGATTTCTGACAATTGAGCCGTTTATTTTGAAAGTGGCATAAGTCACTTTGTTTTTAAGTCGAGATATTTCAGGGTTTGCGTTTTAATACGTTTAAAAATATGGATGCTAGCTTTCGAGAAGATTTACTTGTATTTGTTATCCCAGGATACTGATATTTTTCTCAGTATAAATAATTTCGTATAAACATTAAAAAAGTCACCACTTTTCATTACGGTAAAGTGACCTAAGCCACTTTTAAAATAAATAGTTTAGAAAAATGACTGACATATATTAATTTTGTCCGACGTATTTTACTGGAGTGATGTTTTGAAAGGACAGTGATTTACTAAAATTGTTGAATAAATTACATATATAATAATAATTTATCCCATGAACATATTTAATATAAAGGTTTGATTTAAGTATTTTTTATTTTAATATTCATAAAATACAAAAATATTTAGTACATTTTGAAACATGAGTATAAGTAATTTATATGAAAATACATCAGTTCAATTTAATTTTCGTCATCAATAGGAGTGATTAAGTCCTCGGAAATCGTGTTTTGTTTCAAATTTTTTAAATAACTGTGGTATAATATAATATAATATAATATTATATTATATTATATTATATTATATTATATTATATTATTATTATATTATATGTTATTATTATTATTGTATAATATTATTATAGATGCGCATAGAAGCATTTCAGCTGCTCTAATATTATATTATATTATATTATATTATAATATTAGAGCAGCAATTATATTATATTATAATATAATATAATTTACAAAACTGCACTATTCTTTCGCACTTATAAAAATAAGTCCAGTGATCACAACTTTTTTTAAAAGTACTGAAAATAATTCAAAACAATACCTCTCACACACTTATCACACGTTTCTATTTCTTTTACACTAAGCCCCGCAATTAATTTCCTGAGTACAGCGACTTACACCACTTTCAAAATAAACATGTTTGTTATACCGTTAATTAGCAAAACTTCTCTCGAACAAATCTCAATAGTTCTCAACTTATTGATCGTAAATTTTTTTTAAATGAAAAGATTCCGTTCAATTGTAATTAGTGTTACCATTAACTCGATTTTTTTGAAAAAGTGACTTATGCCATTTTCAAAATAAACGGCTCAATTATCTACCCAAGATAACACCCAAAGTTTTTGCTACATCGGTACACGAAGATTTCTGGAAGGTACAATTGCGCTTTTTCAAAATTCGTGTATCCACGAACAATCTGTACCAACGGAAATTAATGCAGCTCTCCGGCTTAGCGATAATCGACTTTTTACCAGCCGTAAATCTCGATTGATCGTATACCAACAATCGGTACAGAAAGTCTCTGTGGGGAACAGCTCATGCGGTAACAAGAGTCTTGTTCACAACTTACTGTGACCAGATGCGAAATATGTATGTACGAGAATAAGCGTGATGTATGGTAGATTTTTGAAATCTGGGCTTGTGGGACCGAAAGATCAATAGTTTCGTTATCCACAGAGCATTAAAGAGCGTTTTTTGCTGTGACTATACAAATGTAACACTTTGCATTCGGATTTCCCCTCTAAGGGGACATAACAAAACTGCTGATAATTATGGTATTTTTTCAATTCAGTCTTTTATCAAATTTTTTAAACGGTCTAACTATTTCCAACGTGCCATCATTTTATATTTTTTTTAGAGCATTATTTGCTGCTTCGAGTAATTTCGTTCGAGATTTTGATAACTGATCCGTGAAAAATCTCCGATTGCAAGTTTAAATCAGTTTGAAATTCCGCGGTTTTTTTGCACAATTAACAAAGAGGAGGAGAGTTTTCGTTAAGAGCCCATAACAACGACAATCGGTTTCAATGAAATTTTCAGTACGCATGTAGCTTGCCAAGACCTACAAAACGCATTTTTTTAATTTTCTTTATAGAACATATAGACAGATAAAGAGTTGAAAAATGTGAGTTTTTTCTGCTATTCCAAATAATAGCAAAATTAAAAAAATTATTTTAGTCATTGTGCGGTAATCTAATTCCTCTAATCTCTCCAAGAAGATTCTAGTCAGTCAGTGCAGTTTCGAAAAAGTTATACCATTTTTAAAGGTATCCGAATATTTGTTACACACACTATGATGCATAATTAACGAAACTTGCAACGTCTTCCACTGCGTTCAGTAGCACTTGATTTAAAAGAACAGAAAACGTTATTGTATCTGAAACATAGACGAGAGGAAGAGAGTTAATTAATGAAGGTTCAAGAGGAGATCGCCGAGCGTAGCCAGTGCAAAACTTCCTTTCCTGTTTCGTCCGATAACGATCTCGTTCCGTGGTTTATCCTACTAGTAGTGCACCGTGCTTTCTCGGTGTCAGTATATTCGTGTGTGCGGTAAAACACCAGCCGTATGTGCACGCGAATGGACACATGATGTTATACGTGGAAGAACCTGAATAGATATATTTGAGAAGATAAGGGAACCAGCGCAAGACGCGAACATTCTCTAATCGCGAGCTGGTCCGCATGCGAATGTTCGCCGTAATTGTCTGAAACCGCTGAACTTCCTACGATTACACGAATTATTATTCCTAAATTAGGGTATGGTTGTAACGGACGCATATTAGGACGTGTTGTTCGAGTAACTTCGTGCAAGTGGTCGTCCAAATCGGATGGTTACTAAAGTTTACATATATGAGTAAGTTAAAATCATAATGGCGTAAGTCTTATTTTGACTTGTGCCTTAAAATGTAATTCATACATATCAAAATGTTAAAATGACAAGTGAAATAAATTATAAAGTTACTATAAATTGACTGAACTCTATATTATCTTAACAATAAATTTGGTTACTATTCAATACAGATATTAGTAAACAATAACACTCCTTGTTTCACACAATGAAGAAACTGTGACTTATGCCTCTATAATACTAACTCATTCATATTCTGACGAACATGGTTGTTCAAAATCGACATGAATTTGGCTGATTGTTAACTATCGTTCTTCGAGTAGATGAAATTCAATACAATAGAAACATCAGAAGAATTTAAGAATATTGTTTCATTACTTATTTATTAGAAGAATTGAATCTCTTCTCTAAACTTATTTATTAGAAGAATTGAATTTCTTCTCTAAACTTATTTATTAGAAGAATTGAATTTCTTCTTTAAACTTATTTATTAGAAGAATTGAATTTCTTCTCTAAACTTATTTATTAGAAGAATTGAATTTCTTCTCTAAACTTATTTATTAGAAGAATTGAATTTCTACTTAACATGATCCACAGTCAAGTGATAATTTAGATAGTCTACAAAGTAGTACTGTGGTTATAAGAAATCAAATCATACAACATCATAAATGTCCCTAAAATATAAATAGTTAGCTTGGATTTTTGATGTTTTCCTTTTAAAGCCCACCGCCCCTACACACTGTGAAATTATACGTTGTAGTAATAAAATCACTATACTCTCTGCACGTTTCAACATGCTTATTTCTGTCTATATACGTCCTCCGCGTAGTTACTCTACGTAGTCACATTTTTACTTATTCATATCTAGACTACCCTATGGCATTTCTATAGAATCCCCAACGGTGTTCGCATGTCGCATGAAAATATTATTAAAAAAGTATTAAATTATGAACAAATACTTACAGCAAATTCGATCACAAATAAATTGCCGCAAACAACATTTCATTTCAATCGTCTTCAGACCGATGAATGAAATGTGCTGAGCTTTATGCAAAATAAGAATATTCTGCACCGATCGCAACGTATTAGAATCAAACATATATATATACATTTAATGTATTAATAAACTCAACTAGTTCGTAAGTCAACTTTTAAATTCTTGCAATTTGTCTACAGTTCCTATATCATATATGTACTTATTTTTGTCATAAATGTTTAGCATTTATAGTTTACCGATGAAATTCAATTAAGAGGCAGAGGGCGAATTTTCTCTTCTAACTAGTATCGTGCCATGCATCCCATGAATAATTGAATCTAATCATCGTGGATGACTATTAACGCACGCTGCTATCCGAGAGTTAACTACCGGCCGAGTTATCGATAGCAACCAGGTTATCGATGCCATGATAACAACTCATCGATCGACTCGACGTGAAAATTTGATGCTGACAGGTGAAATTAATAATTTCATAATTTCATTTTCGTCATAATTTCTTCCTAGATCAAAATTGCATGCAGTGCAATTGCATCGTTGCACCCAGATCGTGGGTCGAGGGGATCCCTCGGTAGGGGACATTATTTTCTTCCTTTCTGCAAGGTCGTTCCTTGCGTTTCTTCATTCGGGTAATGGAGTCGTGTAGAATGTTACGCCATTGCGCCATAATGCCACCTTTATTAAAGTTTACGTTCATTTGACGAAATATTCGTTCGTTACACGCTAGCCTGCTATATATTCAAACATAATAGTAGACAAATGAATTGAAAACGTTTATGCGACTATACATTCATTTGGTTCCCAGGAAATTTCGTGTCGTTACAAAAATTATGTTTATCGTTCCATTACGAATATAACGTCATTTTAGAAGAATTTTTTAAATTGTTAAAATTGTTATTTATTTTCGATATCCTTGAAATAAAATTACTATTTGAAAAACAGAGTATAACAAACAAGATATTTTATCTTTAAATTCATACGCACGATTTAAAATAAAGAGGATCATTTATTGTTTGATACATAAAGTAATATTTTAATCAATTTTCACGCGGAAGTTATACTGATCTCGCACTCAAAATCAGTCATTTTGAAAATCATATTAAACCTTCTGCACTCCAAAGTATTTCTTTCGTAGGTCATATTCATCTTTTTGCAAATCAAATTCGATTATTCTCGATAAATCTCATATTGATTTAAAAATTGAATGAGAGAGAGAGAAATTTTATAAATAATTACTGTATACTTATCATTTGTAATGAAATTTGTATTATTTTATAAATAAGAATATTAATTCATGTTAAATTTAAAAATTGAATTTTCTATAAATAACTCTTGTGGACAATTTGATTTGTAAAAAGATAAATAAGACCTACAAAAAGGTTAATTTGGAGTGTAAAACCTGTACAATGATCTTTGCTTATATTTAGCGAATTTTATAGCATTTCGTAGGTGATCCTAATGAAAATTATATTTTTTACTGAATATAAAAGTGTTGCTTTTACGATTTGGCTGATAGCAAAAAGAACTATTAGAGACATGTTCACGCTATTATTATGATAGTGCGACGATACAATCTCGTGGGATATAATTCAGTCACTTCGATAAAATAAACGAATTTTATTTATTTTTTATACTGACTTAGGAGACCTTTCTACATATATTCTTTTGGACGAGACACGATGAAGTATGTTCGGGAAAAGAAAAGCAATTTTTCGCCAGGCTTTCTGACATGATTATCCGACAATTGATTGACGTTACGCGGGTATGCAGTTTATTAAATATGTAATTCATCGCATGCGCCGATGGGGGAACAACAACTTTTCTACCGCTAACAAGGACGGCTGATTACAACAGACAGGATAATAACTCACCACTTCGTAATCGGCTCGGTATCGCGGCCACATATCATTAATACGAGGAGTCAGCGTGGAATTACATAAAGTTACATTTCGACAGACATCCGGAACAACTGAGTTGTGGTTCCGTGTTTACCCTTCCGTCGACGAATCGTTTGAACCGGAGCCTAATTAATCATTAGACTGCGGATTTTATGTATTATGATGAAATTGGGTAGGACCTGCTTAAAATCGTACAGACATTTAAAAAATTTCAGAATACGAATAATGGTAGTGCGCTCAAAATTAACCCTTGTTTATAAATTAACAATATTTATTAGTTAGACGAGTTTAGTTTTCGATATTAAAATATTTGAGGAGACTGTTTGACTAATCCAATACAGTGGTGAGAATAGGCACAGGCGACTATGACCCGCAGATGAATATATTCGGAGTGCAAAACCTGTGTTATACAGATGACACTCAAAAGTAGGTCATATTCGGAAGTAAGGAATACTCATTACTTACCAAATAGAAATTGTTTTTGTCTATACACATCAGAGAGAAGACAAACAGAAATATCCTTCCTTCTCTAATAATTGGAAAATCATGAATAAATTAGTTCTTTAAATTAATCCTTAAAAATTAATTTCTTTTGTACATCATATTTCGTAGATCATATATGTACAAACAAAATTAACCCTTATACAGGTTTAATTTACCTTTCGTAATTCATTTATTTCTCATTATTTGTAAGGAAGTTCTTTCTCGATTTTAAAATTGAAGTTCAATTTTCTTCACAACTATGGCGATAAAAATGTTTTTTATTGTTAATAATTTATACAAGAAAAATCAATCAATATTTATCGTATGACTACAGATATTTAATCCAATGGCTATGTAACGGTAACAGACCTATCTAATTTTATTTTGATTTAAAAAAATGTAACTAATAAATATAATTTACAACAAAAAATAATAAACAGATTAAATTCAGATATTGGCTACTAGAAAATTTGAATTCGGATTGAATGTTCGTAATTAGTCAAGGTGGACCCAAAAAATGAATCTATGACTTTGGTCTTCGTTCGAAGTTATAGAGTCGTGGAATAGGTACGTCATTCATAGATACAAATGCACCGCGAAATATGAATTTCATGAATTACGGTTCGGCAGAGGAAGGCTATCGTTTCCCTTTCCGAATCGATCATAGACGGCTGCCAATTAGTTTCACAGTCACAAAACGTGACGAGAAAAATCCTCCGATTATTACCGCGATCAAAGTATCTCCGGATGTTCGCTTTCGTTTCTGGCTAACGACAGAATCTCGATTGTCGATGCGGTTACGACGACAGGGTACAAGCGAAACGAACGAAATTATCCGCAATGAAAGGAGCATACCGTGAAACGCCAATGCCGGACTCCGGTGTTCTGTAAAAAACGATCAGCGAAAAAAAATGCTTCTTTTGCCGCGCGATCGTTTGCACGTGGACTCGTGTAAAGATCCATATATTTTTACACGGCGCACCGCGAACGCGCGAAAAACCGATGCGCGGCTAAACGACAAAAGGGAATACTGCATACGTATGCTCATCCACGGTGACCAATCTGATTCGATTCAGCATGTCGTGAATATCATAGTCTTTCCAACACATCGTAACTAATTATAATGTGATTCTTTTAACGTTGCGAGCTATTAATATTTCATTACACGTGCATTTCGTTGCATGTGGAGAGAATCATTGAATTACACTGCTCAACGAGTTGGAATTCAAGTCTCAGTTGGCCTTTAGAAAGTACGGAATTTGTAGAAATTTCCAAAATTCCAGAGGATTCTTGATTTTTCTCTTGCATATTAAGATGTATGTGTGTATCAGGTGCACAATTTAATTTGTTGTATTATGTATTATGTTTATGTATTGTTGTTTATGTTGTTGTTATAACTGTGTCATAAATTCGAATCTTTGAACTGTCATATTGGATTACGGGTGTACCAATCAAAACGTGAAAGACACCGTATAAGTAACTAGACAATGCTGATGATATCTTTGCAGTTCATTAGACATACAGGGTGTCCTATAATTATATTAACATCAGAAAACGCGTAACCAATGAGAGACGAGCTCACCTAGCGCTACGCGACCGAGCCAATCAGCGGAACTGGGTCAGCTGAGCTCGTCTCTCATTGGTCACAGTTTTACGTTAATAACTCGTAAACAAAGTCGCGGATCGCATTTTCGTTAAGAAAAAAATTAGTTCAAATGACCTCAGGAATCACCCGTTTCCGGGTGTTAACACAATCATGGGACACCCTGTATATGTACTTATGGTAATAAGTATCGGTCGCAATAAAATTTTGTTCTCTTGTCGTCCATATTTACATAATCATTCAGGTCAATTTTGGCATACAATAAATACTTTTCTTTTCCTTCCATGGAGCTGTTAGAATCGAAAAAGTTCTAATTATTATAACGGTGAAAATAATGGTATGACATGGGGTTAATAAAAAATCCGCTTGGAGTAGCGAAAACTGACTGAAAAACTTAACAAATTCAACTTTAATCCCTCTAAGATCTCATCGAAATTCAAATCTCCGCAAAGTTTGCCCCATTTTGGAGTCCCATTTTGAACAAGTTATTGCATTTTAACTCTTTCAGACACACGATTTTAAAGTAAATAATACGCCAAGTTGCACACAATATTTTTTAATACAAAAGATGCAAGAAAACGTTCATTTCAGTTATTTAATATAAAATATTACTTATACAGCTTCAAAATTAGTATAAAACATCAAGCAATGTGTTTTGTTGTTATTATAAAACAATTTATTTGCTCATAGTAAATTGTAAGAAAAGAACCAACATATAACGTTATGGAAGACGGAAATTCACTGCACTACACAATTCGCTGACCTTAATCGCAACAGTGTCAACAACTTACTAACACGTTTTGACTTGCGTCAATATTTGTTTTCACTTATTTACGCATTTACCGTTAGTTCATAACATTGCCGACTGAATGAAAAACATTCGATAAAATATTAAACTGTATGACTATTTAGTAACTTCAACTTCTTGAGATAAATTAAAATACATCCCATGATACGTAAAAAGCTAAACAAAGGGTGGAACAATTTTTAACCCATTTAGCCTGAAAAAGTTAAAAGATATCCGAATAATATTTGTTAGTCAGTATACAGAGATTATTATCAGATTGCTTATTATATAACAGGAAAAGTTATTTAGAATGATGACCTTGACAACATATTTCAAGCTCATTGAAATCAGTAAGGTTACATCTTTATCTCCATAACTATCTACAAATTAATCTAAGTCGCGAACATAAACCGGACAATATGAAATAACACCGTCGCAGTTCTCACAGATATAACCTTGGATGGTCTAGCACAACATCGGACTTGTTTTAACTATAATCGCTCTATAACACGTGGGCACGTAAAACAAATTGACACGTAGAAGATATTCATGATATCGCGCGTTGACGTTGAGCAATCCTGCAGAAAAAGGAACTGATCGTTTCTTGTCCCGCCAAAGTAAAAAGAAACCAACGCTCCAATGGTGCGGAAACTACTTCGTAATTGTCCGAAAGGACTCGTACACGAGCTTCGACGCCGATTTCCTAGATAATAATTTTAATGCCGACGTTTATAATAATGCTCGTCGTGCTTAACGTAAAAGTGAAAACGGACCGCGAAGTCATGGAAGCATAACCGGATAATGACGGGACCGATACGCGGTTGCACCGACGAAATAAATTGCGAAATCTGTCCGGCATTTCTTTTTCCGTCGTCCGACACGGTTCGTACCCTTTCCCATTTCGTCGTCGTTGGGAACGGGGTTCGATTAAATGTCATTTCGCACAGATCGGCAAAGGCCGGCACTCGTCGGACAGGTATCGACGAACCGTATTCACGGAATCTCTGACGGGTCAAGCAATCTAATTGCAGATGCCTCGGATAACCTCCGGAGCGCATTAATTTGGTCATTATTATTTAATTAGCGATCTTCCTTTTCTATCCTGTAGCCGCAATCTTGGCGGTTCCATAAACCTAGAGGTCTCTGTAGTCAAGTTCATTTCAAATAAGTGTCCCCGTTCGCCATTGCGCGATGATTTTATACCAGCTGGTCTCCTCACACAATTAGAAAATATAGGTAACACGTTAAAATAGTTATTATTATTTATTGCTCGAGTGACGTGTTTAATTGCGACAGAAGTTGTAGCAATGTATGTTAAAAACTGCGCTAAAATACCTACTTTATTTAATAGAACGATTAATTAATGGCGCAGGGAATAGGATATAAAGAACAAGTCTTCACGATCTGTCATGCACGACTAGGAAACGAGAAACTCTGCTTATTTGTTTTTTAATGCTATGTTACGTATGAATGGTACTGTGGTATCGATTGCATCGGTCGTATATCGAATCATATCGTATCTCGACAAATTAATTTAAAAGTTTTAGATCACACGAATTGCTTTCTATTGCCTTACAAAAACGATGAATCTGTATTTATTGAGGTCTTATACAGGGTGGAGTATTTAAAACTGGTCACCTGAATAATTTGCTTGTCTTTAACAATAGAAAAGAAGTTTCAGACACAAATTCTTTGGTGACAAGGGGCACATAATATGGTGACAGTAATTTTATGATGAGAGAAGGCGGTCATGTTATTGTCATGTTATATGGTGGTTAAAACTATTTTTTTTAAATAGGATGATATACTTTATATTCTATATACACAGATACAAACTTGAACATTGAACATCTTCATTAACAGAATCAGTATAAGCATGACAGAAGTATTATCAAACATCAATAATGTCGTATTTGTGTCCCTCGGTATCATAAAAATTAAAGCTCCTACAAAAAAATGCTTTATTCCATTTAAAAAATAGATTTGACCTTCATAGGTCCCCTACGTCTCCACTCGCCATAAAATTACTATCAGAACTCTATTATGTGCTCCTTGAAGCCAAGCAACTTTCGTCTGGAACTTTTTTTCTATTCCTAAAGACGAACGAGTTATACTCTGGTAACCTATTTTAAATGCTTCACCCTGTATATATAATTTTTAATTATAATACATGTATTCTGGAATACGTAGATTATTCCATAATTTCCCAAAGATACATCTATTTAACATCAATTACGAAATGAAAATTTGAAACCGTTTTAACATAAGCTGAAGAGCAGAGATCTTAATAAAATGGTATTTCTTTTTAATTATTATTCTTTCTTCATACTGTAAAATACATAAATAAAACACAAAATCTTTTATTTGTTAATTCCTATAAAACTTCACAGCAGTGTAACGATTTTTATTTCACTTCGACTTTGTATACAAAAATTACAATTTTTACGCTCCAAGTTCCTGATAGATGTCAGAAAAATCTTTCCAGTGCTAAGGATGAAACAACTTTCTAAACAGTTTTTTTATTGTAAATTGTAGACTTCCGAAAATTATAAAACCATCGCTGATAGATAATGTGTTGATATCCTGTTCCTACAATATGTGTGTGACACTGTAGTATGACACTGTACCCTTATAACTTTGTCATTCCAATGAAATGAAGCATGTAATTTCAGCAAAACGTTATCAAGATGCCACATTTTTTTGCAAGAAAACTCAGTACCAGAACACCCCTTTAATTAAGATAATGCTCCGTGCAAGCTTATAACTATTAAATAGCAGTCCTCGAATAAGTAGAAAGTAACTAGTACACGCCTGAAAGAAGAATGTTCCGACGCTAAGCTCATGAATTATCGAACAAACAGATGTTATAATGGCAGGGTCGCTGCTGTTCTAATGTAAATTGATCGCACCAGAAGATAGGACCTGCGCGGAATGTTCCCTGCGCTTCTATCGTAATTACTGACGAGAGTTTATTAATTGCTTGGCAATATGACACGAACCTAATTATTCCGCAGGCGACTCATTATAAACGGCATGGCTTAATGTTCGTCGAACTGGGCACCGGTCCCAGGGTCCGATCATCGGCTATGGTTCGTCGTTTTAATTGTTTCAATGCAAACGAGCCGTAATACCGAGTCACGAGTTCATTAAATCGGCCGAAAACGGCCGAGATACGAATCGTCTCGGCCGGTTTGCACAGCGCGGACTGAATGAAGCAGATTTTGCAATTACTTGTTTGAAGAACACGACCATATTTGTAAGCTGACTTTGTAGCACAGTGGAAATGCTTATAAAGCTGTCGTCGATGCGTTGACTGGCCGCATTCTCAACAACGCACAGAGTTTCGTTCAATGATTATTTTATAATTTTCTTTCAAAATTATCACTCATAACTAAACTGCGGATTTCGTGCATTTAAGACAAAAATGTGAAGATCGAATGCAAGACACGATTCAAAAATTGTATCGCATTGTTCAACTTATACAAATTATTAGGAAGAGAAACAGATGTCTATCTAGCCACTGTCTTACAATTAATGCAGACAATTTTTATTTTGCATTAAAATCCGCAGTTTGCTCATAACTTTTATTCAATCGGATGATCTGTACAGTGAATGGACGTTTAAGTTGCATGTTTGTTAAAATGGTGATAAAAAAAAATCGTTATTTAATCTGTTTTATTGCTGAGTTCATACATCTCTGAACAGAATTCTAGCATTTTTTTGATAACTATAACTTTCTATAATGTTATATAAGATTTTGTGAAAAATATATTAAATAACCAATGAATTAACAAAAATGTTCGACGAATGAAAATATATCATTTCAGAGAATAAATGCCACTGTATAATTCAGTGCCGCATTTACCCTCTATCACGAGTTGCATTTATGTTTTGTGCACCAATTTCATGTGATAAGCATAACGATGAAACGACAGCTAATTTCATATTAATGTTACAGTTAATCTTGCATGTACGATCAGTACGCGCACAATACATTATTGGTTCAAACCTTTCGTATAGTAAGAAACAATTACCTGAAATTTTCATTCTATTGATCCTAGAAATTCTGATCTTTATCCTATTAGGTCGTTGCATAATTTCTGTCGTATTTCTTATTTTTATTCTCAGTATTTCAAACTTGTCGTTGAACTAATTTAAACAGAACTTCTGACACTAGATCATTAATTGAATAAATGTCAAAAATGTCACGCAACAAAAATGATACATCAAATAGTCTTGTAACGCGTTGAGAAAATTGTAGAGAACGTACTATACGTCACTTCATCAACTGTGATAAATGAATTACAAGTAAATCAAATTTTTTTGTAAAAGTTCAAAGATTCTTGATTCATAACAATAACAAGGACGACGAGTGGGAATAGTCCCTTTATTTTAATGGGGAAATCCAGCAACTGATATGACGTAGTGACGAAGTCACGAGAAAGGTGAAACATTGTGAAATGATTTTTCAGTTCATTCAACCGTGCAATGACGAAAATGAAACCTTCGTGAAAGGATTGGTAATGAGATTGGTATAAACATTGCAGGTGTCCGATGCTGTGCGAAATAAAAGGGAAACGATCGTCGCCCACTAATGCGTGACTATAAAGTATAAAATTCGCTATCCCGTGATTCGTTTTCATTTCTCGATCAGCGAGAGAAAGGCGAAACCTTTCTAGACAATCGACAACGCTAAAATCGATCGGAGTTGTCCGGAAGTGAAACTGCTGCTCGAATTTTTTAGCCCCGCGAAAGGCTGCCGTGTAAATTATGCATGCATAGGTGATCAAGACAGTGATTGTTGTGACACTTGCATATACAATTGCAAAAGTCCGCATACACTTTATAGATTTTTAAATGTTGTAAACACGCAAAGATTTGTCGCGTTTTATTATCTCCGTATAAGTTATTCAGTGAAATCACATGCGTTATAAACAAACTTAGGCATTTGTTTTCATTTACGAACAGCATGGAAACAGAATCGTGGAATTAGTTAATCGTGAAGTTTCCATTTGGCTTGCTTATATGTAGAAAAAATAATTGTAGAAAAAAATTATTGAAATTATGAAAATGTGCAAGAAAATAGAAAGATATCGTCACTTTTGCAAAATCTATCTAATGTTAACATTGATTAGTAAGTGAGCTAATTGCGTATTGAATGTCTGAAATTTGTGAGTCTTTATTTCAGATACGCAAAATCGCAAAATTCATCTTTAAATTAAATAAATTTGATTAGAACGATTGCTTAGAAAGTTTAGTTTGAATCCATGATATTTGTGAATATTGTCTCATAAACAACAAGTTAAAAATTAAACGTATTAGACACAATAATTCTAGCGGAATGATTACTTAATTATTCAGTTCTTTTAAGTAATATTCATTTTTACAATACAGGATGGGTCGAAATTTGTAGTCCACTCGAGCAGAGGGTGAAACTACGTGAAAAAATAAGAAACAAATTTGATATAACATTTTTTATCCGACGCTCCGTTTTCGAAAAAGTTGACTTTAAAGTTTGTTTATCTTTACTGCGATATATATATCGCAGTTGTCTTCGTCGGAGATAGTGTTTGTAAACATTCCAGTTACTGCATAGTTCACAACAATTAATGGTTGTTAATGTAAACACTATCTCGGACGGAGGCAATTGCGGTAGAAGAATAAACGACAACGTGATGTCACATAAAACGCGTTTTATAGCAAATTAATATATTGTAACCTAAATTTCAGTAATTTCATTGAAATTATAACGTATAAATTTTTATACATTTACTTTTGCTTTTTACAATGTATAAATCATTTCTCGAATTTTGAAAATTGTTTGTGAATTTATTTACTGATTTACTTTAGAGATTATTTGATTTACTTTATTTACTGACTACCTTTATATACTGATTTCGTTGAATTTCTAGGATAAGCCAAATAAATACTTTACAGATACACAATACTTTATATTAGGACAGTTTTTGTTCTATTTCCACGTCCTCTAATTCTAATTCAAGCAATATCCACATTTAAACGCTTTTCATGTTTCTATTTGAAATAGTTACAATTTCTGACAACCATGGCAACCATTTCATACCATCCAACCTTAAATACTATCACAACTTTTGCACACGAAAAATTGTTATACATTTTCTGAAGATTGAGCAATATTCGCTCCAGAGTCTCTCTGTAATTAATGTTCATTAGAAATATCAATCATTTTATATTTCGTACGTCAAGATAGAGGCTCTGCCAGGGAACTAGCTTAAGACCTGTACCAGTTGCATAACCACAGTCTATTCGTGTCTGCCAATCATGTCAATCGCAACGAAAGTAGGCAGATCCTAATTTTTCGATCTGAATGATCAACAAACTCTAACTGCCGATCGTGAATAAAGCAGTTGTGTCTTAAAGAGGCGTCGAACGTGGATCGATTTACAGTATCCTTGTCGAGGTCAAAAACAAGTTCGATTGGGACTTGATACGCCGTTCACCGAACAAGGTGCAGGCTGAAAATTCAATAGCCACTTCTGCCAATAGCATAGGTATAGAGACCAGTGAGAGGTGCGACCCAGAAAACTGGTGTCGGTCCTACTGGCACAAACGGCTACCTGATACCGAAACAGCTAAGGAAAGTCTGTCCATTGAACTGTTTTCCCTCCTTCGATCGATCGAGCCTCACCTTTCTCCGTTAGTGATCCTTTAGGAGATTTAGAACGCGGTCGGATCGGGGATCGTTTACAGTGTCATTATGAAACTCAACACACTTCTCACAAATTTTTCGTTCTCACGTGAAAGCTGTAGGGTTATACAGAGTGGTCTATCTAAAGCTAGCCATCTAAATATCTCTTTCAGTTCCAATAATGTAAAAATAATTTGCATGCGACTAGAATGGCCGAGGAATGATGACGATGCTTCTTATTCGTGAAAGAAACAGAAATTTTGGAAAAACTAATCTTGGCACAAAAGTATACTTTACATTCTTTGAAGTTGTCCATCATTTGATAATATTAATTTACTTGATAGATTCACAAAAGAATGTCCATATATTTATTGTGAATGATAGCGTACATTCCAAATCACTTTACATAAAAAGCAGTCTGCAGATACTTAATGTTAGACTCATTTCATTAATAAGTTATGGCTATGAATATGATTGAATGAATATCAATAATTCTATGTTTTGATTCTTCATTCGTTGTTCAATTAACAACGGTAACATAAGTGCTTTATATAGTTCCATTTTTTGTATTATTAAAGGGTTATTCGTTTGTACATGTCATAGTTTAATCAATCGTAATAAATATATTTCCAAGTGATTATATTTAGAAAACAATGGCATTGTCTATGCTTTTGACAATGAGACACTTTTAAAAATTTGGATAGCACTTAACGATTTACCTCTAGCTGCACGCCGAAGAGATCTCGCGATCTACCGGATCGTGGTGTCTCTAACTCCTGCATTTCTGCTTCTCTTTCGGCTAGTCCCATTTCTCCTAAATGTCTGGAACAATAAACCAAAACATTTCTGTCAATATGTTTCATATTAATAATAACAATCACGGAAAAACAGAAGTTAGTGGGCTGAATATGATTAGATCGTTTCATAAGCTTGTCATTTATTTCACATTGATCTTATTAGTTTATAATCATTACGATGCAGTTATAAGAGTATTAGCGACTAATGTCAATGTTTAATATCTAATGTCAATATTCTTTATGTCAATATTAATAAATATAATTTGTCTGTAAGTCATAAGAATCTCGTCTATGATTAATGTGATTGTGTTTAAAAGAAAAAACGACATTGTTTATATCATTTGTCGAGCAACTTATGGTATACGCTGTTTTAGTTAATTTTTAATTTTCGGACAGTAGGTGACTCTAAACTATTATTATTTCAAAACTCATATTTAACATATGGTGAACTTTCTTTGTCAAGTGTGTCACAACCTAGTTGAATATCATTATTACAGTGAGACACGTTCGCTGCCGCCAACTATTCTGGCGAAAGTTACAATAGTCATAACACCGAAATGCAGTAAATGCAATGGATCTCTATCAGATCATGTTCGAAAATAAAATATGAAAATGTATATGATAAAAATGTATCTCCCTTCATCAAAGTTCTGGACTGTAATTTAAAGACTATATTTCAATTACATTGCATCTCAATTAGATTGTATATCGACCGTATTGTGTATTTGAATTGCACTCCTAATTAAAATAATTAGCAATTTAATTATCCGAAAGCTTTGAATTATGTAATTGAGTTACGACATAGTTGAATTATGAGTTGAATTAAAATACAGTGTAATTGAATTGCGAAATTGAATTGCAATGTAACTGAATTAGCATAACACCGTTTCACATAAAATTTGTGTACGTTGGCTTATATATAACGTAAATCGGAATAAATACCGATCTGTGAGAAAATCGTAATCGCGAATAGAAACGTTCATTGCGATTGATAACGAACAAAATTGAGTCGTTTATCACTGAGCCAGAGGACGCATAAGAGCATTGTTAAAAATCACCTAACGGGTTCGAATCGAGCGGGAAAAGGTTAAGAGGCTAAAGAGAAAAGCGCCGGAGGTCCGTACACATTGTCTCGTCGCGGATGGTCGTGAATCATACGAAATACGGGGAACAATCCCAGACAGTTTCCAGGTGCAATTAAACGTCTCTAAACGTTGCGTGCCGAGCGCGGCAACAAATCAAGTCCTTCGTTTTTTCGTTTTCATTACGACGACCGTGCTTAATGCAATTAGAAGGAAATTGCCGCGAAACCCACGCGCAACAACAATGCGTCCTGGCGAAACAATGGGCGCGCTCGGAGCTTCTTGAACCAGCGCCGACTGTGACGATTCCTCCGACAGAGAAGTTATTTGGTAATTACCCGTAATTAATTTCTGAGATGCTGAGAGCCTGATGCACCTAATCGATCCAATAAATTGTCATTCGTGATACCTGTTGCTTCGATTTATTTTTTTTTCTGCGTAATAATATAATAGTTTTTCACTGAATCTATTGGGTTGGCAACTAAGTAATTGCCGATTTGTTCAATGAAATAAAAATTTCTTTTTTACTTGGAACGAAGTTTAATCTGTAATTTATTTTCCATCTTGTTCGATGACCTTTTGCCATCTTTCCGACAATTTGAAAATTCCACGCTCGTAGAAAGTCTGATCCTTTTCGGCCAAAAACTGAGTTAAGTGAGATTTTACAGCGTCGTCATCATTAAAAGTTTTACCACGAAGGGAGTTGTCCAGGGATCGAAATAAGTGGTAATCCGATGGCGCGAGATCGGGGCTCTATGGTAGGTGTAACATCAATTCCCAACCAATATCCATGAATTTTTGCCGAGTGGACAAAGACGCGTGCGGCTTAGCATTGTCCTGGTGGAAAATGACACCTTTACGATTGACCAATTCTGATCGCTTTTCCTTGACCGCTGCATTCAATTTGTCCAGTTGCTAACATTCACGGATAATAAAAAATAACATAATAATAATAATAATAGTTTTATAATATAACATTTACGGATATCATAAAAATGTAAGTGAGAGACATCTATAACTGAAATCGGCAATTACTTAGTTGCCAACCCAATACATACATCCATCTCTCATTACCGAGCTGGGGATCTTGATGCACTTGTAGCTTACTTCGTGAGAATCAATACGTTACTGAATATTTGAAATTATTGTATTCTCATTAGGAATTTTAGGAAATACAATTGACCACTCGCAACCTGCTAACTGCGACATTAAGGCGTAAATATCGTATACTCAGTAAACTCTTGCAAGTTTTTTATACGTATACGTTTTTCTGTAGTGCGAGTAACGGAATACGTGTATTGGTTCTCTACACCCTTAAGGTTGATTTTCAAGGTCTTGAATTTTAAATATTTTTTTGGCTGAGATAATCTCATTTTAATAGGTAGACATTTGTGTTGTTAATTCGATTTTGAAACTCTCGGTTGCAGAGATAATTTAATTGAGAATAAGAGAAAGAACAGTTACACACTGGGCTCAACGTTTTCATGGCCTTTTTTTTGTTTAATCGATAAGGAAATGACAAGCTGTTGCACCTGGAAACCTTCACCGTGGCGTACGTCATCGATTGCACCGAAACCGGTAGATATTGGCAACTGCATTTTTTTCTAGCTCAAGATTTCGTTACTGCGCATTATGAAACCGGTCTATCCTTTATTTAGATCCGCCAGTTATGTTAAGCGCTACTCTTGCCTAAAGTGTACGTATCAAATTGGAATTAACTGCACGTCTATGTAACCATTATACAACTGATGGAGGGAACTTTTCACTGTCTTCAAATTAATCTACAATATATTATTGATGTATCGAATTCAAGTGTTGAAAAGTGAAAGGCAGTATGATGATATTATTAACGCTCGAATTACCGATTCTAAGATCTGAAAAGGAAGAGTGAGATTAAGTAGCTACTTCCTGAATTATACTCGTAACTCTAAAGATATAAAATGATCGATGATTTTATTGGATAAATTACAAAACTGTAATTATCGAGATTGGAGCTGGTTTTTATTTAAACGTGGGTATATGAGTGAATCATTTCTACAAACATACTTTCACGTCGCTAATTATACTTAGTAATAACCCTTAATAATCTTTAGCGATATAACACATCTTTGTATAACTATCTGTAACTATAGTTTTAATAGTTGCCATTAAGAAATGCTGACATGAATTATATCACAAACATGACGATTTGTCACAACATAATTGTTGGTAATCTATGAACGAATCGCCTGTTTGGGAATGACTTGCTTAGCTCAATTTCAACAAATAAGCACAATGACTTTAACAGTTCACTATGCAATTATAATATAATTGTTTACGTATTAGTTGACAAAATACTCCTCGTAAAACAACTTAATAAATATACGCTTGCGAGTTAATTGTGTATTTTTTAAATATAAGCACAGCGAAACATTGAAAACGTATAAAGATTTTACAAATATTGTTCTGTCATTTACAACTCTAATAAAATTATTAAGAAAAGAACTAAATGCCAATACAGCCACTGATCTTGCAATTAATTAATTTTTATTTTACATAAAAACCTGCAGTAAGTACATATTGTGTTGATGTTAAGATTGGTTTAATCTTAAGATTAACGTTAACGTCTTGAGCTACGAAGTATGCCATTCTTATTTCACTCTGCACTCTTTACACAAGATTCTTCATCCTGCTAAAGCAGAACGTACAACGGTATTTTATAATAAATTACATTTTTGTAGAAATCTAAGTATTTATAGTTTATAGATATGTTTTAATGGAAATGGTTCTTCAAACTACAATAAATTCTCTCCAATCGTTCCTCAGCGTGTTTACAAAAATGGACAATTTTGGAAGAGGAGATACGATTATTCGAGCCTCGCAGCTCATTTTTATAGTTGTTGACAATCGGTGACTATGAAAACGATGCGCGAGGCTCAAATAATCGTATCCCCTCTTCTCAAATTGTCCATATTTGATTACAAGCTGAGGATCAATTAGACAGAATTTACTGTACATAGTTGCAGGATGTGTGAAGTTATGAAACAAAGTCGAGAAACGAGATAGAGCAGATGGAGAAACAGATCCTGCGTAATCAGATCACAACCATTTCTGGGTCGGGAATGACTAACTTGCGGTCGTGCGGGTGTTAAACAGAAAGTTCGAGACAGGTTCAAGAAAACTGCGTCGGTGGACGGTTTACGTGGGCTCGAGACGGAAGCAATGCTGCTCCGGAGGTAGCAACGGTAACGGGATCACCGATACGGATCATTAGCGTTCCCCGATGCACGCTTAAGTGCGACGACGAAACTAGTTGGGCTACGAATCGTCTGAAAATCTGTTCTGATAGAAACGATTCCAAAATCGGTTCCGTCACGAACAACCTTAACCCTAGAAAGATAACCATATGACAACGTACGTAAAAGATAACCATACGCTTCAGAGGCGCATGCTTTTCTAAGGCGTCAATTTTATACTAACAATGGATATTTATTTAAGTTAATCTAGTCATTTTAAAGGTTTGGCATTATTGTAAAAATAAAATGCATTTATATTATATTTTTTTATATTTTAAGTAATTTTAAACTTAAATCACTAGACCTCTATGAAAAATTAGATAGCAATATGTTTATTTCGCAGGCGCCTCTGCGACGTAGGTTATCTTTCTCGGGTTAAAACGTACGTGGAACCACCACCAAACGGCTCAAAATTATTCTTATCAGATTTCTTGAGGCTTCATCAGTTAATTAACAAACTAAAGGAATACAATTTCATGAAATTGTAGGAATTGTTTCGAACACGAATTTAAAAATTTTTATAGGAAAAAATGTTGGAATTGTTTTTTTTTAACAAGAGCCTTATTTAAAAGCACATACAGTGATGTGCAAAAGTGAGTACACACCGTTTAAAACGCAATGACTTTTTTAAAATTCAATCAAATGTTTCGAATGCTTTTCGACTTCAGATTGTCTGTTTATTGGACAGCGAATATTTACGAAAATTATAATTGATTGGAATAACAAAAAAGATAAGTTACGTTACCAAACTTTTTTATTTGAGCTCGTAACGAAAATTTAAACAATAACTTTTATGTATGTACTTAAGCACATTTGAACGGTTCTTGACAAAGCCTGTCAAGCTGTATAAATATTTAGCGTTACAATTTCAAATTTGGCATTGAGCCAATACAGCGGTCGTGTTCTATAAAAATTTTGAACGATCCTCTCAGGAGATTTTACTACTACAATAAAAGTCAGTCGAAACGCTACTAAATACGCACTTAGCATATTATTCATATTCATGTAACTGAGAACCAGGCCGGCACGATTGTTCTTTTGTTATTTTTCAACAGAGTAGAAAACAGTGATCAGACATGAGATAATATTTTAAATAGCAGCAAGATAACATTATCAGACAAAGGGTAATATAATAGTCAAAGTAGTGTACGCGTCTAGATCTTCGTCATTGATAATGTCATACACAGGAGCGATCATTACATTACAAGAGCTGCAAAATTCAGACCCGCTATATAAAACATAGATTGACGGAAGTAAAAATGTTAAATATTAAAAAATAGATCAATTGAGTTCTATTTATAATCGATCCATTTATATAATCGTCCCCTCTAATATTTATTTATTTAATTATAGTAGTAGAGTCTGTTCTATAGAAATGTAGATCAATGGTTCTAACACATTTAACACACAAGTATTTTCGTCTATATGTGGCATCACAGATCTGTAAATCAATTTTTAAACTTGTATTCGCTTGATTGTCAAGAGATAATTGACGCGATCCGATTCTTTCGTGGTAGAAGTTCTTGTGCATGCATAGAAAATGAGACATAGTTTCGAGTTTAATGAAGTTTAATACCGTTTCAAACTTTCCTTATTAATTTAGCGCGCCCATAACATAAACGGAAAAATGATCACTGCCACGTCCAGTAGCATCTTTTTTATTTCCAGTTTTAGTGCTAAGCCGTTTACCTTATAAAATATTCAAATAATCTAACAAAGAAAAGTTACAGACCTTAAATAAATCCGTTTAAATATTGATAAATATTTCAGATTAACTAATGGAATTTAACTGAAGAAATAATCTTCGAGCATACATTTATTTTTTATTACAAATACTATCTGTATCCAGCACCACTGCGAGTAATCTCATAATCCGGTGAACGATCAGATTACCTCCCTTTTGTTAATAGAGAATTTTCTCATTTCGTTTTCAACGCCGGAGCGCTGTGAGTCATCGCGACTATTGCGAAATCAGCCTCTGCAACCATAGCGGAACCGCGATTGAGTGCATTAAAGCGATTTAGAGAAATTCTTCGTCCCTCTCCAGCTTTCCTCCTCCTGCGTTCTATATCGCTTAGCTGAACGTTATGTAAATGAAACTCTGCGGAATACATAATAGATGCGATGTCCTTTTGTGCAGGGAGTTTGATTACGATTACTGTTATGCAATCCATTATTTTTCGGTATCCGCTGGTACACAGCAGATTTCATTTATTTCGGCCATCGGGACAGTCGGTTATTTGGGATGAGGTTTAAACAGCAGAATTTGATCGAATAATTAATCCCTAATTTCTGTCTTTTAATTTGTGTTTTGCATTTTTGTTTCTCATCAGTCGTTGTTGTTTAATCAAAGTTACTGTAAAGATTCGGACATTTCATACATAATTTAAATACTTTGTGCTTATAAATATAAAGTAAATGTTCAAACTTCCCTTGTTCTTTTTTTCATCCAACGTTAAGTTTTTCATAAGCTACATTGGAATTCATTACACGTGGTACTTTTTTAAAAAAGTTCTTATATTATGAGTTCCCTTTCTCAGGTCTCAATCATTATAACAAGTTCCAAATACTATTTAATTAATAATATAACATTATTAAATGGTTCTAAAACAAAAATGATTCCTTTAAAAAGCAATTTATTGGATCATTTACAGCAGACGAAATATTTTATGTATCTTCACAAGGCAACGCTGCAGTTCATGCTAAATTATTATAGAAATAATTTAAATCCTACAAATTTGGGAAATGTGTTGTTGATGCAATGAAACTGATTTTCTTTTTTTTCAAATTAATGAAAATTAAAAGCAATATGTTCGTTACAAACGTATTTACAAAATTAATTTGCATAATTTGATGAACAAATTAGTTTTTCAATTTGAAATGAATACTTTATGATTTTTTTTTTACTCTATCACTAAGATTTAAGAAAACTAACATTCTCTCTTTAAACGAAAACTATATTACTAACCGCTCTAATATCTTCAATCAATATATAATAAAGTTATAGAAGTACTCTTATCAGCATTATAAGATTCAGAAATAAATCGGAATTCAGAATGTAATTCCAACCGATGCCTGATAAAATCAAACTGTTCTGCCCTCCTTTTTCTTTTGCCTTCGTTGGTACAACCAAGGTGAATTTACTTTACTGGAACGCGAACGTGACACACAGTAAATTCTATACGTAGTCCACGTGTCATGTACAAAGAACATCATTCATTAAATCTCTTGTTTATGGATAATTTGAAAAAAGAGAAACTACTGAATTAATTAATAGCTGAAAATCTTCTGATTAAAATAAGCTCGAACAAGATGCAAGTTGGATTACTTTAAACTATTCTCTGATTAACAAATAAGCAATCTATAATAGCAAACTCTTCCATGTCTCGAATATCTCTCAATATCTCTTCGATCTTAACGAGTAAGACAGAAATTATAAAAAATTAAATTTTCTTTCTTGCATGTTTACTTTGTCCAATCGTGGCATCTCTAGTCATTCTCTATCCTTACAGATAAAAAAAAACGAGACGAATGCGATGGTAAAAGTTTCATTAACGAGAAACGGATAATAAGGAATTTTTATTTTTGAATTTAAAAGCCTAAACTTTAATGTCCTCCGAACGTCGCGAATATTAGTTCCTCTTTCTATTTTCATCGCAATTTTTCTCTACGTCCGGAACACTGAAATAAATATAGTATCTCTACCACAACTGTCACTCGGCAGATCCGAAATTGCGCCAGTTACGGAGAGAATACTGTGTATGCTGATAACATTTCTCTCGACTACATAATATTCGGAACCCATTCAGCTTTTTCAAGCCGATCGGAAAGGTTAAAATAACATCGAGAACGACTCGGGGTGAGCCATTAGTCAACATGGCGCTAGGTTCGTGGCAGAAAAGGGTGGTGGTGGCGCGATTCGACACGACTTGCTCGGCTCGGTCGAAGCGCCATGGGGTTGAAACGGGGTTCAAAACACCGGTTGCCACGACGCTCCGGAAGCAACGGGCCTCGTTATCGATTGCAGGAAAAATTCTTTGTCAGCCGGTGTCCGGTGACAGGACGTCGTGTAGCTTTCCCGGCCTGTTATCACGGCCACGTGTCAACAGACGGAACGTGGCGTCCGATACGAAACTACGAAGCGTTCGGTCGGTCTGTCCACCGACCGCGAGGATAATAATTAACGTTCCGACGCGGCGCATGTAAACATCTCGCGAGCGACGGGCTACGAGCCGCCCACGATGGATAAATAATAAGCGGCAATAACAACCTGCCACGCGGCCTCTGCGTTATTACGAGCTACTCTATCTGCGAAGTGGATCGCAGCGAGCTCTGTCGCGCCACCCTCTTTTCGTTTCGCTTACTTACCAAGTTTTGCCAGGTGAAACAAGGTAGTCCATGTTCTGTGTACCGCCGCCGTGCCGATTTGCTTTACAGCCGAGATTCAAGGAAGTGTTTTCCGGAAATTCCGGGTCTGCGGAGGAAATTGCGCGATGCTCCAGAAGAGATATCGTTATCGTGTGGGTGGTAGTGGTGGTTCGGAGCAGAAGTGTAACATCGATATAGAGATGCCACTATCGATTATCGATGAAATTATTGATATTATCGATATATCAACGACACAATATTTTCTCCATAACTGTAACAATTTCGGCTCTGCCGAGGAACAGTTATGGTGGAGGTGCTATTTTTTAGTGATGCTCCGAGCGTAGAGTACTGGAGCCGGTTATTGTGGAGTGACCAATTGCCTTTGGTTTGTTTGGAAGCATAATTATGTTCATATTTATTGGATATGACATATTAAATTCGTTTATTAAATAATTAACGAAATAAAATAATAAAAGAATTTATCCTGCCTTATTGGATAGATACAAAGTTAATTATGTCTAGAAATAAACCACAGCCACAGCAATTGATCACTCAACAGTAACCGACTCCATCACCCTAGAGGAGGACTGTGATTGAAAAGGGGTCGAGGCGCTCGGTAAACATTAACATTGAAGCTACCGTGCCGGTAAAAATAACAGATTTCACATGTTCCATTTTAAAATTGTCGCCATTGTAAACATTCTTTCGTGGGAAACGGATTAATAAATTTCTTAAAGTGAAACATACATTACAATAAGAATGAAGAATAAATACAGTCTTGTCATATTCTTATAAGGCAATTTACCAACGATTAACGTTTCTGACGCGAGGATTTGAAATTTTCCAATTAAAAAACGATGAGTAAATATAGATATTCATTCGTTGAAACCTATTACATTATAATCTTTCATGTATACACTGAGCTGAAATAAATCGTTTATGTGAAGCTTGATAAAATTTGTTATAAATATACTCGGCATTGTGTAAAAACCGCACCACAAAAATGATAATAATTCGGTTGAACGTATTGAACGAAACTTCGTTCGTAAACGTGCGTCATTTTTCTCTATGACGGTTTACTGGTCACTAACAACAATAGAAACAGTCGCAGAAGTGTGAAACGAAAAAAGGTGAAGGAGTTAAACAAATTATTGTATCCAGAATTACGCGATGCCCACATTTCCCCCAAGTTCCCCAACTCTGGCTATCGCGATCCGATGTCAGCATAGAACTTCTCAGAAAATATAGGAAGGTTAGTAGTAACAGCAAGGAATATTTATTCCAGGAATTACGGGTGCCGTATTAGCGTGCACTCGTCCAACCAGGTTCCAAGAAAGTGCATAGGCGGGCCATATGCACGCGATGCAGTTCGTCACGTTAAAGCGGAGCATGTAAATGAGTCTATGCATGTGCGGTTTTTTTCCCCGACATAGAAGAACCTACGAAAAAGAACGTAATCAAAATGCGGCTGTTTTCAATTCATTTAATAGTCCATGATTTGCGTTTCGTACTTGCAAAACGAGTACTATTATCAAAAATGAAAGGAACGAAGAAATAACATAACAATGCAGTGTTACGGATTGGAATATCCCCCTTGCTCCTCTGCGGAAACAACAAACTTGAAGTGAGCTCAAAAGTGAGCAAGGGATAGTATATGCAGTAACTTCTCCCTAATTGATGCTCAGATTGTGCACAAAAATGGACAATTTGGGAAAAAGTTATACGATTGTTTTAGAGTTAGCGATTGTCAACAACTATAAAAACGAGCCGCAAGGCTCGAGTAATCGTACCACCTCTTTCCAACTTGTCCATTTTTGTCTAGGAACTGAGCGTCAATTAGGGAGAACTTACATCGACGAACAATGATTATGTTCAATTACTGCGCAATCGCATGAGAATGCTCTGATGTACAATTTGTGAATCACTTATATGAAGTCATGCGAAACAACTACCTGTCCTTCTTCGCCGAGTTTCTCTCCGAAAACATCGCACAAAAGTTCGATCATCATCGTCGCGAACCATGAACGAGATTCTGCGGTTTGTTCGAGCTCGGAAACATTCTTGTTCGCCTGAACTTGAATGGGAATCTGCGCGAAATTCGATAGGCTTCCGGTTGACAGAGGTGATCGGCCACCATTATACTCCTCCAGAAACCGCGCGCGGCTTATCGGGATTTAACGAACAAGAAGGTCTCTTTGAATGCGGTTAATTAAGTGGCGGGATTATTAACTGTTACTAATTGTAAGCGTAATTTTATTCCTGAAGGACACAGAATTGTAAAAGCTGTTGGGAATGTGAGACGGCGCGGGAATTATTTAAATATTAACGGTTCTTATACATGCAAAAGTAGTTGATCGCGTAAAAGATTTTTCCGAAATTCGTAACACTTTGAGCTCCACGTCGACCATATGTGAACTGTTAATTTTGACAGTAGCTCAATATTGATTTCCAATTTATTAAACAATATAGAGGAATTTTGAATGATATTTTTACTATGACTCATTATGATGTTTTAATCTTAAATATAAAATATTAAAACATAAAAGAGTGTAATTGAGTAAGATGGTCAAAATAATTTTTATCTTTTAAATTTGAACAAATCAATTTTGCAACTACGTCCTGTTTGAAAATTCGGAAAAAAATAAACGTCACGTAACCGTAATTAAACGTTGCTGTTGTAAAAATATAAATGTGATGCCCTGTGATAGATTCAATATAAAATCAATACTTTCAAGTTTCCAAATTTGAGAAAATATTGATTCTGCAACTAAAAATTCTGAAAAATTGAGAGTAGCACGCTTCAATAAGTAAAAAGTTCATTAACTGTTTCATAACCTTTCTTTCAACAGAATAAAAGAAATAGAGCATAATCTGTCAATTCTCTACTCTTGTAGCGGATACCAGTTTGAAACTTTTCGTGAGTGGTCCATCCAAGGGTCTAAACAAAAGTTAATTGATTAGGATGCACATTTGGCCATCATATTCGGCAATATTCTTTAGCGTAATTTTTTAATGGACTTACATCACTTTCAAAATAAGCGTTCCACATAGGCTATACAATTTTTCTTATCAAACTTGGAAGTCACTCTTTGTTCCATCATCTTTTGATTTTAACTCTGTATTTCTAAAGACAGAGAGGAGGATCAGCGTTAATCTCTAAGAGGCAGTTTCAAAGCATGTAAGAGGAAATTGATACAAAACGAGTTCAATGGTTTTAGCCATAGATATTATGAAACCGTTTAA
Source organism: Megalopta genalis (assembly GCF_051020955.1). NCBI lineage: Eukaryota > Metazoa > Arthropoda > Insecta > Hymenoptera > Halictidae > Megalopta > Megalopta genalis. Next base: position 21,538,506 of record NC_135018.1, on the reverse strand, counting down.
AGGATCTTGTTTCAGAGGTTGAAAATATGTATATTATTTCACGGTAAATTTAAGTTAATTTAACATGGCTTACTCCGTAGACATCGAAATGTTTCTCCTGCTTCGGACGATCGTAAAATGTATTCCATTGAAAAGCGTATTCGTGCGAATGAAAACGAAAGATCGTTATGCTGAACGCAAACGGTCGACGAGAGAACGCTGAACACCGACTGTGAAACAAGAGGGAAACGGAATCGTCCAATTTCTCAAGCGAATAGTCGTGTCCGTTTTTGTGGCGTTGATCTCGATTCCACTGCGCCAGATACCCAATCCTCTCATCTGGTTGACTCTCACCGCGGGTCAAGTTTCATCGAACAGCATTTGCACGTTTTCTAGTTCCGTCAGTAAAACTTCGTTCCGTTTACGTAGCCTCTTATAGTCTTGACTCTCGGAAGACTAAGTAACCTTTTTGCGTACGTAACTACACCAATTCAGAGATCATTTTTACGAAGTGTTGTCATTTCTAAGATAACAATGATTTTAATGTCAACCTGGAAAAAGCAATGTAGATTAATAAGGAATTTCTACATGGCTTAAACCTAACTCAAAAAACCGGTACAATCCTATCCCAAATATTATATGTATTTACAACATAGTGTAGTGACGAAAATTGTTTAAGATAATGACTTTCGTTAAATATTTCAAGATTATCGAAATCGATGAGGTTTTGTAAATAATTACTCTCATAGGTTACGTTTACGTTGTTCCAATGTCAAACAAAATGTTTCTGTATGTAAATGTTTATTATCACTAGACTGCAAATTTTATGAATTTTTGGCAAAATTTGGTAGTTATAATCGAAAATAGTATAAAGATTAAAGGAATTAAAAAATGTCAATCTATTATCTTTAATCTACTAAAATGATGGAAGAAAGTATGAATTTGTCATTTTTCTTGCAGTTGGTGCAGACAATTTTTATTTTGAACAAATCGTAGTAAACAAGCAACCCAACGCTATAGAGTTTTTTTCGGTGAAAATGCTATAGAATCAATCCAGGAAAATTAAGCGCGTACAAATATACATACGATTACTCACGTTACAGTGCTGGCCTGTCATCACTAGACTGCGAATTTTTATGAAGAATACAAATTATCTGTGTTAATTGCAAAACACAGGTGCTACATAGACAACTATTAATTTTTCCAATCATTTTGATGAGTTGAATGTAAGGCGATAGCATTTTTTGATTCTTTAAATGCTTTTAATGTTTTGCATTCGGTCTACAAGGAATAAATACATAAAATCGGTAGCCTAGTAATCACTGATTAATACAATGAATCATGTTCTTTATGGGTCATGTTCTTTATATGTATATGAAACATATACAATACATAAGACAATATTGAGACCACGGAGCCTCTGATAATCGGGGCTCTATATGCTAACGATGCAAATGGGTTCATACACAATGAACTACCGTTGGCGTAGCGATTTCCAAAACAACGTTCCGCGTGCACGCGGGACCAAACGATGTCGGTCCCAGGACAGTACGCGTGCGTTTGGTAACCCGGAAAAACCAGTTGCTCAAGTTTACGCGATACCGCGAGAACATTCTCGTAAATATGTTTTTGCAAAGTGGCTTCCGGTGCAGGCCAGGTCGAACGGCATAAGCTATTACGTCGACCGATGAACTTTGAAAGTGCGGCGATGTCCGCCGTAAACTCCGTCGTCTTTATCACGCTTGGTATCCCGGTGTCTGAGGGTGGTGCTTTTGTTCGTAATTAAGAGTAATTAGACGTCGTGCCACCGGTGTAAGTCGCTAGGTGCGAGCGTATAATTACCTGCAAAAAGGCACCTGGAATGCCCTAGCTTAATAAAGCATGTCATTATTTCCCTCTCTCTCTTTTTCTTTCTATTTCTCTCTCTCTCTCTCTCTCTCTCTCTCTCTCTATCACTCCCTCCCTCTCTCTCTTTCTCTTTCTCTCTCTCTTTCTCTCTCTCTCTTTCTCTTTCTCTTTATATTTCTCTTTCTCTCTCTCTCTCTCTCTCTCTATCGCTCCCTCCCTCTCTCTCTTTCTCTTTCTCTCTCTCTTTCTCTCTTTCTCTTTCTCTTTCTCTCTTTCTCTTTCTTTTTCTCTTTCTCTTTCTCTTTCTCTTTCTCTTTCTCTTTCTCTTTCTCTTTCTCTTTCTCTTTCTCTTTCTCTTTCTCTTTCTCTTTCTCTTTCTCTTTCTCTTTCTCTTTCTCTTTCTCTTTCTCTTTCTCTTTCTCTTTCTCTTTCTCTTTCTCTTTCTCTTTCTCTTTCTCTTTCTCTTTCTCTTTCTCTTTCTCTTTCTCTTTCTCTTTCTCTTTCTCTTTCTCTTTCTCTTTCTCTTTCTCTTTCTCTTTCTCTTTCTCTTTCTCTTTCTCTTTCTCTTTCTCTTTCTCTTTCTCTTTCTCTTTCTCTTTCTCTTTCTCTTTCTCTTTCTCTTTCTCTTTCTCTTTCTCTTTCTCTTTCTCTTTCTCTAGCATCTTCCTGTCGTGACCTTTTTCTCCGCCATGTGCGCGCACTCTTTTATTTCCGCTAGGGACGCACACCTAAGACATCTCGACAGTTCCCACCCTTCCTCAGCACGTTCCTTTTTCGTTGCAAGGATCGTTAGGTCCAGTTCTGATATTAACGAGCTCCGTTTTCTTTACAAGCCGAACGAGCTGAACGAAAGAGATCAATCGATTGCCCCGGGACAAACGCCGGACAGGATATTTTAAACATTTCAACGGGTTCACCGTAAACAAGCGTACGGAATCTTCTTTTAAACCGACGACACATGTAGTTATCATTTAGTTAACGATTGCGGAAACACGGAATTAAGAGGCTTGATGTCAAGTATCAGGACGTAAACAACTAGTCAAAATAAAAATATTTGTTTCTATGAACATTGATTTTTTTTTTTTGCAGCCCACCTAAAGTTAAGCATTGTTTATTTGGCCCAAGTTAGCTTTTGAGTTTCACACCTCTGCTTTAGAGGGAAGAATTTTTAGGAGTGTGACGTTACGGAAACGTGTCCCTGGAAGCAGTACTTTGGAAAATAGCATCCGGTGACAATTCCAATGGAACTGCATAAATTTTAGGTGTCCAGAAAAGTTGAATCATTTTTTATGAGAACTATACTTTTGAATTATGTAGTTAAAATATTACTATTTAAATACAATTATAATTATACATTTTTGTATTTATTAAAATAAATGCCACCAATTTACTTTATATTTGCAATGGTTTCTTTTGAATGTTTGTAGAAATAAAAACATTCATGATGTAAGTGTTCCATTGTACATATATGCATAGCTCTACATTGTTGCCACTTTATCTGAACACGCTTTTTTACTTTCTATACTACTACTATTTATAAAATATAACCACTTAGATTGACCCCGGATGGCGGGGCTTAGGTCTTTTTAAACCTAAAGTATAAGAGTATTATTATTTGACTATTTTCTGATTAATTTAAGTTTGCACATGTTTTACGAAGGTCTGTAGAAAAATTAATGTGTCTATTAGGAGTACCTCACAAATTATGTTGAAAGAAATCGATAAATAAAATTATAAATTTTTCTAAGCAATCTTCTCTTTCAGGTGAATATAATAGCATAAATCTCGAAAGCCATTCAAAATGCTATACTGCACGAAATGTCTCTCTCAAACAGAGTCAAACATGTACTTAACACATCATTTGTTATTTTAAAAATCATCTCAAAACGATATTTCCAGAAGAGAATATCCACGAGGAAAAAATTTAATGTCTTTTCATCGTCGCGTCTACTAAATGTTAATGGACAAACATTTCTAATCTAATATTAAAAAATGAGTTTATTGTTAGTTTAACAGAAAACTTGTTTATCGAACTTAAAAGAAAGCTTCCTTGAAACTGTTCTCACACTTATCTGATCCTCACGACGCGACGCTTGTAACGGGTATGAAATAAATTATTCCTTGTTAGAAGGTTGCAGATTTTATGCATGCATCTAGTATCCGCACATCTAAACTAGAACTAAATATGGACTTTTTAGTGGGGACTAGTATGCCTCTCATTTATTATGATTTTACTGATAATATATTGATCCACAAAATTGAAAACAAAAACTGATTTATGAAACTGAAAGTTTGGTTAAATTGTTCTTGAGTAGACTGCGGATATATATTAAGACAAAATTGTCTGCACTAATTATAAGATACAGGAACTACACATATTTATTTCGATTTTTGAATCGTTTTCGTAAGTTGAAAATGTTGCAATAAAATATTTTAATTCTTTAAATGTTTTCATTGTTTTGTATTTGATTAATCTGTCGTAAATGCGTAAAATTCACAATCTACTAATAAGTTACTACTGTTGACTGACTATTTTTTAAAATGATAAGTTTGTGATTTCTTGTTTGCATCTGCTTGTATCTATTTGTATCTATTTGTATAAAATTTTAAACCTATATCCAAACTATAACTTTCTAGAATATTGCTTCCGTTTAAAATAATCTTGTCTTTCTATAATTCAACATTTTACGGATTCCATGCATTACAGTGGATACGAAAAATTGACTGCTAATGCTTTCGAATATACATCAGCATGAATCATTGTGTCAATGGAAAACGAAATCTACGTTCTAATCCTTTTTTATTGTTTCCAAAGCAACAAAATCTTGGTTGAGAAAATCTCTTTAATCATCGTTTATACACATTTAATGTTAACAATATTATAATAAAATGTATCATTGTACTTGAGCGACTTTGTAGAATCGTTCCACGTAAGGACCATTCGTATTGCTTTTACTGTTAAAACAGACAAAATACTTCAAATTTTCAATAGCCGGCTGATAAAAATTAAATGAAGTATCTTATTATAATTAATTGAAGTAGCTTAGTGGTTACCGAAAGGAAAAATTATTGTTAAACACGTGCAACAGGATTTCTTTGACATACTGGGTCGACTACCGGGGTTTGTTGGCAACCGTGTCGAGTGCATGAACTCGGGATTGTCAACGCCGAACGACTCTGTCTTCGGAGCGAACTGCACACGGCAAACAAAAAGCGCATAACTGTGCGGCGCACGTGCCAGCCGAGAATGGCGATTAACATTACCGGTAACGGCAACTGGGTCATGACTACACTCAGATAAACGACCGATCAAGAACACCGACCGATCCGTGACCTAGACTGCCCGACACTAACTCCGCTCGACCTATTCTTCCCTCTGTCCTTTCGTAACCCTGATCGCCGCATGATCGATGGATATCGGAGGCTGCAGGTAGCACAACTTTTACATTCCAAATTAATCCTTTTGTCGAGCATATTCACCTTGTTGCACTCCAAATCGATCCTTTTTGTGGATCATATTCATCCTTTTCCAAATAAAATTAACCATCGAAGATTATACTTCGACGCTTCAAGATTAAACCTCGAAGATCATTCCAGATGTGGGACACGGAATAATTTGTCTACATACACGATGTCTCACGGTAGTAAGTGTCACCTGATATAATTTTTGAACGGCAGATGATAGGACTTTTCGGCGGACCCGCCATTTCCCAACTACGAGGTTAAATTTTATCCCATGATAGAATACAATTATCTTTTTGGGTAAATATTCATCTCAAGATTATATAGATAGTCAAATTTACTAAAGAAATTCAAGATTAAACAAAATAAAATACTTTCGTGTCCGCTGCAACATCGTGCCAAAATTATTCTATCATAGCTTGCGCGTATGTTACATTTGAGATTGTACAGTGTTGCAGAGGAACTGACAATGGCATGTCTTTTTCGAGACAGGACATACTTGGAGAATGGAGATTAGTTTGCGCGCAGACGATGTAACGTAGCATTCGTAACGACTGCATAATCCGAACACGCACGATTGGCCATAAATCGCTCATGCTTCCTTATCGAGATATTATTTATAGCGTTGTAAGTCTAAGGACATTTATTGTTCGCTTACGTCCACGGAGAGGTTGGAGTGTTCGCTTGTCAACCCGTTACGTAATATTATGCCTCGTCGTGAACGAATCCGATAACTACGAGAATCCAAGGTGTTGGTCAATGAGAGCTAAGTGTTACCGATCGCAGCGAAGCCGTACATTCCGTGCGTTTTCTATCAGCATTTACAATGGATAAAGAAAGTGAAGAGATCTAAACTGTTCTTGGAATGTGTGTTAGAGAAACAAAAATGCTAGCTTTCTCCTCGTAGCTTCCTGTCACCTTATCCTTTATGTGTATACAGTATGGACTGATACATCTGTCAAGTACAATTGCAGTTTATTCTTTAATGTGACCTGATCTTTTTGTTAGCCCTTGACCGGGCTCCAAATTACTGCTAATTATTGTGTCAGTAAATATTGCATATTAGCAAATTAGGATGTGCAAGTAAATTTACGTTGAAACATTGCAAACTTGATGAGTTAACCCTTAGCGGACGAGAGACGACTCTCGGTCGCCACGGCGTTTCGCGCAGCAGGACGAATGGCGAGTGAGAGGCGACAGTCGGTGTTTATGTTAGATTTCGTTATCTCCAACATTGTTCAACGTACTGTTTTATGAGAAAGTCCCTGAAGTGGTGGCGCAAATTATTTTTCCGGGGACTGGAAATTTGTTTAATCAATTCGTACATTCTCTAAAAACATATAAAAAGGCAGAGAAACGAACAGCCAGTTACACATTTGAACTTTCGTAAAATTTTGATCAACAAATTGAGAGGAGATTTTCGTCAACCACGAGATAGATCTTCAAGTTCGACGACCAACTCTGACGAAATTCGTCTAAACGGGAAACCGCATGTAATTGTTACTGGCACAAAGAAAGATTGCAAAGTTTGTTCCAGTCGAAACAAACCAGGGCGAAGACATGAGACGACCTATTTCTATGATACATGTCCAGATAAACCAAGAATGCATCTTGGTCAATGTTTTATAAACTATCACACTGAACGAAACTATAAATCATAATTTTTGTAAAATTATATTCATAAAAGTGTGAATATAGATAAACTAACGAAACATAACGTTTTTGTAAGATAATTTATATGTAAGATCATTTTATTGTACCATATAAGACACTCGACATATTTGCAAATATCGTCTCGTCCTGCTACCTGACTCTGCCGAAAAAGTCGTCGTCCGCTAAGGGTTAATAAACGATTGCATAAATTTTTAAATAATTACATTTGGGCTGTGAAACGAATCAGTCCCTTTTATTATCCTATCTATAAAAGTACTAACCCAAGGTCGTAGAAATGTCAATACTTCAAGAAATATTTGACACTTTGCGTTCGAAACGTGTATAAATAGGCAGGATCCTGGTGAAAAAGGAATATACTGAGGAGAAAGAACGTCAGGACAAGAAGTGGAAACAGCAAAGGGATTGAATAGAAACAAAAAATGTCCAGGAAGATGTATAAGCTGCATGAATTTAGTCGACGCGCAAGCATTAACCGGCTTCGATAAAGCAAAACGGGAAACTGCGATTAAAGAAGAAAGGAAATCTCTTGAGAACAAAAATATAGAGAGATTCTCTATAGAACAAAGAAGGAGCAAAAGGAAAGGAAATATTCAGCTCAAAATGGGTATTCAAGATAAAAAAAATAACGAAAAACACAGAGCCATATCAATGACGACAGGATTCGAGCAAACAAATTATGCGAGATTATGGTGATACATACAATCCAGTAGACAATATGGATCCGAGAGTAGCACCGTTTTGTTTCTTTATTAAACAACGAAAGGGTTAAAACAAGAATAATATCTGAAGATTCGTGTCGAAATAATTTGACCAGCAACCGAGCAGCACGGAAAAGTCGAGACACTGGCATTTCCGTGGATTGTCATAAGTTACCCTTTCTACTAATTCATCCTTCTGCTGCTGAATAGGCCTGTTTTCAGGGGTGCTCGTGACAGTCTCGAGGGTTCGTTGGCATTTAAGTGACGGGCCAATCCACGGTCCGTACCAAAGTAACGAAACCAGACGGCAGAGAAACCGAGGTCGTTCGCCACGTAACCGCCATTACGGCGAACTAGCAACATGACGTGACTCTTAATTTTCATTTTCCTGCCTTTCGTTATCATTACTCTGTCAGCGGTACGGATACTTTCGTTCGCTTCCTTTCAACGAAATTAATTCGGTCCTTTATATTCAGTCTTCTCGAATTCAACTCGCCTTGCCGTCTTTCAATATTCACACCGGTCGATTGCTGCGGCAGTTTTAGTTGTGTAAATAAACGACAACTAGGTTTTAGACGTATCAATAAATAGTTAGCTATTTGTTATCAGATTGAATAGTTCCTTCGAACGGAATGGTAACCATAGATGGGCGAAATACTATTGCAAATAGTGTGCAACGATAAAATAAAATATCCTATTGTATGTTAAACGTTTTATAAGTAGTATTTAAATGATACTGAAAGTAGTTAAACTTTATTTTGGCAACAATTTCTTTTTAGTTTCATCGGATTGATTCTGTCCATGGAGAATGATGGAAATTTGTAGCAGTGTAATTTAGCACATTTAAATGATAGCACTTGAATAAACAATTCGTTTATTTTATGCGATATTACGTGATATCATGTGTTATTTTTTACTTTACAATGTATTTTTGTTTTGCAAATTAGTTTGAAAGAAAAACATTTGGCTCTTGATGATCTGCCTTACTGTCCTTGGCGAATCAAATAAACATATTAACTCTTTGAAGCACACGATTTTAAAGAAAACAAAAACCCAAGTTGAACAGAACTTACTAATACGTTTTGACTTGTGTAAATTTTAGTTTTCAGTTACTTATGTAGTTACCGTTGATGCGTAGCATTTCCAACTGAATAAAAAACTTTAAATAAAATATTAAATTGTATGACTCTATGAGTAACTTTTAAGATAAGTTAAAATATATCTCACTATACATAAAAAGCTAAGCAAAAGTTAGGACAGTTTCTGATCCGCCCAACTCCACAAAGTTAATACGAAAATAAGTAATTATTTGAAATGAACCGACGTAACGCAGTTTAGAAAATAGCCTCTGAAAACGTTTTCATTTGTTTCTTCAGGACATCATTTCACTCAGCATGTACCCCGCATTAAGCTTTTATTCCTCTCCCGTATGACGGAACATTTCGGCGAGCAGTTCGGTCGAAGTTCGTGGTCATAACTGAAAAACGGCCAGCAATTTAAAAGGCAATGAATTTCCTTTTACGTTAACAGAACCGTGTCTTTCGAAAGTCGCTGATGCTGCGTTAAGAGTTCGCTGCGTTTCTACGCAAGTGAAATATCAGTCACCCGAAAAACAGGCGAGCCATACCTTCCCGGCAGCGACCCGGTACCAATTTTCAGGACATAAATCTCGCCGGTTGAGTTACCAGTTGTATTTAAAATGTACGAAAATAAATCCAACTTAATTATTTTATTTCGTGTTTATTACTATATTGCATTAGAAAATTGATATAGATTAATTACGATCATAAGTCCTAGTGCGATGGATTAAGGGGGTGCGCAATTTTGTTGGCTTGAAACAAGTTGTAAATTTTATTTCATCTTTTTATGAAGTTGTGTATATGTAGAATACCGTGGTAAGAGATTTTTTGAGAACAGAGATGTATCACGTATACTATGAGCTCGATTTACTTCTACCATTTTTGTTAATTTTAAAAAGAAGAAGGATATGCAAATAGAGTAAAAACGTTGTTGAATATTTCCTCACAGAAATCTTGATTTGATTTCCTTAAAAAATATCTTCTTAGGTCTCGTTTAAATCTTAAGTGCCATTATCTTAAGAATGTCATTTAATGTTGAAAGAAATCGATAAATAAAAATCGATAAGATCCGAATCATACTCATTGTCAGTTATATTACTGCCACAAGGGTCCGCCGTTCGAGTGTTAATTATGCAGAGTTCATATATTTTAAATATAAAGCTTGGAAATTCCGGTGTACGTATTGGATTGTTGGATTGTTGCAAAAGTAATTTCGGTTTTATTGTAAGGTATTTATTTGGAAAACCGAAATTACTTTTGCAACAACGCGATATAAGAACAGACTGTCGGTATAAGAAAAAATCAGGGTGCGACATCAAGCCCGATATACGACAGCGAAAGGTTAAGGGTACAGGCAAAGGTCGAGCGATAAGTGTCCTTTCTTTTCACTTTCCTTGCTGCAGTACGACAGGATATTCGATCGTGGCAGGATCGGGAACGTTCTCTGGGGAGCACAAGGTACGCGAGACTAGAGTAAATTCACTTTATATACGTTTACACGGGGCGCGGTATCGACACCTCATAAACCAAGAGGAAGTCGTACCTTTCCCGTGTGTACACGCCGTAATAAAACGAGCATACAAGCACTGGTGTCGCCGTACGCCAGCATAAAGCAATATTGATCCAGCGAGCCTTCTACGTGGATTTTCCTTCGTTATGAAATTCGATGAAGACGAGCGGTCGATCGTTGTTGCTTCAAAACAATATTAAGACTGCATCATTTTACCTCTTTCTCTTAGCGATGGCATCCTAGTGAAACGCTTGGGTACTCCTCGAGGATCCAATCTACTCATTGACTCACGATTGTGACGCAACGCCATCTATAGAGATCGATGAAAAAGGATACAGGACATACAGGGCATTTATAGTGTTAATTTAAATTCTATTTATAGCGTTAATTTAAAATTCAATTTTAGAATTAGAATAATTAAAGATTTAAATTTTTAGTAACATCAATCAATAAAATTAAATATTTTGGATTTTATAGCAATTTATTATTTTGTTATAATCTTGTTTAAATTTATTGATTAATCTATTTATAGTGTTAATTTAAAATTCAATTTTAGAATTAGAATAATTAAAGATTTAAATTTTTAGTAACATCAATCAATAAAATTAAATATTTTGGATTTTATAGCAATTTATTATTTTGTTATAATCTTGTTTAAATTTATTGATTAATCTATTTATAGTGTTAATTTAAAATTCAATTTTAAAATTAGAATATTTAAAGACTTAAATTTTTAGTATTATTAGTTAATAATATATATATATATATTAATAGGTATTTTAATTTTATAGAAGTTTCATTATGATTCTATTACATTTTTATTTAAGTTTTTTAATTTAATATTTTTAATTTTTAGGTTGATTTTAAATTGGAATTAATTGTAAAGATTTAAATTTTATTATATGTATGTTAAAAATGAATAGATTTAAATTTTTATAATGACTTTTATAGTTTAATTTTTGGTTTTTAAATTTATAAATTAATAATGGATTGATACAGGGGTGATACAGTTCGGGAAATAAATATTGCATTAGAGAAACTTTTTTTGGCATTCTCTGTCGTGATTTGCATAATTCGATCTATGAAGGAGAGATCATACTACTTAACTGCATTTTATGTATTTATTTATTTTGTATACTTATACCAGTACCTTCTGGTATATTTAGTGACAGGACAAGAGTATCCATCATTTTTAATAATTCACTGTAACACATGTTGTAATAGTCGTTCATTATGTAAATGAACAGTAATACTCGCCAAATGAATGAAAGGGATTCCAAGAAACATACATCAAGACACTATAACTTTGAAAAGTATATTTTTTCATTTTTTGTATCAGCTTTCACAATTGTGACAGCTCTGAAGGTGTGTGAAAATGTAATGAAAGTTATAAGAAATGCCTTTAACAATAGTTAAATACAAAAAGATTAATTCATGATGCTTTCTTCATTCACAGATCTTTCTGTATTTCTAACTCATAAAATACGCGAATACTTTTTTGTTTAATTTTCGATTCTACAAATCTATCCCTGAAACTATGTATAAAGAGTGTATTCAAATTAAAATGAAATCCAATTTCAGAAAATATTCAGGCTCTTTTATGTTTGTAAGTATGAAAAAATAGCGAATGTTTTGAGAATTATTCGATCGTAGTAAATAAAATATGATCAACTTTTGAAAATTGAGCCAAATTCGACGTGTCTCAAAACGTTCTGCGCAAGACACTCTTCGAGCGTAATTCTGAATCGCAACGAAAAATAATTAATAGCATAGATGCGTCGATAGAACAAAAGCTATCGGACAGTAGTTGAAAGATAGATAGCGTTTCTATAGATTTATCGAGACGGTATACATATATGTATATACGTTGGCACCTCGTAAACCGGAAGGAAGTCATTCCTCTTGCTTTTGCCGCCTCGCAATGAAACGAGCGTACATCGCTGACAATCGTTTTGTGACTGCAGGTACAGCAACGTCAATTTGCGGTATCTGACAAACGTTCCGGCGATGAATTAAAAAACTAATTCAAGGATATTGACGGAAACTGTCCACATGAATCGATTTGCTGAAGCGAACGGCGTTTATTGAAATCGAAATGTATTTATAAGCTAGACCGCGTTTTCACTATTTCCCAGAAGGAAATAGAAGAAAAAATAGAATTTAAGTGGATTGCTGATCTTTATGCAACATAAACCTTTTCTAACCCGATTACAAGAATGTATTCCTATTTTTAATAATATTAATATGTTGTAGAAGAAATAACATTGTTCTTAAATTTTTGTAATGTGTCTACACTTTGGTATTTTATCTAGTCAGTTTTATCCAGCTTTACAATCACGTATGGTACTTTCATAAAAGTACTTCTTCTTCATTTCTGTTCCATAAAGCAGTGAAAAAGAAATTACACATAAAGAGAAGTTTTAAGGGGTCATGGAAAATGGTGAGCTTCGATCTCCAAATCTACAGTAGATTTAATTACGAACAAAATGTTTCAACGTTTTTAAAACAGTTACAGATCGCAGCATTTGTGAGAAAACATGTCTTCAGTTTCTCATCCGTTATTGTATTTTACAACATCATAGATGAAAATGTGCAAGAGATTGTAATTATGAAGAGATGAAGCTTTAATTTTAATTATGAGTGTTCAGACCGCACGATGTAGTACGAGCGAGGGGGACATCGTTAAATTTGTGGTGGTATTTAAAAAAAAATATGATCTACCATGATCGTTACACGTACTTTATGATACGAATATAGCGTAAGTACAAGCAGTACAATGTGAATGACATTCATATAATACGAATATAATATGAAGCCATAAAAATAGTACAAACAATGGCCATTTCTTCTACTATACTTTCTTATGTTAGTCATCACTACACTGCAAATTTTATAGATTTATGGTAAAAATGAGTGGGTACAATTTAAAACAGTGTGAAAATTAAGAGAAACTAAGAATGTTGATGCATTATTTTGAGTTTATTAAAATTATTAACGAAAGAAAAAGGCCTGTGCTTAGTTCCTATGTCCTACAATGGATGCGGAAAGTTTTTATTTTACGTAATGACCCACAGTCTAGTCGTCATTGAAGGGGTCAACGATCGCAGGTAATCTTTGGAGCCACTATACATTTTCGTTGTTCACAAAGACAGTGTCTTCGCTTACATCGATTTGCACTTTTAATGTAATTTATGAACAAGTTAGTTACGAACAAATAATCGTGTATAATTTATAGCTTATCTCGCAATTTTGTCCAGTGTTGTATTCCCGCGAATCGCACCGCGACAGTACGATATAATCATTAAGAAACTGCGAGGCTTACCGGAGCGTCCCCATCATAAAATTTAGCAATCGTAACTGTCCCATAATTCTTCGCCGAGGTAAAATAAGATCAGGTTGCGACCGGCATGAAATCGCGTAAGAAAAAATCGACCAGTGTTCCCTAACGATCCACTATATCGGCAGCTCGTAAAGCAGCAGGAAGTCTTAGCAGCAATAAACTTGAGTGCTCTTCCTCGGCCCGTGTATCCTGACAGGACTCCGTGACCCATGCGAACACCACGCCGCGAAAAACGCGGAGGCCGTGTTTAGATAGCGGACCCTGGAACTCGGCTGGCGCTGGAACGGGCAAAAGAAAAATCACGGCTGGCTTAGAGACACCTGGCGCGGTTCGCGTTTTCAAGAGATCCATTCGACGCGAACACCGTGAGAAATTCGAACGGTGAGCCGGGTCGATGATCCACGAACAAGTTCTCGACGACCTTGGATCCGACAACTACACTCTCGATCATGACACATGGCAACTGTCCGCCGGAAGTCTTGCTTGTCACAGCTTTTTTCTTCCCGGTCAAAGGAGCGCGATTTCTGTGAATGAAAGGTTCTGCTGCTTCTCCGAAGTAGCTTCACTTTGCTTCCATTTTGTCGAGTAATTCATTAGCATTCTGCGAATTTTTATGGAAAACAGAAATGTTCTGGATTTATTGCAAAGAACAGGCGTCGTTTAGGAACCTCTTTCTTTAATAATTTAATCATTTTTGCCAGTTGAACGTTTTATCTTAATAGTTTTAATTTAGTTAAATTTTTCTACTAGTTCAAGTTACACCTATTCGATTTCTACACGAATGCACAAAATCCGCATTCTATCGATTAGTGTCTTACTTTTGTTCGTATTTTTAGAATGAGTTATTCGTGCATGATACTTTGATATTTTTTAATGGTATTTCCTGAATATTAGAACAGCACAAATTTGATTAACAGAAAGCAATTTCATTTTGCTTATATTGCATAGTTTAATAATAGTACATTAAACACATTTCATAGTTTATATATTGCTTGATCTACCAGATTGCAATTTTTCTCATTTTGATCATTAAGTTTGATCGGAGGCGTAACACTTCAAAGTCGACCATTATTTTTATACCGATTTAATACTGCATCTTGTAAAACGTAAATTAATATTGGATGCGTATTACACAAATATGTATATTGGAGATATATCATATACATAGAATCAAATCAAGATCTTTACGCAATACATCGACGAAAGAATAAATGGGCTTGTCCTTGAAATATTCGTTCTAGGCTCATATAAAAACGTTAAAAAACCTGACTATTTTTCGTGATTCTAAGTGTTTGCAGTTATTCAAAAAAAAATACGTGTAGACGTTGTTTAATGAACTGGCCTCTCTACAGCATCTAAAAAGAATACAAGTTATTAGTCTAGTTTGAAACATGATTTAAAAGGTGTTCGAATACTTTCGCGAGTGACTGAACATAAAAATTTACTTCCTTGACATAAATTATGTTGGCGAAATTACGAAATACGACCACATTATGTACAGTTTATTCGAAATGAAATCTTCTCTCAAGGCTGAACATTTAAAAAATTTAATGATATCAGTTTGTACAGAAATGTCCGTTGAATTGCTAAATGATTTTCCGTCCCATACACCCGAGAGGTTGGCATAAAAGAACGATAAACGAAAAGGCGAGGAAACGCTGCGGCACTGGGTGAACCGGCTGACGTTAGTTTTTAAAGTGTCTAGCAGCGGCGTGAACAAGCTCGCTAAGGGTCTTACAATTAGTGTAATATTCGTCTTCTTGCGGCAACTTCTCGGCCTACCGCTAAGTCCGGTTGGAGAACGCAACAGAAAGGGTAGAAAGAAAGTTTTCTATCGATCCGTGGCGATGTTTTGAGGTCAGGGCGCTGCGCCAGCACTGCGGCGACGGGGCACCGCCGCGATGCCTATGCCGAAGTCATCGACGGCAACAACGGAACCCTAAAGATCTAGGTAATGATCTTCTTGGGACTATCGGCGACCGGGTTTTCGACGAAACTTCACCGTCCGGGCCGATTTGAATTCATCCGTTTCTTTACTTCTCTCTCGGACCTATTTTTTTCGGGGACCGCAATGCGGATGGACACCGTTTCGTGGCGATACGAGCTTCCTGTTACGACTTCGCGAAAGAATCCCGAATATCTACAGTGTCTCCCATTAATATTCGGACACCTTTTAAAACGCAATAACTTTTTTTAGAACTAGACTAAACGACTTGAATCTTTCTTTTTTAGATGATAGAGGGACCAGTCTACTAGACCATGACTGGAATGCTTTTTTTAAATTTTTCTATTGCACGAAGTGACAAAAGAAAATAAAAACCTTTCAATTTTTAACGTTTTCATCAGAGCCTATATCGAAAATTTAAAAAATACGTTTTTGTAGATCTCGGTATTATTACTTATATGCGTGTTGAAAATTTCATCGAGATCGGGTGACAAAAAAACCTGCAGTTTTTAAAACATTATAAACTCGGATAAAAGAGTTAAGGAACGAGAGCTTTTTATTTTCTTTTGCTATCTCAAGTAATAGCAAAATTGTAACAAAGTAGTTTTGTCATCGTCTAGTATACTAAAAAAAATTCAAATCGTTTAGTCTAGTTTTAAAAAAGTTATTGTGTTTTTAATGATGTCCGAATATTAATGGGGGCAACTGTACGTAAGTTTAACCTTTCACACTTGGAGATATTTTAACTGCAGAACCAAGACATTTCTTCTGATCTGCACTATCCTTATTCTTTACGATTTTTCTCCTTACTTTGGCTGTAAAAATAAACACTTACTCGCGCCACCGCGACGTTCCAGCAGATTATTAAATACAAACAGCTTTACTTGTATAAGAATTATTTTAAATTACGGTGTAATAAATTTTATTAACCTCGCTTATACCATAGAATCACCATTTGAGTGCAAGGGTTTAATTTCTATCTGAGGTACCAGGATAATACTTTACCAATTTATGTTTTACACTTCAACTATTGGTAGTCCAAAGTATTTTTTCCCTTTATTTTAAAGTTTTCTATAACTACATATTAATCAATCATAGTGCCATATATTGTACGTATAACTTCATAATCTACACTATACACAGTGTTCCAGTTTTTTTTTCGGCCAAACGATATCAGCATATTCTACGAGCGAAAATAAGAAAAAAAATGTCATATAAACATAGGCTCAAAAATGCTTTATTAAAAAATGATAAGAAAATACGAATTTGAACGTACTGACTTTCGTTCTATATAGAAATATGTTAGTGGTATTTCTCTTATCTGTATACATACATATCCAAGCTATGTTTATTAATTGATTCAATTTTTCATAGATGTCGATGCTGTATTTTCAAAAATGGGCGTCACTTCTAATTGAATCTAATATACATATATAGATAAATATTGCCGATCGGTCCGTTGTCATTTCGTATTTACAATTCTTTAATGAAGCATTCTTGAGCCTATGTTTATATGACATTCTTTTCTTATTTTCGCTCGTAGAATATGCTGCTAACGTTTGGCCGAAAAAATCTGAGACACCCTGTAGAACAGTTTAGAAATATTACGATTGAAAGATTCTAGGGAATAAGAACGGATGACCAGTTTCAAAATTGTATTCCGTTAATAGAACCGTATCACCAATATAACTAATTCTTTTGTGTTTTCTATCCAATTATTGAATTACGAGATTGGTAATTTATTGGTATACAAAGTTAAGTCTCCAGATTTCAAAACAGCAATAAAAGGGACAAGATCATTTCTTGAAAAAAAGCCCATATTTTTAAAAACAATTGTTTCCTGTAGTGACCGGCCAAGTAACTATTAATGCAACGACTTAATAAATATTAATAAAATGACTGCTTTTGTTCTGAACGATTTCTATTAATAACGTAAATCATCAAAACCGGGTAAATCCATATTATCTGAAACTAATCTATGATACCACAACAGTAACAAAAAATACGATAACTAACGGATGACCTCGATAAGAGTATCTAACACCAATCTAAGACTACTTCAAATGACAAAAATTATCAATAATCCACGCGTTCAGTGTATCCATATAATTCATAATAAACTTACAAAATTATAACTGTAACAGAAGTTCTGACAATTACTGGATGACCTCGATGAAGGTATCTCACATCAATTCGAGGCTACTTCACGAACTTTTTGACGTCGGATATCAGATGTCCGAGTATCCGGGGGAGAAGTAAACGTATTGCAGTGTCCGCCGCTATCGGCTGTCTGTCGAATGTGTCCGCTGTAGCAGGTGGGCGTCACACGTCGTAAAATCTCCGGCAGATTAATGCTCACTCTTTGGCATCGTGATAACCCGTGGCGTATAAAGAATAGTGGCGAGGCCGCGAGAATTACGCGGGACCGCAACGGAATTATCCAAGCCGCAGACGTTCTTAATACCACTCATAACAACACGGCGGAAACTGGAAGGCATCATCGGGGGCGAAACGGTCATTATGCGCCAGCTGTTTCTGTGCCCTCTGCGTTCTCTCCCCCTGTATCTGGACTATCCGCGCGTGCACGGTGGCGTTGGTCGAACGCGCGGCAATTAGGAGTGCTCCTTCCTTATCCTCTGGACTTCCTTCCCGGTTTTTCATTCTAGTCTCATTGTCCCGTCGGAGTACGTTGGACGAGCCCAAGGAGTTCGCGCATTAAATTGCATGACTTGATGTTCTGCCGTTTAAATCGTTCGCGTGGCCCGTGAAAACACGGTTCTGGGGTAAACTGATGGTTTGAAGCGTTTAGACCAGGAACTACACCGAAATGTCAAGTACTGGTATTATATCGGTATATTTCGATATGACGTTATACAACACAATACAGGCATATTTGCCGGTAATTCATTCGGTTTCCCTATTTCACTCTAATTTCCATAGTATTTTTCACCGCAGATTTAGAACCAGTACCTACTATTTTATTGACGATATTCTGTTCGTAAGTACCGAAACTGATATGCAGTACCATCGAGGATGTTTCAGTTCGTAATAAAGTGATTAATACAGGGTTCCCCGGAAAGAATCATCCGATTTCAAAAATGTATATTTTAAAAAATTACACACAGAAAATTATAATTCAAACACGAATATAACGGGAAAATGTGCGAGTTTTACTTTTTATTATTTTTTTCTCATGTACCAAACCGTTGGATTGGTCGCAGTTCATCCGATAATATGGTTCTACACAGTTGGCCTCCGAGATCACCCGACCTAACCCCATGCGACTTCTTCCTTTGGGGATTTGTGAAGGATCTTGTCTTTGTACCACCTTTACCTACAAGTGTAAATGAACTGAAAAAACGCATTTCTGATGCTGTACAAACAATTACCAGAGATACATTACACCGTGTTTGGTAAGAACTTTCATATCGCAATGATATCATACGTGTAACGAAAGGAAGTCATATTGAACACTTGTAAACAAAAACTCACACATTTTCCCGTTATATTTGTGTTTGAATAATAATTTTCTGTGTGTAATTTTTTAAAATATAAATTTTTGAAATCGGATGATTCTTTCCCGGAACGAATAAGTAAACAATCGCACAACAGGAGAAAAAGAAAGCTATTGAATGGCCAACGAGACATTAGGCAATTATAATGCGGGAATCGATATTAAACTTTTAAATTTTAAACTATATATATATAGTTTTAAACTATAAACTTTTGGCCTTAAGTCTAGTACTTAACAGGGGACTGAAAGTAAGAATAATTTATTTGACAATTACCTCATTTAACTATTTACGAAATTGACGAACCACTTACGAGTGAAAAAGCTGTGTTGATGGTAGGAACAAAAATTGAACAGAGAAATTGTTACGTCGTTACGAGAAAGTAATAGTATTGAAGATAATAAACAAATACATATACAAGATAATAAACAATCATTTATCTTTTCGATTAAAGCGACACGAACTTTGTTGGTCAGCTAATAGTAGTCAGAAAGATAAAATATGAATACTAGAATGCTCGCGGCATGGGGATGCTCGTGGACGCCATATGCTATGCAGTCATTCATGACTACGCACGTACCACGTAATATTCGTGGCATAAACGCATATACAGGGTGTCTCCGGTGTACATAGAAATACTCCGTATAGCAAAATGAATTGATCACTGAATTATAACCGAACAATTAAGAATTTCTGAAATCTTATAACTTTCTGTAAAAAATTCTTACGACATTCTGTCTCTTTCGACATTTCTTAGTCTCCCATTCCATTCTGTAACAGAAAACGATCTGAAAAATATCCAAGTTCGAGGTAATTGTCTCACGTAGAGATAAAACAATTGAAAATTATTACTTGGTACATTTTTGACTATCGTCAATTACAAAACACTCTTTGATGGATAATATAAAAGATTTCAAAAATTAAAGATCTGTCGTAAATAGATTGCGGATTTTTTGCATTTATGACAAAAATGAAGAAGCACAATGTAAAGCAGCAGATAAATTAAAAAGATTTAACTCTTAAACGCCCCAATAAAAAG
This sequence comes from Megalopta genalis, assembly GCF_051020955.1. Lineage (NCBI taxonomy): Eukaryota > Metazoa > Arthropoda > Insecta > Hymenoptera > Halictidae > Megalopta > Megalopta genalis. The sequence goes on along the minus strand of NC_135018.1, from coordinate 21,518,420 downwards.
TCTCTCGATGATCAAACTCTTGATCTCAAATAAAATCTGTTAATCTAATTCTAGAGATGAACGATCCATTGTATTTTATTGTTGGCTGATGTATAAAATAATAAAAACATGGAAAACTAAACTTTTACTATAAAATCAAATAGAAATACAATGTCGGGGTCACTCTTCACCCCAGCATACAGGTTAAGATATAAGACCACCAATATATTAATATCAGATTACTAAAATTGTGAACATGCTCGCTGCTACACCAGTATCCGTAAAAGACTGGCGAAACAAGATATCAAATATAATATCAAACGTAAGAGTAGTAAAGACAGTTATAACAATTGGCTTTGAGACTCCCTTACATCTTGTAGATCTTAACAAAGCGTTAAAGAAAAAATAAACGATTCAGCTACAGTTTCTTGCAGTTGATACAGACGTTTTTCATTCTGTGCATGGAGATCTGAAGTCTAGTCATAGTCATAATAATTATTGCAGATTTTACGGATGTTGATTTAATGATCGCATATTAACACATCTTATTGGAGATGATTTGACAGATACGGCTACTCGTAATTTTTCCTTAAAGCTTCGCGACACCGTATACATGTGTACGCGTGACAAGACGCGTAAACACGTCCCGTGGCTGCACGCATGCACATGCATCACGGATACGTGGTGACCATTCTGTGAGCCACCAATCAATTTTGCTAGGGTATAAGCGGCGGATCGTACGAATCGTAGTCTACGTACTCGAGGCATACACACGTTAAATGTTAAGAGGCACTTTTAGAAGCTTAACTCGAACTAAATTTCCGGACAGAATCTACATACTTTACCATAAACTGCTCTATTTTTTGTTCGATTAAGTCCTTGCTCTTTGTGGGGTTTATTGTTCGGCGATTGCGTGGCTCGGTCATTATAACATCAACTGGTTAAACATTTCCTTGGGATTTCTATTTTTTTTTTTTTTGACTTTCCAATCTACATTCCAATGGATTTTGTCAAGAAAAGTTCAAAAAACGAAGTCCCGAATCTAGAAATGTAATTAAATTAAGCCCTGAATTCATTTGTTAAGTTATGCGCGTTTAAAATTGTCGAATTTCCAGCGTTTTTGACAGCTCAGCGCGCCATATTTTCGAGATATTATAGTAAGAAGCTGGCATGGACATAAGCTGGCTGACACTAAGTACGCATCAATATGACGCGCTGTCAAAAACGCTGTAAATTCATTAACTTCGGACACGCATAACTTTTTAACAACTGAACTCAGACAAAATCTATTGGAATGTAGACTGGAAAGTCGAAAAAATAGAAATCCCCAAGGAAAAGAAATTCGAACTGTCATATCTTATAATTTTTCTGTCGTCAAATATTAGTATCAAAAAACTAGTGATTTCGAATATTATATAACTTCTGCCGAATATATGAATTCTTTTTTAAAAACTTGAGACTGGCGGAATATTTGCTTTTTTACGTTAATTTTCATAAATTGCCTTTAATACTGTGGTATCTTTCAAACTAATCTCACGTGATTAGACGTTATCATTCATTAAGTAAATATTAATTATTATTCTATAAAATAGAAGTCTTCTTACTTTTACAAAAACGATAAATAAATCTTTGTGTACTTGATCAATCTGAAAACCGGGAAACCAAAAACGACTGAATGAGTGCGAGGTAAACGAGGAGAATCCATGTGGAAATAGAGTATCGGATGGTTTCATGAATGACGGTGGTTGTAAGCGTACTTGCAAGACCACTGCCGATAAACGTAGTCTAATCGAAGTAATATGTAGGTACCGGTTACTACGAAACTCCGTAAATCCGCTAGGCGATTGTGTTCCGAGGAAGGACATTATACTCGAGCAGCATTCGACGTATTCCAGGGTTGCGAGAAAGCGAACGGCCTTTCAAAATGACCGACGTGGCGACGCGTTCGTGCACGCGAGTCATCATGCGACACGAAAGAAAGTGCTGATAGAAAAGTGACTCGATGTAATATAGGCGGACCTAATAACAGACTGTGGCTGAAAACTGTTTCCATAGTCGACGCGTCCCGTACACTTCTGCCGGCCGATTACGCCCCGCTCGGCACTAAACTGTTTCTTCGTGGACATGCAAACCAGTATTACGCGCGGAGAGATCGTAAAACACGAGCTGTAAGAATAATACTTAACACTTAACGGGCGGGTTGTTTTTTCTGGCCTGTCTTAGGAAGTCAGAATGGAAAACGTAAATTTACGTGGGTCCGTCCGTTAAGTGTTAAGAATAATACAGTTACGTGCATTCACGTGCTAGACGGTCCGTTTGCGATCTCTCGAAGATGACTTCTTATCGCGTATCGGTCACTACGGAACAGAATTAAAGTAAACGCAATTAGGAAAGGCGGAAAAGGCCACGCAGCTCAGAATTCTGTTCGAACTTGTATGTTTCGTTTAACCTCTTGCTTTATGATCTACATTATGCAAATCAAGTACAGTAATGTCTCCCTAACTGGCGCTCAGATTGTTCACAAAAATGGACAATTTTGGAAGAGGAGCAGCTCGTTTGCAGCTCGTTCTTATAGTTGTTGACAATTCGTAACTATAAAAACGAATAGCGAGGCTCGAATAATCGTATCTCCTCTTCCAAAATTGTCCATTTTTGTGGACAATCCGAGCGTCAATTAGAGAGACATTACTGTACTCGGAATTTATCATTCTAAAGTCCCGGTCGTGCATGTATCGAAACAATGTTTTGTATTTAACTAGGCACCACCGTACTTCACAAAAAACAATCGCCAATCGATGCCAAAATTTCACGGATTCATTTATACAGGCCGAAAGCATTGGTGACAAGGATTACAGAAACATAAATTAAAAGTGCGATCCGAACACTGGTTTGCCCGGGAGAAGCAATCAAGGATCGAGGAAACATCTGACGTGTACGTAACACGTCGCGGCATTACTAATAATTTGTGAAAACGAACAAAATTAGTCCTCCGTAGCAAAAAAACAGCAAGCGTTTAATTGCAGATCCATTAATAATATTAGATATGAAATTCCAATTAATGAACATTATTTTTCAGCAAGGAAAGGGGAAAATAAAATATGAGAATGATAGAGAAAAACAGTTATGCATTATACTTATGATAATTTTGTCGATCGAAGGGAATGAAAACATTTTGCAATAGCTGCAACGTGCAAAAATTGTTTGTTTTGCACGCTGTTGAACGGGGCTCGCGAAGTAAACAATGGCGCGGCCCAATCATTGTTTTCTCGATCTTTGTTCACTTCTCACGGGCAAACCAGTGCTGAATCGCACTATTCATTTACATTTCTGCAATCCTTGTTATCTATGCTTTCGACCTGTACAAATGAATCCGTGAAATGTTGGCATCAATTGGTAAAACTGTTCCTTGTCAGTTGCGACCGCGAGTTCGGTCGCGATCCATCAACCATTGTTCGCATCAGCTGTTTATGTCGATCGACTTCAAGTGTGCTGCGCGATTTTTTCATTTAAAATGAAATTTCTTGTTCCTTTTTCTAATGACTCTACGTCCATGAAACGCACCGCAGCTGGTGATGAAACGTGAGTTGACTTTAAAACGTTGCCGGTATTTTCTCAGAGTTTCAATGGTTGATTTTTCACACAATCAGAAAGACTCAATGAATTTAACTCGTTGCTGGGCATCATACGTGTCCATTTTAACCCTTAGAACTCGGAAGATTTTTCTGATATATTGTACATATATATCTACCAGCAACTACGGAGCAAACTTTGCGAAAATAGTGACTTTGCTGTGCAAAATTGAATTGAAATAAAAATAATTATACTGCTGCGAAATTTTATAGAAATTAATATTTCTTATTTATGTATTTTACACGATTACCTTGCAGTATGAAAAACAAGTAATAATGAATGTGTAGTGTCGCCGTATCGGCGATATCCGAGTGCAAAGCGTTAATCTCCAAGGGATGCTCTATAACTTACAAAAAAAAGAAAATAAAAGATGAATGAGCTATGACTTTTTCAAATCCTTCAGTCTTTCAGTGACCACCCTGTAGAATATCCACACAAAGTAGAATGTCTTTTATTATTTTTTTAATCGTAATCGAAACAAAGTATCCGTTTCACGACACCTCCTCCTACTTACTAGTGCTTCTGTAAGAAACTCATTTCTCGTAAGTTTGGATTTGCGCCACTCATCAATCGAGGTGCTCGCACGATTAGGCAAGGGGTTCGTAGCGGTTCTCGCATTGGTAAACCTTCACCGAGGGTACGCGGCCGGTCCTCGAAGCTGCTCGGCGGTCGAAGAAATTACGTGGCGAGCGTCTAAAAAGCCGACGGCTCCTGTTCCCTCATTTTTTATTGTCATCACGGGGGACCGCGCTGCCGATAAAAGTCGAGCAGCCCGGATCCGTTTGTTCGGTCGGAAAAGCACCGGCACGCTTAATGATATTCTCGTGACCCGAGGCTGGTTAACGGAGGGCCCTACGGTTGCTTATCGATCCGCGAACCGAGTCACGCCAACCGACCAACCACCACGAACGGTCTTCCGAGGTAAGGCTAACTTGAACTTCTTTCCTCCTTGCTCGCGATACCGAACAGCCCCGCGATCAAGAGGACTCCGATTTAAGTTCGCCGCGTTTGAGGAATCGAAAGATCTTAGCCAGATCCAATACCTGGGCAAAACTTTCTCTTTTTTATACTTCTTATAAGCCGCGTGTTTTCATAGCAGAGTTTTATAAAATAAATATCTGCATGCTTGTTTATTGATTTTTGTTAATTCAGTAATTTTATTTACCGAAAATATAGTGAACAAAAATGAAATCTTCTACAATCTTTATTCCTTGCATCTCGAGTCTCTTCTACACGTTTTATTCCATGGAATTCCTTTATATGATACATATCTTCGGTACATATTTGTACAATTCAAGTAGCTGCGAGGAGAAACCACGTACGTAACAATTTCGTAGAGGTCACTTTAAATTAAATAACTGACCACTGAAACCAGTTCTACGTAACTCTTTACACTCGAGAAGTGACTCTGGGCTTCCACTGAAAGTCGTTACATCGCATTCCAAAATAATTTTAACACTATCAGATTTGTTTACGTTTAAAAAACTGTTACACAAGTCGCAAGATTCAATTTCATATGCATAATATTCCCTGGCAATAAATTGGACATACTCTAGGTTGAAAAAACTATTTTGGATCTAAAGCTAAAATGGCTTCGAGTCGAAGGAATTAATAAACGAATGTATTCATCCGGGAGGAGGACCAGAAGCCTCCGCAGTATTACAGAAAATCGCAACAATATTTTAAAAGACGATACGTTGCGTTTAACCCGAGAAAGATAACCTACGTCGCAGAGGCGCCTGCGAAGACTGTTGATTTTTGTTAATTTTTCATAGAGGTCTAGTGATTTAAGTTTACAATTACTTAAAATATAAAAAAATATAATATAAATGCATTTTATTTTTACAATAATGCCAAACCTTTAAAATGACTAGATTAACTTAAATAAATATCCATTGTTAGTATAAAATTGACGCCTTAGAAAAGCATGCGCCTCTGAAGCGTATGGTTATCTTTTACGTACGTTGTCATATGGTTATCTTTCTAGGGTTAATAACAAATCATAACTATTGCTATTTAAACATACCGTAGCAGCGAACGTGTCAATATTGCTGTTCGGTACGTATTTCTGTAAAATCCGACATTGTATCGTCGCAATAGTACTCCAACGGTCTGCGTGACGAAAAGAATGAAACCTCCTCGTAGGAAGCTAATCCGGGGAACTTTCGCAGCCCTCTCAGCGAAAGGGACACGAGGCATACCACGATCTTCGACGTTATCCTGAGATACCTGAATAGCCAGCCGACAAGATAAGAAACAAGAAAGAAAATGATTCAATTCGAAAGTTGCGCGAACAGTGGACGTAGCGAAGCTCCGAGGAGATTTCTAATGTTCTAACAGTCTCTCCTTCTCGATGACCACGTTCGCGGTAGTTTCTGACTTTAGACTTGACGCGGGAGGGGAAGGACGATGGTAGGTGCTGAAGAGGTAGGTCACGCGAAGAATGGGCGGAGATTCCAAAAATAGGACCATTATCGATAAGACCTAACCGAGGCGCTCCCGTAGGTGGGTATAGAGCTCGAGATAGCCGATGGCAGGTGATAAAGCGGGGGGCAAACGGGGTGAACTAAGGGGAGGTGGTAGGTGATGATGGCGTTGGGCAAATCGGTGAAACCGTCAGAACCTCTAGTTTTTTCTGCCGGCGTTGCTCCCCTAACCTCGCCGACGCAACGCGACGCGTCGCCGCGATGGCCCCCTGGCGAAAGAGGTGAGGCCTCCAGCAACGACGGCGCCCAGCGAAATGAAATAAAAGGGTGAGGTTATATTGCCGGCCCGATATTGCACCCTGTCCACACCTCGCAATACTTCCTGTTTGAGAAGCTTAATTGGATAGAACGGCCCGGGGGTTATTTTCGATCAGCAGCAGTTTCCGCTCGTAACCAGGAGTGATTCGGCAACGAAAATGATGATGGAGAATGACTGTTGTGATCTTGCAGAAAACTCCATAAATGCCGCATAATGGAGCAGATGCGGCTCAAACAGGGTAAAAACTATTATAGGTTTGAAACGGCAACCTGTGTGACTCCCTTGCTATACTTTGACGAGTCTGACTTATGATGACGATTTTCGGTAGTAATCTGTTAAATATGAGTGTTGTTCCTTTCACTTTCATGCCTAGTAAAATTTTGTTCTCTTGTCAGCAATACCTAAGCATTTCAATAAATGTAGGCACACAATAAATATTAATATTCTTTTTCTTCTAGGAGACTACTACAATCGAAAAGGTGGTAATAATCAAACGTATTTTTGAATATACATACGTGTGCGTTTCTTTTGTGAAAGGGAATACCATGTGTGTTTGTCTTTGTAAAACTCTAAGACTAAATTCATTAAGATATTTTGTTATTTTTATTTAGAATGTGTGCTTGAATGTCAAGTTCAAATGAAAAAGTGTAGAACCAGTCTTTTAGGCTTAGGGCTCAATCATAATTTTATTTAGCTGTGTATAATCAATGGGCTGTAATAAATAAAGATCTTTCTGTTTGTTTTCTCCCAAAATATTGTATACAGGGTGTCCCATAATTATGATAACACCCGGAAAGGAGTGATTCCTGAGGTCATTTGAAGTAACTTTTTCCTTAGTGAAAATGCAATCCGCGGCTTCGTTTACGAGTTATTAACGGAAAACACCGACCAATGAGAGGCGAGCTCAACTGGCGCAAGGCGGCCGAGCCAATGAACGATCGAAGCCTAGTTCTGCTGATTAGCTCGGTCGCCTAGCGCCAGCTGAGCTCGCCTCTGATTGGTTAGTGTTTTTTGTTAATAACTCGTAAACAAAGCCGCGGATTGCATTTTCTCTAAGGAAAATATTACTTCAAATGACTTCAGGAATCGTCTGTTTCCGGGTGTTAACATAATTATGGGACCCTGTATATGTACTTATGGTAATAAGTATCGGTATTTCGTAACCAATCTAATACATAGTGCATATCATAATATATCAACAGTGTGACAATCGTTTATAATATTAGAAATTTGAAACTCTTCTAAACTAAAGCGTAGAAATTAGACCAAATGACTTCATCTTCTTGGGGAAGCTAGGAAGACTAGTTTACTGGATACCATATTAAAGAAATTTTGAAAAAATCGTAAACTTCATTTTTCATCATCTTTTCATTTGAGCCTGCATTGGAAATTGAAGATAGGTTCTCGCTACGATTTGGTGTTGAGACGTTGGAGTATTCTGTATTTGGAATCGATCATAAGATTGAAGATTGAAGCTTCTTTTTTTACAGGCATTCCTTAAACTTTGATTCAAAACGGATTCTTCATCGTGCACAAAAAAAGATCCTACACTGATTTTCATGAGCTCATTGAAAAAGGAAAGCTTCAATTTTGAAGTCTCTGATAGTCATGAAACAAACTCGATGCATCACGAGTCTTTGTCCTGTTATATCCTGCAAAAACATGATACAAAAAATGTATGTATGTACTATAAGTAATGTACGTGAGTCCAAGTTTAACGTTGTACAACATCTTTTTACAAAGTGGTAACAGTTTCAACATGTAACTACGTACGCATCTGCTGGAAACTTCAGGAATATTTTGCATTCGATGAGATTGATTTTTGAAGTTGGAGAACCGGTCTCCCCGTTTAAGAAACTTTCGTAATTTGACGATGACAAGAGAAGGGCACCGAGTAGCAGGGATTGACTGTCAATAAAGGCAACCAGCGTAGCAAGTCCGATCATTCGGTTGAACACAAAACGAGGAGGTTTCCAATGGGGCGCGCTGAGGATAGCGCGAGCAAAGGGGTGGTAGGAAAAAGGCACAAGAAAGGCTTGAGTGGCGTTGTACGAGGGAATCGCGTGACGACTACTCACGGATCAATAGTTTGCTCGTATACGTATGTACAGGAGTCGGTTTGCACGAGACTTCGTTTAGGCGGTGGCGTTTGCACCGAAGGGGTTACGGCGAACGAAAATCGGAGCCGGCGTCTAACCGCCTCCAAAGAATCTTTGCCGATCTCAATCACCGTTCCTAATATATTATTCAAAATTGCAACATTATGCTTCAATATGGCCAGAATCATTGCGGTCTGTACCAGACCTGGATAAATTTGACTTGAAATTAATTTTCAGTGCTGTTATTTGAAAATAAAAATAGTATCGATCCTTGTGAAATAGCAGCATTTTAAATACTTAATTATTTTGTTATTTTTTACTTTAAACGGAATGAAAGAATAAATCCTTAAAAGAACGTGCAACGAAAAGGTTTTATGTTAAAAAAGCTTTGTGTCAATTTGATTCAAGCAAAAAAAATTCATTCCTCAAAAAGTCCATTCTTCAGAGATTTTTGTCTGAGTCTATCAAATATTGTCGTGAACGAGAATATACAGTGAGACAAAATACAAAAATTTTAACTTAAGGATTGAACTCGATTCACAAGAAGCTGGTAGTATCTTAAAATTACAGATAACAGTCTTTTTCATTTTCCATAATTTTTAATCTGGCATCTGTGTTTTACGCATTTGCGAAATTGATATGCGCGGTTCGCAACGTAGTAATTGTGGGGTTACATTGAAATCACCAACAATTATTTCGCCGACAATGTTTTCATCGACACGATTCCAGCGACACCGCATTGTTTATATACTGACGCGTTGAAATCACAGACAAATGTTTACATCGACTCTCTCGTTTCACCGCAAATGTTATTATGGACATTTCGTGTATAAAAAATGCAGGAATAGAGACAATCTGCTCTGCTCGGTGTATGAAGAAAGTGACAAAGGTGAAAACAGTTGTGAGTGCAGAGGAAGAGCAAGTACAGTATTTATAAATGGAAAACACATTATTCGTTCTCATGATCCTACAAAACATAATCAGCACGTCCTCAAATTATTACAAGGGATCGTGCAAGATTATCAGAGATGATTCAACCGCAACCAAAAAATATTGGCAAACTTAATTTGTCCGACGAAATGTTGAATACTTGGAATTTTCGTACATTTTCGTTCGGAAAATTTTCGTAAGAGTTATTAAAAAAGAATCTGAATGTGCAGTGCTACTTACGACAGTTGCACTTCATTCTCCATTTGTCCACTTCTTTTACCGTAAATAATATGTAATACACAGCGCTAACAATATGTGTGTACGATACAACGTTCAAACGTATGCTTGATACAGCCAAAAGCTCTAAGTGTCGATGATAACATTTGTCGGTGATTTTAACGTGTCGGTATATAAATAATGTCGGCGAAATACGGTATCCTTGAAATCGTGTCGATGAAAACATTGTCGATGAAATAATTGTTGGTGATTTCAGGGTAATCTGTAATTGTTACCATTCAAAAATTAACGGGAAAGGCCTTTGAATACGAGTGTCACACTTCATAATAAATGTTATATAAACGTGTGATAAATTTTTTACAGAACATTCGACTGAAAAAAGATAAGTTCAATAACCCTACACGTTGATAGAAAGTTTCGACCATAGCAACGGAACACTATGTTTTTGCACTAAACTTTTAAATAATTAAATGTTACTGTCACGAGAACAGCGACGACTATACTTGGTACAGTTATACTTATCCCATGTCTGCGTCATTCTCGGCAAATAGACGACATCGTGACTTTTACTGTCCTACATACGTATGCAATAAAAAGTACAAAAATACGCAAAAACAACCAATAATAGAAAAATTAAATGATTTGTGTATTGTAATAAATTTACCATTATTGAATAATGTGAAAGAAACGAAAATCTTGTAGCAAAGAAATATTGACACATTGACATTTTGTGTAATAACTGTACATTGAAGAGTGTACGATATAAGATAAGTAAAGGTCAGGTTCTACATATATTAGCATTTGGTCTAGTGACATCGCGTCATATCTCTGAAAGAATGTTACCGCTCAAACCATAAGAATAATCCTACTGTATCTTCATACATGTTGCTATAGGTCTATTGATTCACATCGATCTAGTTTTGTAGATACCAACTGTTGCCCTCTATTCGTATCATTAATGAGTGGCTATATCTTTACTGTTCTACCAAGAAATTAACAAGACAGAATCTACATACAACGTGGTTCTTGTAAGTGGGACGTTACTATGCGAATCAACTGTGCATCAATAATTTCTTCGTCGCAAACTTTTACTTTTCCTTCTATCTATCCATCAACCGCTGACAACGTGGAATTCGGGGATTCGGGAATTCGAATTAAATATTTACTAAAACTTAGTGAAAAGGAATTAAATTAAAAATAATCCAAAATTTTAGATATCTAAATGAGAATAATTCTGAATGAGAATAATTGTTGACTGTTTTTATTTGTACGTAATTTTATAAAAGTATATTTATACAAATGTGTGTGTGTGCAATCAGGATCCGTTCAATTTCAACTAAATAGAGAATTACAAAATTGCCGATACCATTCTCCGCAACCGTAGAAAAATTATTGGATTATGCTGTACAATGATTGATCTACTCGAAAGTAACAAACTTTTCGATACAACATTTGAAAAAAAGAAGTATGGAAGAAACAAATCGATGAAAACAAACTCTATGTGAAAAAAACATATTTGTTCAAATCGATTATTTTTGGTATGAATTCCTGTACGAAGAAATTCTTGTTCGAATGAAATTTTGTTCGAATGAAATTTTGTTCGACCGAATCCTTATTCGGATAAATTTATATTCGACAGTGTCGAATAAAATTTTATTCGTTAGTCTTAATCTCTTGTTTGGCGTCCGAATAAAATTTTACCAAATTCAGCGTAACATAAATCTACGACTATGCGTAAGAATTTAATATTGGTTTTCGATTAAATCGCATTATTTTATCGAGTCCATAAAATTCGTTTCCATTGATTTTCTTCTGACATATACAATGGACCACAAAAGAGTTCGTACACCTTATAAAACGCAACAACTATTTTAAAACTGAACTAAATGACTTGATTTTTTTTAGATGATAGAGGATCTAGTCTACTAGTCTACTAGACGATGACTGAAATGCTTTCTTTTTAATTTTGCTATTACTTGGAATGACAAAAAGATAAAAATCTCTCGTTTTTAACTTTTTTATCTGAGCCTATAACGAAAATTTAAAAAATGTCTTTCGTAGATCTCGGTAATATCGATTCACGTTGTTACGGATTACAACAAATTAAAGATCGCAAAAAGTTTTTAAAATCCTTCAACGCCTGTAGCTCGACACTGGGTTAACCGATTTCGATCAAATTTTCAGCACGCATATAATTTACCGAGAGTTATCGACGAGAGGCATTTTTTAAATTTTCGTTATAGTCCCAGATAGAAAAGTTAAAAAAACAAGGGTTTTTAATTTTTTCTTTCCATTTCAAGTGATAGCAAAATTGAGAAAAAGCTGTCCCTCTATCATCTAAAAAAAATCAAGTCATTTAGTTCAGTTTTGAAAAATTTATTGCGTTTTAAAAGGTGTACAAACACTTTTGTGAGCCACTGTACATAGATCTTGCACTGCATTTAATTCGCAAATCCAAATGTTTGAAATTACGGCAGTGTTCCCATAGAGCCGTAATGCTATTCGCAACACCGTCATAGTTCCACCGCATGAAAACATCGAGTCAAAGGGGAAGAGATGTTCGGAACGGGCTTAGCGGCGTCGATAATACACTTATTACCAATGTCGAGGGGGTTGGTGCGATCAGCGTGAATCTCCGATCACGAGCCGGTGTAAAAATGGTAAATTATAAAGTATAAATCCGGCGGGGGGTCTTTTGTAGCGATAGACGGGGAACTGGCCGGCCGGAAACGAGGGCGAAAATCGTTCTCCTTGTGATTTGAACGTGTGCCGCGGCGTTACACCGCGGTACAACCCCTATTACGGCTTGTTGAACGAGCGAGAGGTTCGACTGGCAGTGGCGTGCTACCAACAGAGAAGGTGGAACGCGGTAGTAGAGCCTATCTACCAGCAGTAATGGCAGGTCGTATCGATCGTGACGAAATGTTCCTGGAAACGTGACGAGCTTCGGGCTGCTTTCGCTCGTTCATTTATCGGCCGCACGGCTTGCGTACGAGCTTACGAGCTTACGAGCACCCCGCCCATGAAATTTGCGTTTTCTGCGAGCACAACACCTTCTTCCAGATCTTGCTCGCAAATTTAAAAGGCGCGTGCGTACCGATCGGCCAACTTCCCATACACTTTTATGGATACGTTGCTGCGGATCTTTATGCAAAATTGAAATTTCCCGCATCGATGGTTGGAAACAGGAATCGAGTGATAATGAATTCTTCTTCTGTTAGTAGCTTTCGGAAATTGAATGTGATGTAAACGATATTTTTACCGTTTTTTGTCTCCATTATCATTTAATCACTTTTTGATGAAAATGTATCGAATCCGCAACTCTGTGGACTGCGGATTGTATGCGCGTAGGATGGGTTATGTCAAGCAACTACGGAAATTACTTGATGCGAGAATTCTATTACCTTCATTGTTTGCTCGATTTTTATTGCGATTAATGTTACTTAAACAGTTACGCTGTACTATTTGATATAGAAACCATTGATCTCGCTAAATAATTAATTCAAAACCAGTCAAGAGAGAGAGAGAGGGAGAGAGAGAGAGAGAGAGAGAGAAAATCCAAATTAGTCACCATCAAATTAGAATATCTACCTTAAAATATTAGTTCAGATAGACAACCGTCCGTCTTTACGGACAACGTAGCAGCACTTAAAATAACAACGATGTTTCCCCCAAAACATTTTTTCAATCTCCTTTCGCAGGAGGTTGTAAATGTTTCGTTTAGAAGTATACGCGAACGATCCTACAATGCTTGCGCGCCCAGACAAGGATCCAGGGTTATAAAGAAGGCATTGGAAAACTTCTTTCACATTCCCGAAAACGTTCGACACAGCACGAGGGGGAATATGAGACTTCGAGCCATCATGCCGGAAGGAGAATTACCGAAGCTGTCTCGGTAGCGGGACTAGAATATTTCGCAGTAATAAACGTAGCGTATCATCTTCTTTGTAGCTCTTAAGTGCTCTACAGAAAGTGCTCGGTTTATAATAGTTACCTTTCCGTAAGTGGTTCCCAGTTCAATTACGAGAACGTTTTTCTTCGACACCATGGCGAACACTTGCGGCGCATGGCGCTGCGCGGCGCACGATGCCAGGGGACACACAAACATTGGCGAGTTTTATGTAAATTCTGCTCGGCTTGCATGCGTGAACGCACGAGAATAAATACATAAGGATGAGTGGCGAATCGATACGCCTTTACCGAGAAACCGCCAACGAAAAAGTCCATCAATCATTTTGTATGCCGCTGGAATTGTGGTGCGCGCGCGCGTACCAAGAGTTTCGTGTGTACTACACGCAAATGATAATACTAGAGAGGAAGGGAAAGATAGAGAAAGACAGAGACACCGAGGCAGAGGGAGACAGAGAGAAGCAGAGAAAGAGAAATATAGAGTGAAAGGAAAAAGGATAGGATAAAGAAAGAGAAAGAGAAAGAGAAAGAGAAAGAGAAAGAGAAAGAGAAAGAGAAAGAGAAAGAGAAAGAGAAAGAGAAAGAGAAAGAGAAAGAGAAAGAGAAAGAGAAAGAGAAAGAGAAAGAGAAAGAGAAATAGAAAAAGGGAGAAAACGAAATAGAGGAAGAGAGAGAAATAGAGAAAGTAAGAAATAGCGAGCGTGAGGAATAGAGAACGAGGGAGATAGAGAAAAATGATCAGGGGGCGAGTGAGGGAAGGAAGAGAACGGGAGACAGGAAAGTGGGAAGATAGAGGAAGGTTCCGTAGCAATTTATTTGTGCCTTAGGACGCGAATCGATTTACTCAATTACGAGGTATGACAGTGTGACTGGAAGAAATGCGAAATCATCTAGATTTCTGCGCTTGATTAAAGAGGCGGAACTCTATGCTATCTATAGATTGCCAGCGAAATATTGTTGCTATTACAATTATTTTCTTTTTGACCCCTTGTAATATAATATCGAGTTATACGCGTGATGAAAATATCCATTACAGAATGGTGCATTTGAATGATTTTCATTTGCTTTAAAGCGAAATAAAATGCTGCAGTTCTGTCATCAATATTTAAGCATTGCAATTTACAATGAATCTAAATCCGCGATAAGCGCAAATTTTATGATTATGTTGTAAAATTATCAAGGACAAAGTAAGTACAGTTACTATAATAGCGAGTAAAATTATACACAGATCTTCACCTTATTTACTTTACATTTTATACATACAGTGTTTTGCATATGTACTTTTTAGAGAATTTCGGATGTAACTGATATTTGTCCCATAAAGCCTTACATTATTTGGACCATTTTCTGTGTAGTTAAGTAAATCTGCATTCACTATAGTTAAATTACTAGTTTACTTAATACAGAAAAATGCTTGCAATTAATTGCAATTTATAGTTTGATCGTAATGACTAAACTTCATTACTCAGTACAGTATATTTTCACTCTTGATAATAAACGAAATGTCGCGTCTTGTACCATCAACTATCACCTTAATGTAATTAGCTAATTTCATTTACCATGGTATTAATATTATTAGCTAATGCTACGTTTTATGGTGCTCATGTCATTAAGCGATACCATTTCCTTCCGATTACGAAAATTCCAACGATCGTGTCATTAAAGTGAAATAAATGAAGTAATTCGAAGAAATTTTAATCCAAAGATAGTAAACATTAATTAGCACATTCGCCATTAATGTTTTCCATCAACATGTGTGGCGCCTACGAATTTTGATTTGAAGCGAAGAAAATATTAAAATTCCATGCAATATCTATTTTCATGTTTTGTGAGAAGATACGTTGTATTCAATAAGTGGACTGTAAATTTGTATGCAAAATAAAAATTGTTTCCGTAAATCGCAAAGAACACGAGCCAAACGAAAATGTCATGATTCCTTTAATAATTTTAATAAGCTGCAACTAATTCATTGACGCATTCTTCAATATAAATGGAAGCCGTAGATACTCTTCGAAATTTAATCTAATTAATAAGTTATTACGTTATGAGACTGTATATGGTTACAGTTAGTTATAAGTGTTACGTACAGAGCATCTTTAACTCTTTGAGTCCTGAAAAATATTCCGTCAGCAAGACCCATTTTGATTACTTTTACACATTACGATAAGACGAATGAAGTAATTGTCTCATACTAGAGGCCAAGATGGACGAATTAATGAATGCCAACCACTTTGCTGCCGAATGTAGATCCCTCTGCTCCTGGAAAGCTTCAGGTGTCACTTACCAGAGATCCGGTTAGATTCTGACGCACGATTAGAGAAAGATAAATGGTTGGACAAAAAGATGTTCTTTTCTGTCGGATTCTTTTATAACCGAGGCTGCAACCTACGGCTCGGCCCGCTCTGATTATACACGAGATCTTTGTGCCTTCGCTCCGTCTCACGTCCACGAAATCTGGAAACTCGGAATTATCCCTGTCACGCTTGAAGCACTCTTTAACCGGTCTCATGAAACCCGGTCTTCGAAGCTTGTTTTTTCGTTGTAGGTAGCCACGAAATTTTTCGACAATTTCCATTCCTCTTTTGTACTTCAAAAACTTCCTCAGAAAGGTGCAATTTCGTCCTTCCCCTTTCTCTTCGACACCAATTTACGTCCCTGCCATTAGTTGTTTCGTATCATACTGTCAATGGTAACAATCTACAGTCTGCCACGTAAATATTCGTACACTTTTTCAAACGGAAATGTTTAACGTGCAAGAGAGAGAAATTGTTGAACGAGCACAATCTCAAAAAATGCGTCGTTTCGCGAATGTTTTGAAGATTGGAAACAATGCTGTCACAAAAGTGTGTTACAGTCGATGAAGACTATTTTGTAAGTAAAAATTCTAGAAACTTTTGATTGAGAATTGAGAAACAATTGATTCCAATTGAGAAACTCAATTGATACATAGAGTCATATTTTTTGCAATTGTGCCATACACTTCTTGTTAACATACGCAAGTGTTATAACCAGATCATATACGAGAAACTGATTAATTTTCTTTTTTTCATGACCTAGTGAACATCTATCGTATCGAAAAACTAGTTCAACAGCAATTTCCCAAGTTCAATTATCATCTGTTAATCGTATTAAATCCTGCTTGGCCGGTTCTCGGAAGTAGGCGTAAAAGTAGTTTTACTAGAAAAGAGGCGAGAGTGAGAGCGAAAGAGAGAAAAAGGGAGGAAGGGAGAGAAGAAGGGAGAAAGAAAAAGGGGATGGGAGAAGGGAGAGGTGGAGGCAGAGGCGAATAAACCGGAAGTACGGCCGCGTTCATTCAGGCTCCGCTTCCAGGTTCAGCCAGCGTTATCCTTTTCTTGTTTTCTTTTTAGCCGGTGGTTCCGTCGGTCGAACAATAGAGCCACGATGCCGTAATACACGGCAAAGGGTGATTAATAATTCCAGAAGCAAGCCGAGGCACGAAATTCGAAACATTTCCGGCGAGCGCGATCGCGATTACACGAAACACGCGGCCCTTGGAGCACTTTCCGTGCCTGGGAGGCCTTGAATGACGCGCGATTAAATAATTTTACCTCACCCGTTACGTTATTTTATCGATGCCCTCATGGCAAACTGCCTGCCGAATGTTTACTCAATGAGCTCGTTCCAAGAAAGTCACGAGAAGACCGCGAAATCGTTCGTGTTTATTCGAATTTTGTCCTCTCAGTTATTGGTCGAAAGTCGTAAAAAAAATTTCGATTTTCAATATCTTTAATTATTCGTAGCTAACAGCAAACACAACCGACTTCGACGAAATTTTCAGCATGCATATTGGTTACCGACATCTGCAAAAAGCATTGTTTAATTTCTCGTTACATACTCGGATGAAAAAAAGTTATTTTTTTCAACTTTCACATTTAACAAAGTAGCGCTCCAACGTCTCAAAAACATTCAAGTAATTTGGTCGAATTTTAAAAAAGTTATTCCTTATCGAACATGTCGAAATATTTTAGCAACTATATGTATTATGGAAAGATGGTTGTTGTTTCATATATTAATATTTCTTTGCATACATTGCCTGCGAAAGACTCGTAAATTATTGAATATTGCAAGCTAATATTTATAATAAATCAAACAATACGTAAATTAATTAATGGTCCTCCAGGTCACTTAAAACAATGCAATTTTGAACTAGTGGGAATGATTTCTATATGTCACAACGATCGTCCACTTAACTAATTAAAACCTGTACGCAGTAATTACACTTGAAGTGGCAGTTGCATGCCATTTTACGCTGCACAGATAAACAGTTATTGCAGCCTTAAGCATATATAAAAACAAATATATTACACATACATAACGTCGTTGATAGATAGCGCGAACTTCGATCACTCTGATTTCGTTAATTTTTTAATAGTCCCGCCTAAATACAAATCAACAACTTTATCCTCGCTCTATGTGAATATTCAACATAAAAACAATGAATTAATTTATCCTTCATGTATCAGCACTCTTGCGTGACGCGCTATACTCAATATTGTTGTCATTGCACACACACACATACACGCGCGCGCGCGCACACACGCACACGCATACATGTGAAAAAGCAAAAGAATATTACCGTTCTTTGGGTAAAATTCGTATTGTGTTTACAGAACCTCGTCGCTGGAGTCAAAGATAAAGAATACTAACAACAATTATTTTTAATTGGTCAAGGCAGCCTATACTATTCGCCAAAGGACGTTTCGAGCAGTCGGTCACGCCTCGGTCAGACAGAATCGTAAATTTACGGTTGGTGTGCCACGAGACGGAAGCAGGGAGCATCAGGTGCAAGCGGAATTATGGACCCACCTGCTTTTGTACGGTTGGTCCCCTGCGTCATTTCTATTCCGATCCTAGTCCAGTACCCACAAGCGGACGTTTTCAAAAACTCACACGTTGTTACCTGACGAGACGTGCTAAGCAGCAACTTTTACACCGAACGGTGTAATTATTGTACAATTTTAATACGGAGGATGTATTATTTGCTCGCTAGTGTACATTGATTAACACGTTTGACACAGACGACATGTGCAACACGAATCTTCTAACATGTCGCATTGAAATACATACCTCGTAAATTATAAATTATATTCGCATATGTTATGAGTTTGTATGAAGTACTAGCATTTGTGCAAGAGAATATTATATCGTATAACATTTAAAATATAGGTTACATATTATCTTAAAATGTTCAGTGACAGTGGTGAATAAACTACGAATCTTTATGCAAAATAAGAATTATCTTCATTAATTGCAACAAATATGATTCAAATAGTTTCTGTTTTTCTTGAATAATTTCAGTGAGTTGAAAATATTACGTACCAATACTAATTACGTACTACCTAAATTCTAATGGTGAGATACAAAATTGTACGTTTATTGAAATAGATAGTTGTCACACATATTTACAACGTTATATCTCAGATTTAACAGAAAAAGTTGTTACAATCCTTTATTCATCCTCAGACTGAATTGTTGCACTGATACTTTGTAAACGATCCGTTTCAAACGTCACATGATCTAACAATTTTCATAGGTTTTGATATTCCATCGAAAAGAAAAATAAGCTGTATATACAATTTATGTAATCAAATGTGATCTTCTTAATATCATGCATCTTCTGTTCGCTAAACGTTTTCTCATACAATCAACAATCTACGAAGAATTTCAAATTGTCGTGTTAGAAAACATCCCCGTATATGTGACGACCACCAGTTTTATGTTTTACGTAAGGAAAATTGAATTGATTTTATGCAAGTTGTTACACGGAATTATAATATGCAGCTTTAAAATTATATTCTATATAATTTTACATTTTATAAAATTTTATGCATTTTGTGGAGAAATGGCAACGTGAAACACAAAACAGTAAAAGCATCAGAATAATGTCCGAGCATAGGTGTGTCCTTTTGAAATAATTAATATTGATAATGGTACCATTCAATTTTGATGTGTTCAAACAACTAAATTATAATCTCTGCATTAAAAAAAGTTGCTTAAGTCTGTCAGGAACAAATGCACATTACGAAGAGATTTTACGACTCCAGAATAAATCTGCTCAATCTTCAAAACAGACAGAAACATTATCTTCATCAACGAAAATGTTGTTTAAAACGTTGACACTTGCGACAAATCCGCCGATCGCAATTCTTGACAATAAATAATTAACCATCAGCTGACGGGGAAAAAAAGGAAAAAGCCCGAGAGAAATCGTAAAAAAAATATCGTTTACCTGATCTCGACATGAAAATTTATGGATAAAATTATGTTCGTGCATCGCGTGTTTATTTCCAGGATTATATTGCGCACCTAATGCAACGAGTGTATATGAAAGTTACGAATCCGAGTGTGGTAGGCTTGTCGCTCGAAACTCAGAAATGTGGATGGCTTTTAAATGAAAAAAGTTTGACGTGTCTCGAAGACGAGATGTTCGCAACAGTCACTGATCGAGGTAGCAAAGGAAATATTAGGTCGTCCCATAAGTTCGTGCCGTGCACTGGTCCCATTTTTTTTAAAGATGTGTGGACTGATGATTTTGAGTCGTTCGAAGTTTCAGACATCCCTTCAAACGATAAATTTCACATTTCATTCAGGAGATTATTGTGTTTAATCTTGAAGATCAAAATTTCCTTTAAAAATGAGTACGCGTCACACTCTGGGTTTTTCACTTTGTAAAAGACGAAATGGTTGTCGTTCACTAACACTCTTCCTTTCGAATACCTTCTTTAGACTGAATTAGATCATAAACTGTTTTCCTTTGCTAGCTTATTGCTCTCTGTTTATGAAACACACAACGAAAAGTATAGATGTATTTGCAGAGATTCATTTTTATTTTATTTATATTTAGAGATTCATTTTTTTATTTATTTATATTTTACATTTTTATTTATATTTGCCTCATTCAGAGAATTTTTATCGAGTGAATTTTTATTTTCTGTCGCCGTTCGAGCGCTAAAAAGCATGATAAATGAGTATAAATATGTGACTTCAACGTTCAGCTGACCTATAGAGGTTTTTAACGATGTCTCGACGATGTTGTCGACATTTCAAATTATCATTACCATACCGATATTATCGATATTTATCGGAAACGCTATTGACAGTCGCACATCTATCTGAACTATCTATCTGAACCAGGCTCGTACGCCAGATAGACGTTCCCAGAACCCTCTTGAATCAGCTCGTTTATCAGATCACGAATTTGACGCGATAAATTACAGGGCAGGAGAAGAAGAAACAATGGAACGGTCGCAGTACATCCGCGACTGTGTCCGCGGTCATTAAAAATTCGCGCGAGCCAATGGATAGAGCAAGTTCGTCGCGTGTCTCTGCACGTGGGAGCAGGTTAAGGACAGTCACTCGGGACACGAAACAGTTAAAAATATCGCTGGACGAATGATCGATCGCTTTCAGGACAAACAACAGCGCTGAAATTCGTGTACAATCTGGTTTACGTAACTTGTGTAAGTAATTGGATTATTTTTTCGCAATTTCGATGCTGATTATCGTTTGCAAAAACTAGACGACCGAGACGCTCAAGAAAATTAATAATATTCTCGGTTTAGTTGTGCAGTGAGCAATGCTCGAGCTTAGTTTTTATGGGAGTATCTATAAAAGTCGGGCGTGTTGCATAAAGATTCGTTATAACGATAAGTGGCATAGAGATTGCGATTAGATTAAGGATTTTATGCATTTACAATGAAAACGAATTGCTGAATTAAACTTATTAAGGTCATTAAAGAAAGGAAGGCATTTCTGTATGCTTACTATCCCTTGGAATGAATACAGACAGTTTTCATTTCGCATAAAGATCCTCAGCCCAGTTTTTACATTATCGTTACCACGTGTTTGTTTTATGGAATAATTTATAGGAAATTGTAGGGAGCGATAGCTTCTTCAAAGGTTGTTTTTTTTATAGATTACAGGCTGCAATTAAGCTTACGTCAATTTATGATCAATACAACAGTATATTAATGTGCTATAATAAAAACGCTGAATTCAAGGTGGTGTTTTCTTGATAATTAAATCGCTGAATGCTATATCTAATATTAGAAATAAAGAATTACTAATCTGCATGTTTCTTATAAACCGCTTTGTATAGCTTTTAATACACTAGTAGTAATTTGAGGACGTACTTTCATTCCTTGCATTTCAACACATTTTTATCATCGGTATTCTTGATAAAAATGTTGTAAGTATTTAGATATTTAAAAATTAGATATCCATTATAGATATTAGATATCCATTCCTTGATAAGGAATGGAAAGGAATCGACGTTAAGTGAAACAAATTACTTTTCCTGCATCGGAACACTGACTACACGTCATTCTATGAATAAATATGGTTTCAGTTTTGTGTACACGATATCATAAAACATTTAAATATTTCGATATTAAATGAATTTATCGATGATACAAATTTAATTTTCTTTGGCCTTTTTAATGTTTCGATAACAATCGAAAATAGATCAACTGCATGAGCTATAGAAAATAAGGATCTATTGAAATAAAGTTGAACTCCTTAGTCTTCTATTTCAAGCAGCAAAGATTTCAAGCAGTAGTGAAGGAAATAGGCTGAATAGAAGTTTAAAAATGGATCCATAATCTCAAGCATCATCAGCTGACCTTTTTCAGATCCATTAATATCGTTTCTTTTTTATTTTGTGGGCGCGTTCATTCTGGTTTCTCATTCATTCTGCACAGAAAAGCCGCATGAAAGGCAATTCCACAATGACGACCAACGAACCGGTCGCTTTTCTGAATAAAACGACTCTTGCCTGACTTCATCCAGCTTGTCACATTTGCCGGTCAACGAGTACAATTTCGAAATAATATCAGCTACGACTTCGATGTATTACATAATGTCGAATCCATTTCCCTTGAATCTGTCTGCATGTGAACATTCTGTAACTGCATGGAAAAACGACGAAAGACACAAATTTAAGGAATTTTAATTTATGCATTAATTGAATTGTAGCATATAGGTTTTACGTATTCATCAGAAAAAATATCCTGAGGACAAATTCAGTGTTCTTCCTAACGACCACAGACATACTATTGATTTCTATTGTAATTTCGATGCATTTCCACAGTTCTCATTTTTATAATTATTTTTGGTACTTTGTTTTGCTTTGCTTTTGCAGTGATTACGATAGTGAGAAGTGTGTAAGATCATCTAAAAATAAATTTATCACACAAATTATAATTCTTTCTTACAAAATCATATATAAATGTTAGTTTAATACAAATTACGAACGCATGTAACAAATTTTTTGTTACAATAATTATTGTCAGTCAGATAAGTAAATTCAATATAACATACTATTCCAAATTTGGCAAGGACAGTGCTCTATATCATGAGTTAATTGTCAAAAATAAAAACCATAGCAAAAATAATAAACATCGTCCAAACGATTATTACATTTCCCCAATTGAATTATTATCAGTACAAAGATATAATCAAATTTCCCACAAAATCGTAAGGTAGTTTTTTTAAATCATTGTAATACGTAAGTAAAACTGTTTTGTATTAGAACAATTCAATTTATAAAACTCTAAAATAAGTTTAAAAATATCGTTTGTTTTCTTCTGTCAGGATATCTACAGTTACAACTTCATATTGAAGCGTAGTAGATCAATGAATGTTGATTTCAGATTGCGAAAATATCTTAGATAGCGCCAAGCGTGGATTGCTGGTAATTAGTGGCTTTAAGTACTAATTCCTCAAGATACCAGATAAAGCGTGCACGTTCAAATCTAATCTTAATTCACGCCTGTCCTTACAGCGTAGATTGGTATCAACGCGTTCAGGAGAAATGATCGACGCAGTGAACACACGGAAGCACTCCTGTTCCCGTTAAAAAATTTCCTTACCGTAAGCGTAAGTGCTCTATGCGAAACTTGAGAGCAAACATGGAATTTATGTTTCGAGCTGAAAAACGAAACGGCTAACTTTCGCTGCGGTTTCTAGAAGTCCAAGAGCAACGGCAAGTTGGTTTGAAAATGTGTGTATCCCCGCCGCCCACTTCCATCCCTCATTAGCGAAACCGGAAGATTTAGAAAATTCCGAACTCTCAGGCACGAAGTTTAATGTTTGCTTTGCAAACAAACCTTTTACGAGCTTCTCAAATCGTCGTTTGAAGGGTTCTGAGACCTTCCTACGCCATGTTTTCTACATTTCCAAAAGCATCAGATAACGACAAGTAACAACTTGAAAATACGTAGATTGAAAATGTTGAAATTAAAGCATGTTTCTATGATCTAACGTGTTCTATAGTATATCCATTAGAGCATTTTATAAAACCAACTTATACGTTTTGATCTTATCTTGTCTCTATTAGTGCTGCATGTTGGCCACAAATTAGCTGCCGTACTGAATTTCTACGAAACGAAGAACTGGAATTCGGCCGATTAAAAACAAACAACGCTTCCTGACTCCCGTCACGTCTCGCTCCCCCATGATCGCCATTTTCGGCTAGGAGTACATCAGACGGGTGTGCTTGTGCTTTGTGCGGGTGTTTGTGTGTGTATTATTTACGCGACCACGGACGAGCGAGACGCTCGACGGGAATCAGGAGACGTAGAACAATTGAGACAAAGTGAAACAGACGCAACAATTACAAGATGCACTTATCCCTAAAGCATTAACACTTTAATGGCTTTAATAATTATGTAGGTGATTGCTTTAATAATTATCACACAAAGTAAAAATATTAAATTTGTTGTATTAAATATGTTGTTATTGTTATTGTTGTCTTTTTTGTTTCATGTATATATGTTCACACATGTTGAATTATTTCATGAATTGAGCCGCTTATTTTGAAAGTGGTCTAACTCCATTTATCTTCAAATCGAGATATTTAAAGTTTTGCGTTTCAATGAATTTAAAAATATACGTATAGGATACTAATGAGTCATACTGCTTAAGCGTGTCTAAGGATGTTAAATTTAAAGTTCCTGTTAAAATAGTGGCAATTATTAAGTAAATAACGTGCGTTTTCTTATCAAGAATGGAGTTGGGCCACTTTCAAAATTAACAGCCAGATTCATTATAAAATTTGAAGGTGCCCAAGTCCATTCAACATAATTTAAGATGTTTCAAATTGAAAAAAAACAATACTAAATTTGTTTTACATATCTTGAAAACACTTCGGAAACATAATTTATGCGATTTAAAACATTTTTTAATTACAGAACATAGAAAATTACAAACATAAATTTATTACAAAACAATTTACTATTCGTCTACATTTTGTGCGTGTGAAAGTGATTTGAAGAAATCATGATGTTCTGGTGGTATGTATCGTAATAGATCAATTATGTCCTTAAATTTTGCTGTTTTGTAATTTGTCTAATAGTTTTATACAATGGTGTCAATACAATATTTTCGAACTTTCTTGGTCTGCCCCGACGTGGTAATAAATTCAGGACTTTAAAATTTTCATCCTCATTCATTGATGTCTTATATAAAATTTTATATGGTTCATTTCTGACAAAACGCATCCAACATATTCTTAACCAGTTTACTGATTCTCCATCAGAATTCTTTGCCCTTTTAAAAATTGCGTCTTCTAATAATTTTGTTGATACAAAATCTTCCTGTCTCATTTCATTTACAATGAAATTATTACGCTTCCGACACTTTTTAATAATCTTGTAATAATCCTGGGGAACGTTTAATCTTTCGCACTTCTTGGATGTATGATGCATCAATTTTTTCTCCATTGTTATTCGGATCTTCATCCTCTGAAGACGAATATTGTTCTATAATTCTGTTTCTTTTTCGATTTTTTTTTTAAATTATTAGTTACTATTTCTTCTTCACTATCTGAACTAATTAATGGTCTTGTTCTGTTTTTCCTCATGGGTGAAATAATTTCTAAAATTTAATATTAAATTTTAAGTTTTATATTAATTAAACGTACAGGTTATTCAACTAACGCAATTGTCCCAAAAATTAGGTTAACTTATAAATACTAATTAGTTGAAATTACATTCATCACTGCTTTTCGACATTATCAATAGTAAATATCTTGATGTAAGTATAAATGAAGTTGGGCCACTTTCAAACTACACGGCTCAGTTATTTAATTAATTCTGAAAACTTATGTGTGAAAAATTTATCGTATTTGCTCTGAATATAAGCAACCTGAAGTGCTTCACTGATACATAACATGAAGCTGTACATTTAACCATGGTAACCGGCAAAAAATTGGAAAACGGAGTTAGGCCACTTTCAAAATAAACGGCTCAATTTATATAAATATTGCCAGCCCCTGGTGACGTTTGACTGCGTATACCTGCGGTCATTAAAGCGTTAACTTCAGATTCTTCTGATGAGCACATGGTTATTTGTAATTATTAATTACTAATTAGCATTTTGATTAACTTTTCATTGTGCGGCAAATGTACTGTACTATACACATATTTTTTATATTTATGTTATATCATATGATATCTTACGCCTATGTTAACGTATAACGTTAAGAACTTGAAGGTAACATCGGGAAACGAGAAAATGAAACATTACGCATAAAGTAAATGACGCAAGGGGCAAGAGGAATCGGTCGCCCGTTCCACATAGCCTCTTCCAATTGTTTTTTGATTCCAGATTTTTGTGGGTCTTCTCGCTTACCAATAGAAGTGAGTTTCGGGAGATCATAGAAACAACTGCTTTTTCTGGGCAAAACGGACAGTAGTAAACGGGATGTTTCTAGCATTGTCGATGTTTGTAAACACTACCTCGGACGGAGGTAACTGTAACAGACGACAACTAAATCCTTTACAAAGATGAACAATCTGTA
Organism: Megalopta genalis; assembly: GCF_051020955.1. Classification (NCBI taxonomy): domain Eukaryota; kingdom Metazoa; phylum Arthropoda; class Insecta; order Hymenoptera; family Halictidae; genus Megalopta; species Megalopta genalis. The sequence continues at coordinate 21,492,071 of NC_135018.1, read as the reverse complement.
AAGTCGATTTTCTCAAAAACGGAGCACTAGATAAAAAATGTTATACCAAATTTGTATCTTATTTATCACCCTCTGCTCGGTTGTACTACGAATTTCAGCCCACCCTGTATTTCAGTCAACATTCGAAATCAAACACCCGATCTTAGGTAACACTTTATGTATATACTTCTGCACAATTAATAATTCTGTTTATACTCTTTCGCTTGCCCACCAGAAAAATATCGTTCAGTAGTAACGTAAGTGTACATACAGCTATTACTTTCCAACGCATCCCTCAAACATTTGGAAACGCTTTTTACAACGGGAAACCAATTTCCAAATTCTTCAGTCACTATCATTTGTAATTAAAAATATTTAAATCAAAATAATAATTGTTATGCTACGATTTCTTTTTCGTAGTTACAATGATATTTATTGTAAGAATTGGAACAAATAGCGTTGAACAGCAAGAGAAACGGTGTACGAATGAAGTTATTAAGAAGAAAAGGTATAACACATTCTGACATTATAAATCAATATATACAGTTGATTAAACGAGATAAAGAGCAACATCAACCGCTTGAAAAGGGGGTTGCAATATCTAATCGTTAATCATTTTCGTCACTTTGATTATAGGAATTACGGTCCCTGGAATTTTCTCCATCGAGATTCGTGGTGTCTGCTGGTGTACCCTGGTCGAACGAAGGCAAGTAGGGTGAGGGCGCATCGCGAATCGTACCTGACCGATCGATCCGTGGATCATGGGCGTGCATATCCACGTTGGCCGCCGCGTAATTTCGCGGATGCACGCGCGCGCGACGATGCACAGCGAGAACGCAGGTGGTGGCGTGCAACGATAGGTGCACGGCCTGACCAAGCAGCGTGATCCATAATGGTGGCGGGTGGTGTTCTTGTGTACACGTGGGGCTGGCATGGCAACGGGGTCGATAAATAGCCCGGCACGGCACCGACTTCCGATTCCATCGTCGACTCTGCCGTGCTATGCCGATATCGCGGCCTGCGCTGGTATTCCCGGCGATCCCTGCAATTCGGCCCGTACAACGTTCTTATGTAGTCCGTCGGCACGATGAAATCGTTCGCCAGAAATTTTTCGTTGGCTCGCCACTGCCGCATGCGGCTGAGCTACCCTCTGATCACGATCAACTGGTTCCCTTGGATTTTAACGCGCCCAGTGCTCGATGGAAATCTCAAAAATCCTCAGAAAGTCAACAAACAATAGGAGATTAAACTCCGCATAACACGGTTAACACGTTACGCGTTATATGAATTCGCGTTATAGGAAATCGTATTGTATCAAGAGTGACCGCGTCAGAAACCAAAACAACGATGAAAAAAAAAATAATGTAATGCTTAACTGAAGCAGATTTAATTCTTAAAAGCGAGTAATTCGTGTGTTTTAATTTGCTGCGTTGTACGGGGGCTCGCGTTATACATATGTAAATAGTATTATATAAATCTTTAGGGCGTTATAGGAAATCGTGTTATGTGGGAGTCTACTACAATTTAACGCATTCGATACCAGCTTTGCATACAGTGCGTGCTCGAATGATTTCGGAGGCAAGGGGAGGAATGTATTTTCCGTGTTTGCGTGGGTTATGAAATCGTAGGATCAAGAGTAGTGTTAATTTTTCGGTACATGCTCGAACTCATTTCTGCATCAAACAGATTTTGTATCTCTACTTTATTTTTTGGATACTCTTGCATTTTCTAATTACCAAATAAATTAATTTGTTTGCTATAGCACATTTGGAAATACTAAAAATAAATCTACAGTATTGGAACAGAACAAGATGCGAAAATTTTGCAAGTATATTAAACCTTCTAGCGTGTGCCGTTCTAGGTTATTATAGGTTATATAGAATCCAACTATGGAGGCGTGTATAAAACCAGTAATATAAATATTACCCAAAGATTTTAAAGCAACGCGTTAAGAATTGTTGCTGCTGATCCATGGTATACTGGTTTATGCTCTACATAAGGATCTGGAAATCTGAATTGTCAAAGAACAAATAGGGAAATTCGCAACAACATACACATCAAGAATAATCAGCCATCGCAACGAGTTGACTAAAGAGTTAAAACAAATACAGAAATCGGAAGATTGGAAAGGGATAAGTCGTCTGAACAACGCAAGTAGCAACATATAATTGTATACATATTTTAGTGGAAACGCTGTTTACATCAAATTTTCTGGTCATCTCCATAGAACGAACTCTGGATAATGAAAAGAAAATAATTCCTTATAAAAAATATGTGAAGCAATTTTAATATTGTGATGTCATTGTATATAAGGACAATAACACGGTCAATATTTAATAACACCGCTTTTTGCTGCGACATATTTGCTATACATTTTTTACAGTTTTTTTTTTAAGTTTGCCGTCCCAGTTCCAACTTCAATAATGAATAATAATATAATATAATAATAATCTTTAATACACATGTATCATCAACAGACAGTATCATTTCATGAAAGGATAATAAAAAATTTAGAGTAACTAGGCTTCCTTTAAATAATTCATAGATTTAGTGCGAAATCGTACATTCATCTCACTGTATGTGTGACAAACACATGCCACGACATTCAGAGAACTTCGAAATCCTCTGTGATAATTATTTTCCTTATATTTTGTAACGTGATGAAATGCAATTTATAATATATTGTAACTATGGAGGCTGTGACTAAAAGAAACACTGGTAGCAAACGTTATAACCCTTCAACCCTTCTTAACCCTTTGCACTCGACTATCCTTTTCCAAAGCATATAACAAGACTTCCGAAATTATGCTACTTTCACGATTCAAAACTTTTTTGTTTTACGATTTTCGTCCGCAAGTATATGTGATCATTGCGCTTTAATATCAAACTACAATTAGATACAAGTTTACAAATTAGATTAACACGGTTGAATAGATAGAGTAATTTCACAACTCTCTAACAAATACTTATTTCATTTTATTACATTAGTAGGAAACTTAAATGCATTACCATTTTATTTACTATTTCAGAAAACAAAATAAGAATATTTATGAGTTTAGGAAGGCTGCAGATACTCTTACAAAATAACGAAAATTACAGATATGGTAAATATATCGGAGAATATTCTCGTATTTATATATAAATATCTTATACATCTATATATTAGCTCTGAAGAGTATCTTTTGCAATTTCATTTTATTCGCTTATCTATTTAGTTTAGTTTCTAAATACATTTTGGCATTAAAAATGAACACTGACGAATCTAATATGATTTTCTTTATTGAAGCACACGATTAATATATAATACTTACAATTATTATTGATTCATTATGCACTTGAGTTCGTATCGTAAATCTAATTTTCATCATTTACGTCACTCTAACTACAGTTATACTGGCATTGAATTGATTGAAAAATAAACTACCGTAGTTCATGTGAACCTACACTTTAATGAACGACTAAAATAACATTAAATAACAAAATACTAGATAAATGATTTTAGTAAGTGATAATTAAAATGCAACTACATTGAATTCTGACAAATTTTATTGGCTACAAAAGTACAAAAATCGCTGTTAATGAGCGCAACATTTGTCATAGTTTCTTGTATTTCCCTTAACAATTGTATGAAAGAATAGTGTTGCGAATAAGTTTTGGGTCACGTTGATCCAGTGTTATATATTTACGGAAACAAGCCCACGGAATAAACTCAATTTATTTAGCTGTTTCTATTTCTTATTTTAATCATGTTCTAGACTTCCACGATATAGTTTTACTATATATAACGTAGTATTAATATAAATAACTTTATTATTTCGTCAGAATATAAAGAAACGACTTCTCGTCATCAAATACCGAACAACCGAAACAAAATGAATATCATTTTTATTAAAACACGCATTACAAATGACTTTTCTTACTGCAAAGATTATTAGTATTTACTGTACAGTTGAGGATTTAAAAAAGTTTCACTTCAAGTAATGGTATAATAAATAGACTGCTGATGTTTATACAAAACAACAAATTTCTGCATCAATTGCAAGACAAATGAGCAAAGTATAATTTTCTTTCTTTCTTCCTTTAATAGTTTTAACAAACTGAAATTAGTGTTTACTAGTGTTTTTTACTGTTTTCCGTTTTACCCACCTATTTTTTCCACAAATGCATAAAATCCGCAGTCTAGTAACAACAAAAGAATAAGAATCTGTAACTTCGTTTTGAGTCACATAGGCCGAATTTACGTAAAAGGGTTCATTCATATTTCATATAATATCTTACTTCAAGAAATACAAGTTCAGAAAACATAAAATAATCGCTAAATCGCCATGTTGCATACAACGGTAACATAATAGAACAGGTTTGTGAATTTCCATGTCGTATCTGATTCTCGGAGAGGACTGGTCCTCAAATTTCACAAATTCATCCAAATAAACCGGTTATTAGACCCAGTTTAAAAAAGCCGACGAACCCCGGTCAACAAAACACATCTGCTTCCAAGTAATTCGGTAATAGCGAGCCTCTCTCAAACTATTCTAAACAGACCGACGTAATCTAGCCGTGAATAATCAAAAGTTAAAAGAGGAAAAACGTTGCAGAACCGGAACAGGATCACGCAGCTGTCGCTCCCTTATCCTCTCAGGGCAGCTCGGAGAGTCGCGTGAGATCTAATAATTCGTCGTAGTAAAGTCGAGGGACAAAAAAGGAACGTTAATTTCACCGGGTAGCCCTCACATTTGCAACCTGTCGCGATAGGGGCTCCTTATCTACGGCAGGTGCGCTCGTCCCTCAGAAAATGTGGGCGCATAATGAAACACTACGTGGCACGCTCCAAGGTGTTCGCCAGTTCTTTCATTCGTTGTTGGCTGGATCAGCAACAGAAGTGTACCGTTGCCGCTGTGGAAAACGGGAACGTTGCTCGTAACCTTTATATAGGCCAGAGACACCATCTAGAAATAAGTTTTTTATATAGCCGTCGACAGATTTTAAAATTAACATTTTGTGAAACAAAACGATCTTTCAAGTGTCTCCATTGATAACTTTACGATTTCATTTACTCTGTTTCTTTAGACGATAAAACAATTTGCTTGTTAAGTGAAAAATGTTCGATCGCGCTTTCGTTTCCATTTCACGTTTTCGTATGTCAAATATGAAACAGTTGAAGCTTTAACATTTTTAAATACATTGTTGTATTATTTTCAGCTCGTCAAAATTGATTGAAAACAAAAGTGAACGTCGATGTGGCTTTACTATTATTTTGCTATTAATACAGATAATTTCTCATTTATATAAAAATCTGCAATTTGTTAGTAACAATGTCCATGACAATTTACTACTGCTAGAAAGCTTCTTCAGAGAAGATTAAAAATATCTCTTTACCTTGCTCGTGAATGGTTAATAAGTAATTATTTTCATTGCTATTATATGTTACGTTAAAATTTATAATATATTGATTGTTACTCATAGTTTCGAATATATGATTGAATTGAAATTACAAAAATCTACAATTTGAAACAATAAATATCAATTAATCGATATTATACTAAAAGAATTCGCGTCTTTTTTATTCGCATGAGGATAAAGGAAATGAAAGAAACATGAATGTAATTAACATCTTTATTACTTGTCTTGTTTCATTTATTATACATGTATTAGTTCACTCTGTAGTGTTAATGTACTATACATTACTATTTTCATTTGTATGCACATATACGTACACAGTTTGTAGATCTTGTGCGATACCTGTCGCCGATTATCGCCTTCTGTAAGTTATAATTTCCTGTAATTAGAAAAAACGTACTCAAATTGTTTCGTAGAGGACTGTATGGTAGAAGAAGCGAATTGTTACAATCAAGACGAGGAAAAAATATAACTTCCTCTGGATTATTGGCTTCGCAGTTTCTGCAAATATAAAACTCAACAGCGTGGTGTTGTTTTACTTACAATACCTTTGAGCAGCCAACATTTGATGCATCGTGCAACGTAATTTAGATTACCTATGATCCTCCTGTTTGGAAGAGCGGTAATCTCTGGAAGAATTTATTAATTATAAACTCTGTAAAAGAATTGCGCACGATATATTTTCTGAAATTGTTGCAGTAAGGATGTTAAGAAACATTTTTTTCTTTCCATTTCAATTAAATAAGAAATAATTTAAATTCAGATGAGATTCTTATCATGTGAGTACATGCAAACATATATTAATATATTTTCTAGTTAAAATGTATAAAATTGTAAGTACTATAGTGCTGCTTTCATGATCTTTTCAAGTCAATATGAATTCATTTCTAATGGTTTGCTTCTAAATGTTCGCCCGGGGGAAGAATTATATAATATATATAGTTCGAGAGACTTGTTAATGTCGAAACCTAAATTTGGCAGAAGAATATTTCATTTGTATGTCTTTCATTAATAAAGTGATTCTTCTATATTTTTGTACTCACTGTTATTGTCTTACCACCTAGTTTCAATCGAATCGTAAATATTTATGCAAGTTCTTATTAATTATGTCAAAAGCAGAACAAAATCTTCGTCGACTAGCTTCTGTTCGAGTTTTTATTTCAATGTACATATTATGTATGCTTGCATCCGTCACGAAATTACACTTAATCGCGTCACAATTGATCGCAATAGATGCTCACGATGAAACGGTATCCAGCAAGTGATGGCATTGCAAGATCCACGATTATACACTACACATCTGTGAATTCTTCCAGTGCCAAGACCCGCCAGAACCTTCCCGGTGTCCTTGATCTTCGCTTCCTTCACTTTTCCCTCGTTCGAACGTCAATGCTTGCACAATAGGTGTCCCTTTCTCTTTCACATTATCCTAGTGTTTACACGAGACACGTGACTCACGTGCAACTTCTTCAATAATATATTATTAGACTGTCGTATACGAAATGGTCGATTTTGGACAGTGACTTTCAACGAACATAATGCTTGTCCAGAGAAAGTAATCAACACGTTTTGCCAGTCGATTACAAGTTCTTTTCATTTGCATTGTAATCGAAACTACACTTTTTCTGGTCGTTCATATGCTTCGTCTAGAAAATTAATATTTCCATTCTTGAATTTCTCCTGTTAAAGATGAACATATACCATATCTCGAAATTACATTAGGTGACTTCATAAGAAAATTAATATTGGAAAATTGTTTATTTTTAAAATGATATACATCACATTTGCAGTATGCTTTAAAGAAAATATTTAAAAATATTGAACATTTTATACGTAACGATTTAATAGATAATAACGTAACATATTGTTGTTGAATCTTTATAAAATATAAGGAAATATAAAATTTCAACATTATGTAATTCTCTAAAGCGACAAAAGTATGTAATAGTGACATATTGCGTTTCTAAAACAAGCGTATAATGTATAACAAACATTTTGTAATCACCTAATAATTTGAATGCAAGTGTTCATAAAATAGCTGGTCAATTTCATATCAAATAACATGATATAAAATAAGTTCAATTAGAGTATGTGTAATACATTGTGATTAATTTTCACATGATATTAGACCTCGTTGTGCATTAAATTATGCAAATAAATCTATCTATGAAAATCATTCCTGTTTGAAGCAAAATGTAACTCTAATATAATGCTAAAAAACAACTCTTTGCCTTCAGAGAGACGTATATTTTTTAAATAGGATTTATATAATTTGAAATATATTCAGTCGTTTCCAAATTTTGTTTCGTTCATGATTGAAGCGTACAATTTATTCTATGCGATGTGAAACAGTAAATCGTGTTCTTTGGATATGGATAATATGTCAATTGTAATGTAATAATAATCGTTTCGATATAGATAATATAAATCCCAAAGCCTATGAACATAATTCTTTGAAACGCTCATATTACTACAATAATGTAACTATTAAGTTAACTATTTCAATCTAATGATTCGAATATATAATTTTTTGTCGTTCGATTTCAAGTTACCTTCGGTTACTTGGCAAGCTTAAATCCAAGTTAGATTACGATTGGTGGTACTATCGCGCCAGTGGAAAATCAGTCGCAAGAATGGGGTCATTTGTAACAGAGAACGAACGATAAAGATCGATTCTCGGTACTGTTTGCAAAAACGTTTTCTCCTCGAGATATAAACGCTTTGCTTCCTGCCATAATTGCGTGAAACTGTCGTTGTGTCGCATTACTCATCACTGTCTTGTTATTTCTACTATATTGCAAGCAAGTATATGAACGAACGAACATTTTCCACAAAAGATGATTAGAATAAAAAGGAATTAGAAATTGATTAATCGTTTTATCCTCGATTAAGGAGATTTTAACTGAATAAGCAACGATTAATGCACCTAACACCTGTTATCATATCTTTTAATAAATGTTTATTTGTAGCTACGAATGATTTTGAATAAAACGGCGATGTTCAGTCAATAGGCCCAAATAAATTATGATTGGAAATGCATTTTTCAAAAATATTCTCGCATTTAAAATGGTTTATTTTAGAGCATATCTCATAATTCTTTTATTTAAAAATATTCATCGCGATTATAAAAATTCGATAAGATTCCAATCTTTGATGAAAGATGCGTTGTTAAAAATACAGCCCCGACGAAGTTAAACCGAAACGAAACGGCACAAGTTACGCGATATCGTTGCCGAATAAGCATTGTCGGAATTATCGATGAGGATCGGCGAAAATACAATCAACGAGAACAGACTATGAGAATGGGTTGTTTCAGCTGGCGTCGAAGGAAACCCGTAACGTCGTGGGGGGAATTTATAGCGTCAGCAGATAAGATGAGTTATTTTCTTTGGATATGGAAAAAATGTGTGCAATAAATTTTAAGTATCTACCATTACTAATATAAATATCGTAAGAGTTTATGTTTATTAATCGTCGTTTGAAGTTTTGTTGAATATAGTATAAATATGTTTAATGGATTCAAACATTCACTTATGCTTCGTGAATTGATCAGAATCCCAATATAACCATGAAAATTGAACATGAAAGTAAAAAATTATGTTCATAGTTTACATTTCAGCAGGTGTGTTAATAGCGTGTTTATTCGTTAATCATAATTATTGTTCGGATATATTCATTAAAATTCTGATAAATTAACGACACGTTTATTCATAAATCTTAAAAGTTATAAGAATACGACGATTATTCGTGTCTAACTTTTATCAATGTACATTTGTTGAAACAATCATTCAGTTAATGGCAGCAGTTATTCTCTTCATAATTAGGTGCAAGTTAAATTAACTGAAATATAATATTTCATTTGATCATATTTTATCACTCAACGGGAAACTTGTCGACTTTGCACCACGTGCGGGCACATCATGCGTTTCGAACTTCTTTACTCGCGGCAATACACTTCCAGTTTAAAAATTTTATTATAAATCAACACAATCTCTTACCGTAACAAAGCAAAGCAAAAGTTAAAAGTGTTACTATTTGCAATAGAGTGTTAAACCTTATTATTATTCATTATAATCGAAACTATGATACAAATTCACAGAATATGAATTACTATATTTAAGAATATTTTTTCCATCTGTAGCAATTTTGAAAGAAATTAAGTAAATTAAAATTCGAGCTACTACAAATAACTATAACATTCATTTTGCACATTTAAACACGATCTAAATGAACACTAAGACAAGTAGACATAATAATCACTTAGAAAGAAGTATAAAATAAATAATTGTTGCTGCTCTGCTCGCGTGTGCCTCAGCATTTACCAAGCAGACATCTCATATTTATAAAAAAGAAAATAGAAATCGAAGAATATTTACAAAAGTCGTTCGTTACGTGTTCACTGAAGAATAAATGTTGGTTCATTGGCGTATGCCTAAAAATTTGTAAACCAGACATTCTACATTTAAAAAAAGTAAAAAAAAAACAAGGAAATTTTGCAGCTTTGATCACATGTACCAATCACTAAACCAATATGTCTATCAGAAATTTTCATAAAAACTAAAATTCCATGCTCCAGTTGCCACAAAAATAAACAACAAACACCAAACAAAATGTAGAGCAGGAAAAATCGTGTCGAACGAACGAACGAAAATCGAAAACTTCATCAACGAACGAAGAGCTCGAAAAAACTGTAGTCGAATCGGAAAGCGAGATTCAAGTTCACGAGCGTTACTCGATCGACGGTTAACCGGTTTGGAAGTTCGACTGTCGTGTTCCAGCTACTTCCGGTCCGCGATTGCAACTTAAATATATCTGAAATAAGGGACGGTTCGCGGGAACGTTAAACGTAATGAGAAACGGTGCACGGGCCGAGCTCGGCACACGAACTGAACACGAAAAACCGGACGGACCCCATCGTGAGACTTCGGTACCGGTCGCATTGTGTCGTTCCTCCGTGTGCGGCGTACCGTTCGGTTCCGCTCGGTTCCGTCCAGTTCCACGGAAACCACGGTACCGATGCGATGGGGCCTTCTAGGCCTTTCTTCCGATACGTTCCCTTTTTCAACGGTCCGGTCGTCGAACACTGGGCCAAAAACCCGCTTTTCGTGACCAAAATAAAATTTTGGATGTTTCCCATTTTGAAAAAACTGTTTCAATGTCTCAGATATTTGCCATTTTAGATAATTATGTGTGCGGGAACATCACACTGAAGACAAACATTGAAAGTGAAATCTAAAAATTCTAAGAACTCATTACAGAGCGCGTATCACATATATATTATCATTATATGCGCATTTTCATTACTTAAATAGTTACTATTATTTAATCCATCTGCAAACGCCAGAATATTTAGAACAATCTAAACTTTGCGCATAATTTTTCAAAAATATCTATATGTAAGTATCCGGCACTGGATTTGTTTGCAACATGCAAAGTTTGAATCTATGAGATATAAAGACTGATACTTTAAACGATTTTTCACGTATTCCCGATGATCTGACAACCAAATGTTTCCAAGAAAAGTTCATCGGTATTTACTTCCCTACAAATTTCAGTATAAACAATTTTATATGAATGTTTTTATTTTTCGGTAGAAACAAAGATTGTTTATATCGGAACTGGAGGTCATCTCGATTTTTGATACGTTAATATATATTTTTGACTTCGTAAACTCTAACTAGCGTTAAATTCATTTTGATCATACAAAACGGAATTTCAGATCACTGTGTTCGGCACGCCGTACAATAGACTAGATTAACAAAATAGGTGGAATTTATCCGAAAATTTTAATATCATGAAATTAGTTCAAGTTAGTTCTATTAATTAGCTTATACTCGTTTAAGGTACGATCATATATCATTCACGTTTTACTGAAAATAGGTTCATTTCACGCATAAACTGATTAAGAACACAAACGTCTTTTTTTATTTATAATGGTCAGATTCGAATAATAGAAATTCTGTTCGTGCAACACGATCTTTGTCTGCATTCGAAACTAATTCTCGTATTATTGCAATCAGAAACATTTTACAAACAATATTATTAGAAACAAAAAAAAGTCTCATCGATAGAACTGTTTCCAAATCATGTCATTCGTCGTGAAAATTTTACTTTTACGAAATGCCAGAGGACTTTGTAACTAAAAATTGCTAGATCCAAAAAGAAAAAGATGTTCATGCATAATTAAACTTTATCAAGATAAATTAACAGACCTTTGGATTTGACCAATAATTCAATAGAAGTCCGAAACAATTAATTAAAAGAAAGTCTGGCTTAGAACGTAGCGCTGGTATAAATGATGCTCCGATTCCTCCAATAGATCGAAACATAACCGATTCATGAATCAGTACCCCAACCTCGGAACATCTCGCTTCCCTGCTCTACAATTTCATTCTTTTATGTTTCCGTCCATTCTATTCCATACTGCTAACCCTAATACGAACAGCCTTACTTTCATATTAGCCTCATTCATTTCTCAAAGATATAATTACTTCACTAAAGATCTACATTAATACTCTTCAAGCTTTCTTTTCATTTCTACCCTTACCTTAACCTCGACTGCTCAACATTTGTTCTTGATTAAATAATTTCTTTGTCTCTATCTATGAATCCCTCGGGCTAAATCCACATTATTAACGCGGAGAGTACCGTGTCGGTTATTCTGAACGAAGTAGATACACCCCTGAATCAAATAAGTCTTCCACCACTGTATCAGGGTGGTGAAAGAATAATAACCGAGTTTCTCTCCCTTTATGTTTCATGAATATTTTCGCCTGCGAATATTATTTATATTGCTATTGTTTATATTACTTCAAAGCTTATTTGTAACTTTTTAATTTACTGAGTTAACTTCTTTTATGGGATACAAGTCTGAAAGGGTACTCTCTACGGCCATCTTTATAATTCGATGTATTGCAAACGGTCATAGTATTTCGTCACGTTACATAAAGCTTTCTTATAATTTTTACATAAGGATAAGCAGTGCATTATCATATATCTCGCAACAGGATTTTTTATCTTTTGTAGACATTGTTAACTCTTTTATCAGATTTGTCGAATACATATACAATACACAGAAAATAATGTTTTAACCTATAATGTTAAATCCAGTTTCACTAAGATTTGCAGGATCCAAAGGGGTTAAAGGAGCAATCTTTGAAATTTTAACGTTCCGATTTCATCGATCAATTGATTTTGTGGATTTTTTGAAATAATAGTTCGGCCGTCGACATATTAATCAACAATCCAAACATTTTTCAATCGCTAGATTACGAATTTTGTGATATTTTTATAATCGAAAATTTGAGAAAATTTAAGGATATTGATGCGTTAGTTGCATCTGAATTAAACAATTAAAGAGAAATACAGTTCTATTTGATTCCCATGTCGCGCAACAGATGCAAACAATTTTCCTGCGAATTTACTGATCATATTTAATCGACTGAACCCTCCGATTGGTCACTCAAAAAAATTGTTAGACGGACAATCGAGTAAGGTCCCAGCTGTGTCGACAGATAATGCAGATCTACCCTCAATGCATTGACTACCATGTGAGTCACCGGGCACCAGCACTTATGGGAACGTCGTTTTTATCGGTTAGAATGTTCAGTGTTGCCTCGCGATACTGGAATCATTCGAATCACTTACCCCAAATAAACGTCAATATTAAACAATATTATTTAACAATATCATAAACAATGCCGCCAATTCTCTAACATTAGCCCGACAAAAGAAAGAGCTCATGCGTTAACACAATTCGATCAACCATTTACGAAACAATATTCTACCATAACGCAAAACATTCCGCGAGTTCTGTAAATTCATTTCCAGTGTGTTCCACGGTTGAAAACAAAAACTGAAATGTCATCCAACAGAAGATCTACAAATAGTGCAATAAAATATTTTTGTATGCTACATTTATATGCTTGCATCATGTGAATTTCTCAATTTATTTATTACTATTAGTTATTACTGCGAGCTCTTTGTTTGTGTGCGATTTCGAATCAGTAGTTAACGTCTACAAACACGATAAACCTTAATTATATCGAGACACATGAATAGTTCAAATAAGATAGTTTACATAAGAGAAAAAATAATATCATGACTAGCGACTTCCTTATTCTCGTCATAACTTAACAATGAAATCTGCATGGATTTTCGTTGAAGTAACAGTTAATTTCCAGCTGCTAAATACACTGGTAAAGTTCGTACACTTGGCAAATGCGGTGTACACAGCTGCTACATAAGTACAGAATGACATTACATTTGACCAATCTATGCTGACAGACTGTTACAAAAATTAATTAGATATCGCAAAGTATTCGAAGTAACATTTAAATTCAATTACAGCTGCAGAACACACTGGTAAAATTTAAAAACGAAAACCACAGCTGTTGAAACACACAGCTGTTACAAAAATGCGGAGACAAACCATTGAAAAGATTCACCCTTCGCCGGCATAACGGGTAGCTAAGTTCCAAACGAATTCCGGCGCGCAACTTTACGCGTAATTCTTACTTCTGTAAAGTAAGAATCTAAAGGCTAACATCTCGGAATTTATTCGAATTGCCTCAAAACCGCGAACAACGAAAAATTAGATCCTACCGTAAAGAATTCTATTAACACGTTGACAGTCGATTACCAACCCCCAAAAAACCTCACAAAATCGGAGGAAAGGAACCAAATTTTGTAAGGAAAAATGTATCACGATCATTGTTACTTCGATCCCTCCGCACTGTAGAAATTCTAATCGAGGATATCTCGATCAAAGTTAATTTCTATGTCGGGCAAAAAGAATCGAGTTACCAATATGTAGCCGACCTGGCAGTCAACGTGTTAATTCGAGCACAGCTCTAAATTTACAAATCACTAAAGCGCATTAAGAAACCCTACACTGCGAGAGAATTGTGCAGCGAAAATTTTACGAGGTGAAAGATGAGCGCACGAGGCGGACAAAAGTTGGTCGAGCATTCGTGGACGTTTAGCGCTCGACATTACGTATCCTCTTTTCCCCGGCATTCCTGTTCCCCTCTCCTAGTTTCGCTCACCTGTCGGCCGCGAGTTCTCACTTGTTTTTCTTTCCGCCCTCGTCTCGCTGCTGCACACGACTTTCGGCCGCTGACGACTGACCGGGACTGGCGAGGTGGCACGCCAGCAAATGTGCCCGCGGGGGTGGCAGCCGTTCGCCGCGGCTGCGCCCCTTTTTTCGTGTCGAGCACCCCCTCCAGCAGGGCCGAGGCTGTCCGCGAATCCCCTGTACGCGACAGCATGCCCCCCGCTCTCTGCCAACCGGGACCAACTTCCTCCTTTTTTTTCTGCCCCTGCCACGCCGCGACGGACGCTTGCGGTAATTTGTCGCGCGTTTCGCTGTTGCAAAATTGTTTGCAATCGCCGTTCAACCTCCCGCAAACCTCTTGCATCCTCGCTTACCTCCCGCGACCTCTTTAAGGATCGTCCACTCGAATCTCCCTCGAGGGGTTCCTGTCTGAGCGACGACTCTGTCAGGTTCGTGGTCCTCGGAGTTCCTCCTGAAGAATCGCGTCTTCCTAAAGGTTAGACTTCCCATAAGCGACAGTCGCAAATGGCTGGACGTATGCGTTCGTCGCTTGCGATTAGACGGAACGTTCGGACGCAGATGATATTTTCTGTTAGCGTCAAACGCGTGCGACCAGACGCATGCTTCGCATACGACTTGCGTACGATGCATTTATTATTCAGTTTATTATGAAATGAAATCAACATCTCGAAAAAGATCGACATTGACTTGCACTTTCACTGCTGTTAAATGAAGAAGATTATGAAGAAATTGTGATGAGAATTTTGAGACAAAAGGAGAAAGAAAATCTGTTAAAGACGTGCAGGCTGTCCCGTTTGAAGTAACACGCACAATTATCTCCTAAACTATAGTTTGCGAGATTTCCAGATGACTTCCGAGATTTCGAGATGACCTTCGTTTTGGTCCCCATGTGTTCAATTTCGTACCACCCTGTTCCAGATTGGATTTGAATTGGCTTGACACAATCAAGCTTCAAGCCAAGGATCCATCCGAACATAACTATATTCAAGCTAATCAAAGGCTTGAATAGGTTTGGTGATTTGAACACCCAATACTAGCCCCCGATCTCATTTGTCCTCTGCCACAGACCTACGCGCTTCTCGTAATTTGTTGCGAAATTGTTTGCAATTCGGATAATCGTCTAACATAGTCGTATCGGTTCATCCTGCGGAAATGTCGATGAGGATGTCATTATAAACCAGACTCAGAGCTGATAATAAGATCGCTACACAATTTCCCCTACAAGAATTTCACAATTATAAAATAAGAAAGAGAAACATACTATTTCAAATACTATTTTCAAATAATGTCATTTCGAACGTGCCTAGGTGTGATTTAGTCATTGTCACACTGTAATCCGTGTTTTCTAATTACAAAGTACCGTTTCCCATTACAAACTACCATTCTCGCCCCGCGTTCACGAAGTTCAACAAACGAAGTTCCCAAACAGATAACACTGTATAACACATTTAGTTAGTTAATTTGATTGACGAGTTCGACAATGCCCAAAATTGAGTTAACAATATACAGTAGAACTTTTACGAAATCCAGCCGAAAACACCGTTTCTCCATTGTCCCGCTCCGTATTTTCTCGCTCTCTAAACTGTCCGGAACATGATGCACGGTTCTTTTTCTACGTTCCACGTAGCGTTGATTTTCTATTGCTTTTACAAACTAGCCAGAGGTACTGGTTCTGCTCGTGGCGATGATCATCCGAATGTAATGAACGTGCCACTGTACTTTGGTTTTACAGTCCCTGTAGATCATTTTACAGAGATTGCAGGCATTGCGTAAAAAGATGATGTAATGTTGAAAACAAAGAGCGTGTCAAGTGTTTGAAATTTATGTAGGAAAGATCCATAGCACAGTTTCACAATGGATAGCTTTTAAACGTATCAATTCATTGTTTATTGTCGTCCTTTCACTTTCTTGTAATAAATACTGAAATCATTACGGTCCCTAGCTGTTGTGTTGGATCTTACGGTGGAATAAGGGTCTCAGGCACACAGGAGAATGCCGTGAATCGTGACAACGTTATGAGAGCAGTATAGCCTACTGCAATGGGTTCGTTGTCGTTTACCGTGACGGTATCACACAAATCCAAGATACAGTAATTCCTCCTTAATACGCGCTCGGATTGCGCACAAAAATGGACAATTAGGGAAGAGGAGATACGATTATAGTTATATTTTATAGTTACCGATTGCCAATAACTATAAAAACGAGAGGATCAGGGCAAAGCTCGAATAATCGTATCTTCTCTTTCTAAATTCAACGAAAGTAACGTTGTTCTCGTAGCTTATTCATAAAATCCAAGAAACACTTAAATGCGCAATGAACGAATAAACAGCGAAGTGATCGCGCCAGAATTCGTAAAACCTTTGCGTGAAGTTCTACCTCAAAGAAGTTGAAACAGATGTGGAAAGAGAAAAGAAAGTCGGTCATCTACACTACTGACACGTGCGAAGAAAAAAGAGCAGAGCGGAATATAAAGAAAACGCAGGAAGGTGTAAAACGGTGAACAGGAACGCGCATAATTAAAATCTGAAAGGAAGTAATTGCAAAAACTGGAATGGAGAATGTAATGATGAAGATAAGCATTATTATTGCCTCTAATGTACCAATTAACATAGCTGCAGCTAGTGAAATGAAAAATGGGTGCGGCACATAGAGCGTAACGATTGGTCACGCGACGAATGCACTAAATAACATGATTTATACATTTGTCACAGTTGTCTAATTGAATAATCAAATGAAAATAGTATAATTTTTTTTTAAGAATTTGATTTATATTTACTTCCCTATTGTACGAGTGAAATTGTTCTACTTCTTTCCTGTTATAATTTAAGTATAATAAAGTATAACGATTACGGACAAATAAAAATGAGAACGTTACAGGAAGAAAGTGTTTAACCGCGCGCGCGTTTAATCGCTTAATAATTAAATTATTGAAATCTTCTTCTAATATATTGTTAATATAACTTGAAGCCAGAAAGTGTAACTTAACAACGAATTTATAATTTTTAAAGAAATAATTTACACTGAGACGTATGAAGTAAGATTTAAAAATTGCAAATCACAATCTTCTTGATTATAAAGGAGAAACAACAGAACAAAGTACGACGTTGCGACTAACAATGGAACGAAATTTAAAATATTGATAGAGCAGTAATTTACTTAAAAGTTGCAGTAGAATTAACTCATCATTTGTCATAAATCAATATATCGTGCAACTTGCATATCCTTCAACTAGATCTTTTAAAAAAGAAACTGCTTTATTGGCTAACATGATTCCAGTCATTCTTCTAATTTACACAAATTGTCTACCTCTATCATAAGGAACAGGAGTCACTTCGGAGTTTCTTTCTGTCTTCAATTACTTTAAAAGACCAAAAGTTTTGTATTCAATTCTTCAATTCTTGTACATTTCGTGCTGTTCAAAATAACAGCTATTCATTTTTGTCATAAATGCATGAAGTCCGAAGTCTAGTTACGACATAGACTAAACTAAATAAAATATTGCATTATCAAAGAAAAAAGTTGGCGCTACGAGCGCCAAATTCTCATCCATTAGGATCCCAAAGAATTTATCAGAGTTCATCTCAAAGCACACACATCATTAATCCCGATTGTTTCCTCGATAAATGTAAATGTAATGTAAAACGTGTTCCGCGCTGGAATGTTCCATTCAGAATGGAAACGTTCAACGATTGTGGTTGATAAATGATGGGAACATTACCGGAAGAAGATTCTTCTCGAAACTATTCGCGGCATGCCGCGTGCGAAATGGATTGCGCATGCTACAAATGTAATCCGCAAGAAATTTTCACGAGACACAATGAAAAGATACAGGTAATACGGGTCGGGAAAACTGGAACGTCCACGTTCCACCCACACCTCTATCGCCGATCGATAATAACACATCGCTCGGACTACACCACTGGCATAATCAATACTAGCTGATATATCTGTAATAGGAGCGGAAGACAGGCGGCCGCGCCGGGAAATGGTAAAAGGGGAGACGTGTACCGATGATAGATCGTTGACGGACAGGCACGACACACAGGTTATCGCAAAACAATTGTTCGCCGAGAAAATTGTGTGCACCTCGGGACGACACTAATCGTTTTCGCGCACGGGAAATCGAACGCGCGCACAGGAAATCGAAAACGTGCCCGGGGAAATATCAATTTTTTTCATTGTTTCCAACCGATCGAAAGTAATTGAAATTGAAACGTGAATTGAAACGAAATTGGTATCGAACAATTCACGTGACGCATGTTCACTTCAAATTCAATCGATCCATTCAACAAGCACGTTTGAATTACTATGTGCGTGGAAAGCGATCGCGGAACATTTTTTTATTTCGAAGCAAGAATAAAATAATTGCGATTTCAGACAATATGTTTAATAACTGAGTAAACCCTTAACGAATGTTTGACAACTGCTCACTAAAATATATTGTTTATAAAGGAAATATCATATTAATTTTTACATAGAAATTAAATGTAACATGTGATGCACACGTTGAGGGTGACGAGGAGGGAGGCACGTACACGAATTAATAACTTCTAGATCCACTTATGGTAGAAGCAATAGGCAATAATATTTACAGTAGAGTCTGTCGGATTCCGCATCCGCTGTTAAGAGTTAATAATTGGAATGGTAGGTGACTCTCCATCAAATGATTGAAGTCGCAAGCATCGATCTACTAGGAACAATGAAATTTACAAAGCTTGAGATTGCTGTTTAGGGTTTTACCATCGACTGATGATAAAAATGAGGGATTACCGACTACGGATAGATTAGTACTTAACAATTGTTATGCTCCCCGAAGTTTTATAAATTCGTTTCTGTGACATACAGAGAAGTCTTTCGAAAAAGTGATCTACCAAAGTGTTTTTTTAATGTTCATACGTTCTAAATTTGCATGTGCGGTATCGATTTTTACGTGACAGAACATTACCGACGTGTCTATCCACTCTCGAAGGGGTAAACAATCCTTAAAACACATGGTGGGGACTTAGGAGAAGACTGCTCGTTCGATTCGAATGTTTCTCCACCAATCAGTCTTCGTAGAACAGTCAAATTGTACAGTGCTCGGTGTCTCTGGGGCGATTTAGAATTGAACTAAATCTGTTCCAGATATTTGATTAATAATATGTACGTCTGTCGAATGATCATCTTGTGTATCGGCGGAAAAATTGTTAAGACGTTAAACTAAAAAAATTGGTAAATGATTCTCGGAATTTTAGACCACTAGCGACGATGACAGATCATACAGTATCAATAAATTCGAAAAATTGAGACATCAACTGTTAATGTATCGTAACGTATATTTGAGAAATGAAAAGGCCATTTTTGGTAAATGATTTGACATATTTAATAATTGATCGTTATTACGACGAATCAACTGTTTTGTCAAAATGTATATTGAATTACGGACTTAATTGCAGCTAAATGAAAAAGAAATTTTGTTTATATGGTATACATTAAACATTTATATAGTTATTAAACAAAAAACCAGATTATTAATTACGTTACATTCACAGTGCGCGTTTCATGAGAGAGTAAATAATGATTGCAATAACGCCTTCAATCGTCAATTAAATCTACAACTAACCGATCGCTAATTTGGTTTTCTTCAAAGCACACATCGAGAACCAGCGATGCATATCGTGCGAATGCGTGCACTTCGACGGAATATACTATTATTACGTTGCATGTATACGGAATAATAGTAACTTGCATAGAGGTACAATGTACACTTACGCATCCACGGGATGCATACATTATGCATGCTCTGATGTTGAGTGGATACGAAAGGAAAATGGTAAGATAAAGGCTACCGTGTTATATAACACTCACATTGTTCTGCTGTATTAACATCTTGATATTTATGTTATTCTGTCAAATTAACAGCGTGAAGATCAAATGCCGAGACCAAGCTTGTTAGAAGTAAGGACGACGAATGTACGAGTAAGACATCAACGCATTGTTTAGAAAATACATATTGCAAAATACTTGCTACGAGGAAAGCATAAATATTGGAGGGATCATTGCAACTGTCTTCAGTATGAAGAATTTTCTTTTATATCTTGAAACTGCTGTATCAGTTTAATGATTGCAGTGATAAACGATCAATTTTTTCCATGGTTAGATATAATATATCTTCTGTTTTATCAATATCTTTTACTATTAATCTCATACGTTTCGTGTAACATTGTCATTGTAGAAATAAGATATTTACAGTATATTCTCCCTAATTGACGCTCAGATTCTGCACAAAAATGGACAATTTGGACGATTATTCGAGCCTTGCGGTTTGTTTTTATAGTTGTTAACAATCGGTAAAAAACTATAAAATCGGTCAAGGCTACAAAGCAAGACTCGAATAATCGTATCTCCTTTTCCCAAATTATCCATTTTTGTTTCCAAGCTGAGCGCCAATTAGAGAGAATTTACTGTCGTACTACTTTATCGTCTCATTGTAAAAAATACATGCTGGCATTATTTAATACAGTCATTATTAATGTATTCAGCTACTGTTAATTCTTTGAATATATTCTGAATTTGAGAATGAATTTGTTGAATATGTGAAAAAAAAACCTTGTCAAGATAATGGTATTGTCATTTTGATCAAGAAACGTATATATTGTACAATCTACATACTACTGTGATCAAAAAGTAAGGTGAAATTGTCATTTAAAACTCCCGGACATTAGGAAGGCAGGCAATTGTTTTTTTCCTAGGTTGGTAGGACTGTCTATAACAATTTCCAAGCGTCTGTTTGTTAAAAGGTTTAATTATCTCCGAGTTACACGTGTTTTAGTAAACGACCAAAAGTGAATTTTTCGATTTTTACAATGGGTGATTTTGTTGAGCAAAGAACTTGCATCAAATTTTGTTTGCGGAACGAATATTCTTGTGCAGACACGTTGAAAATGTTGCGGAAGGCCTTTGGTGATCAAACTATGGCACAAAAAAACGTTTATAAGTGGTACAACGAGTTCAAAGCGGGCCGAGAACGCGTTGAAGACGAACCGCGCTCTGGACGACCATCAACGTCTACCGACGAGGGCCACGTCCAAAAAATCGAAGATTTGGTGCTTGAAAATCGTCGATTGACAATAAGAGACCTCGCTGATAGTGTTGGAATATCATTTGGTTCAGCCCAAACCATTTTGAAGGATGTTTTGTGTCTCAAACGCGTCAAGTCTCGATTGGTGCCATGTCATACTGCATTGGTTCTTCGCGACTTTTTTGCCAAAAACTCGACTCATATCGTTCCGCAACCACCGTATTCGCCTGATTTGGCTCCATGCGACTTCTGGTTATTCAGCAAACTCAAAAAGCCAATGCGGGAACGCCGTTTTGACACGATTGAGGAGATAAAAACCGAATCGAAGAAGGTCTTGAAGGCTATACCGGAAAAAGACTATTCCGACTGTTTCGAGGACTGGAAAAAGCGTCGGAAACAGTGCGTTTTATCGGACGGGGATTACTTTGAAGGGGATGAAATTGATTTGGAAGAATAAATAAAGAATTTACATTTTATAAACAAATTCACCTTACTTTTTGATCACAGTAGTATATGCTCTTACGTATTACATTATACTAAAATCATTTACAGAAATTCTGCGTTCATCCCAAACACCTTATCAGCGATAAACATTGTATTTTCATGGGCACTTATTTTGGCAGAGGCTGTACACTGCGAAATGGATAGAAGGAGATTTCGGGATCCTCAAAGATCCAACAAACAATCGCATTCTTGTGTGCAACAAAAACACCACCTTCCCAACGGGTCTTATAGGAAGTAAGAACCTGCTGGCGCACCAGCTTTGATTTAATCCTGTCACAGAGTCCTTTTCTGCCAAGGAATGGCCTTTATCTACATCTTCAGTTCGCACGGTGCTAACGGTACTGAATTTCCCTTGGATCGCCCGTGTTAGCGAATGATGCAAATTCGCCTGCGATGCCCTTGGAATTTGATGATGCTTCCAGTTTCACTGTCAAGCTCCTGTGAATTCAATGCATATTAGCTGCATGCGAAATACAACTCATAACACTGTATGTATTGGGCCTCCCACAGCATAAGTTTCTGCCACGAATATATTTATATTTTCCACGATGACTTTTGTAAGCGCAGAGCGATAAATGACTGAAGTAAAAGAGTTAAAATGATCGAATACAGTCGAGAAAGAGGAAAAGATAGTTTTACATAGATAAAAATCAAGAGTAAGACGCGTACTTATTTTCGACGTTTTCTTCTACAAAGGGAATGCAACAATAGTTGTTGTAAACAATATCTATGCTAATTACGAAAAAGGTGTTTTATCGTCCTGTATGATCAGAAAATGGTTTGACCGATTATCGTAACGGAAAGCTTGGTCTTAAAGATCAACCATGTTCTGGACATCCAAGTGAATTAAACTAGGGAGGGTACAATTTATTTTGCCCAAAGATTTTCAGTGTAGTTACAACAATTATATCTTTTTCGCAAAATTTTTCCTGCAGATTTTGTGAACACAAAAAATTATCAATATTTGAATTTTGTACGAAATGAAGAATTGATTATTCGCTTGCGAGATCTGACGCAAAAAGGCACGTGCAGTTACATAAAAGGAAACGACGTGTGGACAATCACTGCTTTTCTTTTTCTGTCATCCATGTTGATCAACCGTGTGCCATATCGGATCAGCCACAAGGACCTTGCGAAACGTTTTACTCAGAACCACAGTGTTCGGTTAGCGTACTTGAAATTTCTGTACATATAAGACGCGATTGAAAGTGTGCAAACACGATCAGTCCGATCCTTTGTGAACTTATCTCAGATATTTGGGTTAAGATATCAGCTCAGAAATAACCGGTCATTGGTTCTTTGTCGTAATTAATTGAGTATCTTCTGTGATCGTTAGTGGATTGTATAAAATTATAGTGTAATCAGTAGACTGCTGATCTTTATGCAAAATAAAAATTACCAGTCCAAATTGCAACACATAGGAGCCAACAGAAGGTTCTTTTCTTTCTTTAATAACTTTAATAAGTTCAAACCTGTTGCATCGATATTATTGATTTCTTTTAAACTATGCCTACTCATTCTTGCCATAAATGCATAAAATCCGTCTAAACTTAACAATCAATCTAAACTTAGGATTTCACGAGTAATTACTTTCTTTTGATGTGGGTACAAAAATGATTGGAAAGGAAACTGACGAAACTTTCTGAATACAGTGAAGTGTACTAGAAAGGATTAATTGCTTTCAATATGTTATACTATCCGTTGATTTCAACAGGTATCAATGTGAACATAGACTTTTCTTGGATATAAAGATAGAAAACAGGGACTTGGACTATCTAATCGTATCCTCTACTTGCTTACCTTTATTTATAGATATATACGAAAGGTAAATGAAATTCAATAAATTATTCTTACGTGATTTTATTTATAACTCATCCCAGCATCAGGTAGTAATTTTATATGAGAATTAAACTTCCTAGGCGTTTCTATACTGACATTGATCACCGATTGATTTTAGAGTTGTTCTTACTGTATACATTTTTATTAGAACGAATCAGAAAATATTTGACAAATTATTTATGTAAACATTTACAGAAATAAATAATAGCTAAATGATTCGAAGTTAAACCATTTGCTTCTTAGTGTACTCCTCCACAATCACACATATTAAAATAACATCGAACATAATAAGATAATCTATTGTTTAAATAATCTTAAATAATTGCTCAAATATTTCGAACTGATGCAACACAACGTTCATACATATTTAATCAAACATCAGAAACTTTATCCCATTTTAGAAAGGTAGGTATAATTGAATGGTTGTTTCTAAAAGGGTCCGCCACGCCAATTTCGATGACATTTAAATAAGTCATACAGCTTGATATTTTTAACAATTTCCTCCGTAAAATTAGACATTTCACGTGTTGCATTCTGATATTAAACGTTGAAGGAATAATCGATACCTGTTATTTCGAGTAAAAGAGTGACTACTTTCCAGCTGATTGTTAACGCAGATGTGTTCGAGCGAGAGCGCAACAGTGCCAGTTGCCACTGAGACACAACAGATGTATGCGAAAGTCTGCGTTTTATGATCGTGGCTGAGGCGCTAACGGTCGAAACGTTTCATCGTTTAAAATTAAGCGACCACCATTCCACAAATGCAGTGAATCTTTAAAATACAATGACCACCGAACTTTCTCGTAGTTTCAATTCGTTACAACAGAAGCAGTGAAATGAGCAGAAAGTATTCCAATTCATGCGAGTCAACTAAAAACCAATTTTGAGCACAATTATCTTAAAAATTATCTCATAAAATTCGATCTAGACGAATGGATACTCGATATTTAGAGTAAGCCAAAAGTAAGCAATGACAATTGATATACAATTTTCTTCATAACGATTGCTTATATCTTTTTATCTGTTCATTTCATTCCGCATTGGTCTTCAAATATTGAAATATTATCAAATTTACGAATACATTTCAGTTTTCACTGACATTGCAATTTGAACGGCAAACTGTACTTATCTTTTTACAAATGACGCTCGTCATAACATTGCCAGTTCTTCACGATGAGTGTACTCAAGTCAAAAACAGCTACATGATCGATTAACAAAAGAATTTATACTTTTTTCCGCGCATTTACTAAATCTCTCAGAAACTGTAGCTTAAAGAAGAAATAAAGATACCGATCCGAGAAGTTTATCTTTTGGCAATCATAGTGCGATCTGCAGTCCTGCGTGATTGAAAAAAAAAGTAAAAGAAACGGGGGAATCTAAACCAGAAAATCGCGGAGCGTTTTCTCGCTTGCGGAGCAAGCTTAATTGCGCGGATCCCGTTCTAACGAAGTTGCGGGAAGAAGTTAATAAACCTCGAGTTGAGCAATCAACGCCGATCCATCAGTTATACTCCGCTGCGCAAAACCTTTCGTGGCGTGGAAGAAGCGGCCTGTCGTTACCGCAGGCAACCGGTCAACGAGAAATCTTTATCTGGCCTGGCCCACGATCGTAGATCTCGAGTGTCCCTTCAGCAACGTTAGTCCGTCACCTGTCGTGATCGCACGATCGATCGAATCGAACCAAGGCAAACGCAAAAACGGCACCGAGGATCCTTCGACCGACGCGCCGCGGTCCGTGGAGACCGATTATCAGGCCGGTTGATCGAACGATTCAGCCGAGCATCCATGAAACGATCCTTCCTTCGCGGAACGCTTTCGCTCTTTCACGGCATCGATCCCGAGGATACGGTTTCCTGGTCGATTTGCTCGCGCCGGTGCGATGGTTTGTAAATCGTTCCCAAAGATACTCTCCTTTTCTTCTCGGTAGCCACACTATCGAGCAGGGTGCACCCGAAAGCGGTTGAAAATATTTTCTAATTGAAATCACATGTTTATACTCAAATTATAAAATTCATTTTTTTTAATAACATTTATATGGTATTTTTTAATAACGTTCAGGTATTGAAAGTATGGATTCTATGTTTTTTCGATTTATGACTGTACTTAGTACAACTTGTATTCGGTTGATAAGAGTGCATCGATCACAATGACGCTCACTTCTGTTAACACATTAAAGGCGGGGGATCTTGACGAAAGTATGCTAGGTAAAACGCGGCGACCGCCCCGCCTCGTTTTTCGTCCTAGAGCGGGCGATATTTTGTGTAATTATAAAAAAATTTAGACTTAAAAAAGTTTATTTAAACTCTTAAAACTAAAAGAAATATTAAAAAAGAACTAAACACTAATTACAAAAAATGTTTTAAAGTACATATTTATGAGAAGCCGAGTTAAATCGTAGTACTACGACTCCCGTCTTTAATGTGTTAACATATTTTACTGGAACAATCAATTTGCGTTTCTTTAAAGATACCATGAAAATTCAACATGCCATAACATTGTAATATTATTAACCCATTACAGCGCTGTATCCCGCCAGATTCGACATTGATTTTTGCACTGACAGCTACTTGTTTTGCCGATTTACACTCTATTCATGAATCACCTTACAATTACATGGTATGTAATAACGTTCGTAGTATTTCTCAGCTGCTGTAAATAGATTGTAAATCTACGTACGAGATCAAAATTAAATTATACGGTGTTCTAACAAATTCTGAAATCGATGCGAGGACTGAAAAAAGGTAAGGATTACTAGCAAACACCAAATTTTCTCTTACGTTCACATTTCTACAAAGTGGCCCAAAAAATGTCTCGCAATCCGGAAATGGGGGATTCCTGAGGCCATTTCAAGTAACTTTTTCCTTAGCGAAAATGCAAACCGCGACTTTGTTTACAAGTTATTAACGAAAAACACTAACCAATGAGAGGCGAGCTCAGCTGGCGCTAGGCGACCGAGCTAATCAGCAGAACTAGGCTTCGATCGTTCATTGGCTCGGCCGCCTCGCGCCAGCTGAGCTCGCCTCTCATTGGTCACTGTTTTTCGTTAATAACTCGTAAACAAAGCCGCAGATTACATTTTCGCTAAGGAAAAAGCTATTTCAAATGACCTCAGGAATCCCCCATTTTCGGATTGCGAGACATTTTCGGGACATCCTGTATAACGTAAGCAGCATGTTATTCGTTAATTTCTTTATTTTGCCATACTTTTCGCATCTTGAAAGGTAAAACTGTTTTCCTTTCCGATCGCTATTATCCCGATCAATGATCACCGACTAAAGAAGCCAGTTTGTTCCGATTGGTCGTGCCACACTTCGAACATCAAGAGGGTCTCCGTGGGGAGAAACGGGGGAAAAATGGTAACAACGTGCTGTCGCGAAGAGAAGCGTAACATTATCTGCATTTGCGAAAAGAAGAAATAGGTTGTCGTTGACTAACTGCGGGAATCTGTAGACCCGCTTCGTTAGAAGATTAACTTGGCAATTAAACGAGCCCCAAAACAGCTGAACGCACGCGATCTTCACTCTTCGCGACTCGATCGCGTCAGGATTAACAGGAATGACGAGAAAGTAACCGTGATTAGAAGGATCGTTGTCTGGATCGCACCGAACTGAAATAGTGAATCTCCACGGAACGAGTGTTATTAGGAACCTTCGTTACAACTTAATTAATAAGACATGATTGATGTGTCTAGCAGAAGAGTGGATGTTGCATAGGGTCCAGCAAAATAAGCACGAGGTAACGGTCCTTGCATCACTTCTCGTATTTTTCTGTATGTTAAACAATGTTATTTGCCTACGATACAATTCTGTACAATTTCAGACCCCTAAAATCTCTAACCCCTTCGCTTAAGGGTAATATGGGGTTGGAAAACATTATTACTTAACGCATTTAGATGAAACGCCAGCGAAAACGAAGCTGGATATTTTCCAGAACAATGAGTCAGTTATTAATAGTTGAAAAAGATTGGTTTACTTTTCAGGGGTGGTTTTCAGAAACAACCCTTCGAGTGGACCATTACAAAGAAGTAGGAGTAATGTTGTGTCGCGTATTTTATTTTTCCGTGATACAATTCTGTGACAAATCAGTTTGGCACAATCATATCTGTTTCACACGTTTCCTTTTTTAAAATTTCCTTTGTCTTACGCCCTCCGCGTGTACACTATCTCGATTTGTAAATGTCTGAATGTATCTAGCCATGTGATTTTCAAAATTGAAATAGTTAAATTAAAAGTAAAAAAAAAGGGTGGAAACTGAAATTTTTATTACATTCATAGAAACATTCCATTGAGAATAACGAAGCTTGGCTTCGTCTCCTCGGAAATACTGCGACCACAAAATATTTATACACGTCATTAAGCTGTTTTCAAAAATCAATTTTCTTCTTCGATGTTTTCCCTATACTCAGCATTTATGAGAATCGTAAATGTCTTCTGCACTCGGTTTATGACGAGAGCGCTCTTCTCGCAGCAAATCTTAAGCGACGTCTTAATCGACGCATCGAAGGCGCCATTTCGCTTTTACAACTATAAGTAAGAGAATAACGAGGAAGGCCATAACACCACGTTTTGCACATACGATTATTATTACTAATACGATCATGGCATTATCGTCTTTCCATGTTGTTTAAATTCATTCCTACAAAACTCAGCTCAATAATCCATATTGTTGAATCCGTTCAATGAACCAGGAACCATAACTGTTATAATCAATACGAGAAAAGTTGTAGCATGACAGTTATTATTTTGATTCAAATGTTTGTATTTATACGTGATCAAAATTTTGTTTCGATTGTCCATTATTGATGAAGGAAATTTATTTGGGTCAGTCATAAGATATCGTTGAGAAAAACTCTATTCCGGTTGCTTAATACTAGATTGCGAATTTTATGCATTTATAGCAAAAATGTGTAGATGCAATTTAAATTAATGAGAAGATTAAAGGAAACTGTGAACTTGTAGGAAAGGGTCATCCTCTCAGATTTTAAGGGACTCTTTTTAGTCGTTTTACTTGAACCTACTGGTAACTGGAAAAATAAAAAAGTCTGTTGGTCGTTCGGAGATTTCTAAAACACAAGTAAATGTATAAAGTAACAACAACTAATAGTATTCCTATTTTCTTTTTATACAATGGGCATTCTTTTCGTCTCAACAAGAGAAACTTTTCTATAACTCTAATTTTGAGTCTATTCTATAAGTCCAATTATGAATGACTGAAACTAAATTTTCTACGCAGATAAAAAAAAGAACTGTGTGTTAAGAATATCTAGAATAGATTCTCTTCATCGAAAATTCTTACAACTGACTGAAATAAAATTTTCATTTCATTGCGATTGCTATTTGTTACTGAAAATTGAAATAGTTTAGCACTGAACCTACCCTACCGGTCAAAATGACCGGTTCGACATATTTTATTTAAAAATTGCTGAAATTATAAAGATGTTTTCATAGGAAATGAATGAACAGCATTCGTAATTCAATACATTACAATAAGAATGACGATCATGATATAACGATTAATAATCTTCAACTTGAATAATAAACATGTTTTCTTTATCGATCACTTTCAGAAAAATTGTTCACAAATAACTATTATTTGTACATTATTTGTGTCCATACAATTAACTCCGAAATAAACCAGCATCAAATCGAATTTATCTAGCGAGTACTCACCACTCGCGTTCCCTAGTTCCTCCGGTCAGTCACCTCCGTTCTATTCTTCCTATATTCCCTTCCCACTTCCACGAACGGTCCACTTCTCCTTAACGCGAAGGCACAGGAACACCGGGCACACACACACGCACACACACGCGCGCGCGCGCGCGTATTCTCACTTTCCTCGAGTTGGAAATTCAGTCGAATCGAACATTCCACTAGCACGTGGTCCACGGCGGACTGTAACGTGACGAGCCCGCGCGAAGATCGCTCGATAAACACGCGATTAAATCGAGCAGACAGCGTTCGTTATCGGGTCCCGTAACTTTCTCGCCGCGCGGATAATTCTGACCGTTCGTGTCCGTACGCTTGCTCCG
This sequence comes from Megalopta genalis, assembly GCF_051020955.1. Taxonomy (NCBI): domain Eukaryota; kingdom Metazoa; phylum Arthropoda; class Insecta; order Hymenoptera; family Halictidae; genus Megalopta; species Megalopta genalis. The sequence continues at coordinate 21,462,189 of NC_135018.1, read as the reverse complement.
TCTTCGAAGCCCGACACGTTAAATCGTGCAGAAATCCAGGTTGGACGTGCACCGACCTGAAGCCGCAGAACCCGCGTCCCTGACCCGCTCAACCGGCGGCAGCGGCGGCCTCGATGAATCACTCGGCCAGCAGATCTTCAGGAAGACAATCGACGAAAGTTCTCAGCCGGCTGGACGCGCTCGAGAGAACTTCAGCCCCGATTCAATTCACTCCTCTTCGCTCCTCTCGTTCCAGGGAAAATTACGTGTTGGGAATCGAGCGATCCGTGCGGTAGCGATTATGTCAGGATAACCGCTTGAGCCTTGAGAGGGCACTTTCTTCTTCAACAGTATCGGCCAGCTAGCCGCGTTTTAGAACCGCCACATTTCAGGCTTCGCTGTTTATTCTTCAGCATTGCAGAACGGTTTACACCGGAAACGACGATTACAGAGGTCGGCTGCAAAGATATTACTAGTGTCGGGCCGAACTTTCGTCAGAGATGTGACTCCAGTAACACAGTGTACAACAGTATTTACGATTTATTTCATTCGTCGATCAGACCTCAAATAAGCACCACTAATTGGCGACGAATCAAAATCCAACACAAGAAAGTTTCTCTCTTCGAACACCTCGGGAGAATCCATGAATTCCTTGAATCGAGTTAGCACAATTTTCAACGACCTAGATCATTCGAAGACCTAGAGATTCTCGCTCTGATTTATACAACACGTTCCAGCTACATCTTTCCGAGCTGTTCTTATCTAGGTTCCTTCTGCAGGCGCGTCTAACAATTCGCTCGATCGAAATTTCTACAGTCACACTTTATATCTCGGAACTCCCACTGTTCAAGATTTACCGATACACCGACGCGAGTCATTCGCTAACTTTCTCAGGGACCTCATCTCTCCAGGTTACTCGTGATCGATTTAAGGCAACCGGCGTTCGCTATACTTCCCAGCAACAAGTAGCTCTGATTTGCTTCGCGACAGGTCGATCCTAATCGGAAGCATTCGAGGAGCACCGATAGGATCTTCGGTAACCGCCTCAAGACAGTTCCGCGGATCGAGGAGTTCTACCGAGCTGCAGAACCTGTTGATCCTTTCGATGACTCTCGGCCGGTTGACAGGCCGCGAAGCCGATCGAGAGCCGGCAATTTGTCGGGAACGTCGCCGTGGCAGATTTCATCAAACGATATTACGTATTCCCCCGATCTGGCCGGCGCGGCGGTGGTAATTTATTTGCGGCTTAATGAGAACCACCGCGGAACGTTGCGGATAAGATCTGCGCGAGCCAATATTCCAGTCGCAAACCGGGATTAGTCAATCACAGTTTGAATTACAGTTTCGTGGCCGGTTGTCTAGGAACGGACTGTCGTCGTCGTCGTCGGCCAAATTTGGTCACACGGCTCCGCGATTTCCAATTTCGAACTTGCCGCCGATGATTGCGGCCCAGAAGCTTCCGTAGAATTGCTGCCGCTGATTGGGATCAGTCTGATTATTAGGTCGCTTGTAATTCTGATAACCATAGTTCCATTTCCTCGTCTGATCTATTTCTCCTTGATTGGCTCTAGGGGACTGTTGAGACAGTGAGATTAGGCCAATGTTGCGTGCTTCGAAGACTTTTAACGATCTCGATTCCCTGCCAATGATATCGATGGTATTAATATTCCTGTAATTGCCGCGACGATAAGTTCCACTTCTCCTTTAGACAGCTCCCTCCTCGATTGGCTTTAGAGGCCCCCGAGACAATTGGGACGGTCCAGCTAATCGGTGCTTATATGCGATTCGATAATTTCCGATAATTTTCGACAATTTCGAATCCCTGTTAGTAATTACGCGACGAACAAATCGTCTGAATCGATAAAGATGTGCCATCCGATGTTCGTCTCGGCATCACTGCAATACCATACTGTGACATAATGAACATCGATTTGCAGTTTGACGTTTAAATCGATGGAACTGGCCCCCAAAGTTCGATTGTTCACAGAATCGTTTCGCGCGAGATCCAGAAGGTCAATAGATCCCACGCGAGATCAAAACATGTTTCGGTCGTGTTTAGACGGTCGATCGAGCAAGCAGGCGCGCGCGTGCCCGCGCGTTTTCGAGCGTGCCCCGAACAGGCCCGATCGATCGCATGAATCGACCCCGTTCAGTTCAGGGTTGGCGCGTGGAACCAAAAGCGATCGTCGCGCTGCCGGGATGGCCAACGAGCACGATCGAGCGGACGATCGCGATACCGGACGGATCGGAAGCTCGGCGAAGTGTAAACCGAGCGCACGGCACAGGTAAGAGAGGTTTTCGAGCAACTACGAGCCGGTCAGAAGGCGGCGTGTCTTTCTCCCCTGCATCGTGCATCAGCACGCGGAGAGAGGGAAACGGTGAAACGATGGTAGGAGGTGGAGTGTAGTGCAAAAACGTGGCGGAAGGGGAGACGTAGGTGATAGATTCGTAATCCTCGCGAATCGGTATCGGTATTCTGTCTCGTGACGCGTTGCCGCCCGACACGGCACGCGGTGGTAAATATGTATTCCTTATCCCAAAAAGATAGCCGAGATAAAATTTTCGAAATATATAGCAGGTAGAAGGTGGTACGTTGCATGTATATAGTCAATATAGAAAGCATTCGCACACTTTAAGTTGGTGTACGAATGCATTTTGCTAAAATGCTTTTGATCATAATTTTTGATAAGTTGTCGATGGTGGAACTATTATAATTTCGTAAAAAATAGCGTCATAATAAATCTGGAGTTATTTAAACTCCGGAAAACTGAGGACATAGGTTTACTCGAAAATGTTACAAATGCAATGACCTCCCAAAATTTGGCGCATGGACTTTTGCAGCCGTTTTATGAAACAGAAACGAAGAACAAGTTCGATTGTGTAGAGCCCTCGTGAATCTTGTTGTATTGTAAAGTAGGCAGTACACCTTTCATTCGTAGCTCGATAGAGTAACTAAACAAAAATCAAGGGGTCGTCGTAGCGGGTGATACGTTGCATGTATATAGTCAATATAGAAAGCATTCGCACACTTTAAGTTGGTGTACGAATGCTTTTTGCTAAAATGCTTTTGATCACAATTTTTGATAAGTTGTCGATGGTAGAACTATTATAATTTCGTAAAAAATAGCGTCATAATAAATCTGGAGTTATTTAAACTCCGGAAAACTGAGGACATAGGTTTACTCGAAAATGTTACAAATGCAATGACCTCTCAAAATTTGGCGCATGAACTTTTGCAGCCGTTTTATGAAACAGAAACGAAGAACAAGTTCGATTGTGTAGAGCCCTCGTGAATCTTGTATTGTAAAGTAGGCAGTACACCTTTCATTCGAAGCTCGATAGAGTAACTAAACAAAAATCAAGGGGTCGTCGTAGAGGGGAGACGACAATCTTGACATCTATGTTCGGATCAGTCGTTAAAAAATTGGTCCAGTGTGTTTAGAGGCCTTTCGATCTGTAACATTTTCCATGAAGAACATGTCTCCAGTTTCCCACCTGTTGTTAGATCATGCAGAAACGTGTTACAGGGAAACGAACGACGCGTAACGCAAGCAGAAGCTTCAAGCTTCAAAATCAGTCCAGGTTTGTAGTTGTATGATACACTTTTGCGAAATTATAACAGTTCAAATATCGAAAATTCTGACAGTAACCGCGCATACAATTGGCTCACGAAAGTGTTCGAACACCGTTTAAAATGGAACAACTTTTTAACATTGGACGGTATGACTTGAATGGAGATCTTAAAGGAGTGAAAAAAAGAATAAAAAATACTCACGTTTTTTAGTTTCTTTATCCGAGCTTACAACGAAAATTTAACCAATACGCTTTGTAGATCTCGGTGATTTGTGTGTAAATTGCAAAGTTCATCAAAATCAGTTGAGACACCTGGTCAAGCTGCAGGCATAGAAATATGTAAAAATCTTCAAATTTCTTACAGTTATTCTTAAAGTATTGTCAAATATATGCTATTACTGGAAGTCTTAAATTCACAAGTTATTAACTTTAGGAAAGCTTGTAATTATATCAAGTGTAGATAAATCTTCTATATAAATAATTATAAGAATAATCTTCTAAAGTTTAAGTCTTTCTGTAGGTACTCACATGAGCACGAACTGTTGTTTACAATTACCATCCTATCGGCGGGCAAGTTGTAACGCCTAGGTTTTCGTTGCGCCCTGTATCACGGCAACGTGATGAACAGATATCAGAACCGGGGGCGCAGATAAAATATGCCGGATCGAATTGATCGAATACCATACATATGATTTTAAAAATATTAGGAATATTATTGGTTTACTCCAATAAACGGCCGAAGGTCGATGCATTGTTCACAACACATGCGCGAAAGAGTATCAATATTTATACTTCGCGCTGGAAAGCTCTACTCTTATCAATAAAATAATCAAATCATCGACTTCTGTGTGCTTCTTTTGGCTATGTATCCGGCGAAATATTTCACTGCGAATTCATCGTCGATATCTAATTGGACATCTTTTTCTGGTTATCACTGTTCTCCACCCTTATTTCGTCTAATGGAACATTATCTCACGCGGAAGTAGTGCATTTGGATAATAGCATATACTTCTGTAATAAATATATATATATATATATATATATATATATATATATATATCGGAATCGGATTCGCAGTTACTGTTACAAGAATGATGATGCAATTTCAATAGAATAGTTTTTCTGATAGCCAGACGTACTGCTTCTACAGAAGAATTTCAATTCTGAACGCGATATCTGATCGCGAAGTCGTCAAAAACATTATACCCTACCTCTCTAAATTGTCCCAAACAAACAATAAACAAGGTAGAGTTTTTAATTCAGAAAGTGTTATATATTAATATTATGTATATATAATATGTTATATATATTATGTATATATTATTAATGTTATATATTAATTAGACATGCTATCTAATTGATGCAATAAAATAATTTCGACAAGAGGATATAAAATAATAAAGTGCACACATGTTGGGACAGATCATTGAGCGTTGCAAAAAAGCTGGCAGTATTCAACACGGTACTGGTCTGTATAAAAGTTGCCCACCGTGTAATAAGCAAAACAGGAGAAACTCTTTTGCTGAATACTTGCAATGTGAACTTACGTTTCATTTTACCGAATGAATTAAGCTTAATATGTTTAACCGTTAAATTCGAACTCATATTTTAATCAATTATTTTTTATGCTTTTAAACAAATGTAAATAATCAAACTGAAAGCAAATTTTCTGGTCATTTCTAATAAAATATAGATTTTGAAAAGGGTACTTTTCTTTCTATCATGCTTTAGTAACTTGCAACTTGATCGGAAACAACAGCCCTATCTTGCGAACACGTGTTATGTAAAATATCTAAAATAGCTTGCAATATATCTGATAAAATTGATAGCTCTCTTAATTCGATTCTTTGAAACAATGAAAGTAAAAGAATAAAATATTCTTTTTACAATCTTACCCCGTCGATTACCCATTTGTTTTAACCGGGTGTCGAGTATTTTACCACAGCAAGCGCTGCAGTCGTATTTTGCACTCGGTCGGTAACATTGCGAGTGACACGAATTAAAATACACTGCATGAGTGGTCTATCCCAGAGCTCGTCTGTGATACTATCAATTGTCTGTGGTTTTACAGTGTTTATGAAATTTAATATCAAAGAAAATGAATATTGTCAGTAGACAGTGTTTAAGAATTTTTCAAAATGACTTGACGCAATATCATTTCTCGATCCTCGGGAGAGCACTTACGTATAAAAGTGCATTCTCTATAGACAAGTTATATCCTACAAGTAACCTAAAACTGTACACGCCAAGTTTTGTAAGTTTATTGTATCTGATATTGTTACTATGCCATGCAGCATTCTATATTAAATATAATAAGATATAACGTGATAAGCAATACTTGTAATGTTTCCAAATTTTTTTTAGCATCCTGAAGATCCAAAGTCGAAATTCAATGGTTACATACCTCTTGAACAAATTAACATAACATATAGTCGTAGCAGTGGTCCAGGAGGGCAGCATGTTAATCGTACAAATACTAAAGTAGATATTAGATTTCAAGTAAAAAGTGCTAACTGGTTGTCAGAAGAAATTAGAGAAAAGTTAATCGCAAAGGTTTGTCACTAGATCGATACTTTAATTAACAATTATCTATGAAACTAATATTAATTGCAGTACGCGTCCAAACTGACAAAGGATGGTTATATCAGCGTTAAATCAGAATTAACAAGGTCCCAGCAATTGAATTTAGCCGATGCTCTAGAAAAGTTAAGAACAATGATCAGAGAAGTTGCAAAACCTCCTCCGGAGATATCGCCTGAGACTGCAGAAATGAAACGAAAACAGTTCCTGGCTGCAGCTAGGAAACGAGTTCATGAAAAACGGAAAAATTCAGAACTTAGGAGACACAAAACCGCTCATGACATAGATTTATAGTTTTAGCCTATCATTACATCGTATACTGTATATAAAATAACATTGTCAAAATAAAGAATTTACGATACAAAATGTAATAACATGCATACATTAATCCCTCTGTGGGAAAGCGGGTATACAAGTACTCATTTTCTTTAACCATTTCTTACGTTTTTCCCAAAATAACGTTAAATTTGAGTTGTTGGTTTCAAAATTAAATAAATCAAAAAGTATGAACCTATACAACTTTTTTTGCGGAATAAACACTTTATTTGCGAAGATACTATTGAAATTTCCATAACCGAATTTATTCATGCAAAAAACCAGAATTTCTTTAAAAACGGCATTCATACATTAAAATAGGTTGCATTTCGAGCAAGTAAGTATCTTTCAGAAAAAGATATGAAATTCTCTAGCACTAACATTCAGGGCAATGCAACAATGAACTGGAAACTAATGAACGAAACATATCTCAATGTGCGTTGAGCATCGTTCGCTGACAAATGTGGTCAAGAATCCTACAAGACGAAAAGTACAAGTCGAATATCGCGCCGCGTGTTTCAGATGGAGCGCCAGACGTACGAATGCGTGAAAAGCATGAAACCGCAAGCACGGTAAAGTGAGACTGCCTAGGTACTCAATCGTGTGGACACTCGCACATTGAGCCCACTGAGTCCGTTTTGTCTCTCTTGAGCATCTCCTATTCTCTTTCTGAATAAAAAGGTTCTTGTATTGGGAGAAGAAAAAGCTCTTGAATTCAGAAACGACTATAGATGTTTCATAAATACTATCCAAACAATATTCAGCACTTGTACTATAAATGATGTATGCAGAATATTCGTTTCTTGCTAACATACCAATGTCGTTACATTGTACGTACCTGATGTAATGTCTATACGGATCCTAAGTCTGTGCTCGAATTTTGAGCGCCCTCGTAGCAGCCGTAGATAATATAAATTTCTATTCTATCAATTTTGTTAGTTTTGTATTTTTTTAATAATTTCGATATATATTAACGAGTTATTAAATTATATTAATGAAATTTTTGCAACATTTTATAAATATTAATTTAATTTTTCTAAATCTTCAAAGCGACAACGATCGGTCAACTTCTAATCCAAAATATTTAAACTAAAAATATTAAAAATTAAATTAAATTATAAGTGTAAATATATATAAATATCAAAATTTATTTATTTATTTACATATATACCCCACACGCTCGATATAGTGCTGCCATCGCAGCAACGTGGAACCACACTAACTTGACTTTGTCGACAGAATCGACTGATGTTTCCGTCAGAACATCTTTGGTCAGACGAGTAATTTTTTTTCAAAACTAGGATCACTCTTAATTATGACAATTTGTTATATTTTGTCGATATGTAGACTATTTGGAGACTATTTGGAGACCAAAAACTTTTATATCGAACTACTTGTTGCCAAGATATTCTCTTTATGACTAACTTGACAAGAATTATTTGTTCTCTTTCTTTTCAACGATAAATAAACGTTTACTGCATAATATAAATCAACGAGCGGCTTCCTGTCCCTTCGGAATATGATTTGGCATTTAAATTTCTCTAAAAGATATTCAAATACATATCTATATAAAATTACGAGTTCCCTTGACAACGCATGTTGTTCGAATGAAAACACTGACCGCTATCGACGTATACTAGTTTCGTTTAGTAGCAGTTTCTTCTCTCTCCAATAATGTCGTTTCGTGATCTAAGAAGTACATATATAAATCATATGTTTCATTGAAAATCTTTAAAAGTTAAAAAATTGATATAAAAGATGTGTCATATTTATTTTTTTTTGTAGATTTCACGGAAATGATGCGCGTGCTCGGTTATCCCAGGCTCATATCAGTTGGTAACTTTCGCATACCAAATTTTCCATTGGTAGCGGAAATTCTTATTTGGCTGGTGAAGAGATTTGATCCGGATGTTGATGTGCCTAGCGAACATAATACCGAGGAAGAACGTATCGCGTTGATACGTGCTGTTGCTGAATTTATGGTGAGCAATTGTTAACGTAAGAACTACTGGGAACTAAATGTGATTAAAATGTATTGCTTTTTTGAAATAATAAGACCGCATTCACCACGACATTGCACGATTTTCATTATAAAGTAGATAACCTGAATAAATATGAATATATAGAGGGTGAGTCATTTAACTCTCTCACGTAATCTTTCTTGTAAATTACATTTAAAAAAAAAGATGTTTCGAACAAAAGTTATTTGGTATAAAGTGAAGCATACACGGCATTTTGTTGGTTTCCTTTGCAACATTTAATCATGTCATTTCAAAGTTTATTAATTATGGAATACAAAATTTCGTAAAGTCGAAACCACGTTGTCCAACAATCAGATTCTACAATAATCTATAATTTAGAATATATGTGTTTAAATGATAATGTAATAATAAACCTCGTGTATTGTAGGTAGTTTAATACTAGTTATTGATAAAATGTTAGGCTGCGCGGGAATAAGTTTTAATATATTTATAAACAGGCGCTGAAAACGAACGTCAAATTGAACACAAAGAAATTATACCAGGCGGATGGCTATGCTGTGAAGGAGTTATTAAAAGTTACAACGTTATTATATGATGCTCAGAGCAACAGTACCGATGCCAACATAACCGAAGACGATAATTTTAATGTAGCCAATTTTGATATCTCCGATAAAATTAACGAATTAAAATCGACCAGAGAATTGGCAAGGCAATTGACTGTCACCGGTGCTTCGTTGTTCGATTTGTTAGGACGCGAAGTTGATCTACGAGAAATTCGCAACACCAAAGTTGCTAGACAATTCGACACGGCCGAAATCGAAACGGCATTGAAAAACGTCATCGAGGGTATGCACAAAGAGATTGACGATACCAAAAAACAAATCGACAATGTCAAGGTACATATTATCCTTTTTCCTTCCGGAAAAATATATTTTCCTCGTAATTTTAGTATCTATCAAGACTCTACTATAAAATAAAGTCGATTATGTTTGTAATCAGTTGTTAATCAATTTTTCAAATATGTTTTTGAGAGCCCATTATCTAGAACCTTTGATCTTCCTATCTTTTTTTTCTCACCGAAAGCTGAAACTTCAAAATAGGCCAGAGAATCATTATGTATTTATGCATCTGCAGATCTGTATAACGCATGAGAGAACGTCTAGATAAACAAAAATTAATAGTGTTTTTATTTTATTTTTACAATGAGAGATCTCTCAGTTGACCGAGACGATTTTCCCCCTTCCTAATTTTGATGCCCAATTTCGTTACACATTAAACATTTTGGTAACATTTTCGTATCGCATTTATGTTTCATTGAAAAGGATACAGAGCAAAACTTAGACGGGAGAATTGAAAGGCGGCGCATAGAGCTCGACAGAAACCAAAAGAGGCTACAAACATTGAAAAAAGTGCGGCCAGCTTTCATGGAGGAGTTCGACAAGCTGGAAATCGAATTGAGATCATTATACGACGATTATTTGCAGAAGTTTCGTTATCTGGCGTATCTTGAACATTTGTACGAGGACGCTGCGAAAATGGAACAGGAGAGATTCGAAAGACGGTGGGTAGATTACAAGCAATAGATTTTCTGAGTTACTTTTGTATTGTTATCGTAAAATAGGCAAGAAGCAACCAGAAAACAGTTGGAAAAAATGAGAGCAGAAGATGCAAATTTCGAGAGTATGATGGAAGGGAACGATTCTATATTACCCACGAATCTGCAAGAACCACCGCCCCGACTTGCCGATACAGAGAAACAAAATAGCGAGAAAAGAGCACCAAGCAGCAGACTCAAATCGAGTAAGAAAGATTTAGAGGGTTCAAAAACCAGTCAGTGTGATTCCATTTTTTCTGGTAGTTCGAGAAATTCTTTATTACCAAAACCATCAGCTGATGAACAATACTTTACTTTTTTATATGTTCTGATACCTTTTTAGGACTAAGTTTTGAAAGACGTAAAACCTTTTTAGGTTTTCAAAGAATTAATCGTTTCACTTTTCATACTCAGGGATTACAGTAATGTCTCCTTAATTGACGCTCAGATTGTGCAGAAAAATGGACAATTTGGGAAGAGACGATACGATTATTCGAGCCTTGCAGCTCGTTTTTAAAGTTGTTGACAATCGATAACCATAAAAAACGCGCCGCAAGGCTCGAACAATCGTATCTCCTCTTCCAAAATAAACTGCGAATATTTGTTGAATTCTAATCAACTGAAGTTTTGAAAAAGAAAATTCAATTTATTTGGAAAACTATTTTTGCTCTAAAGAGAGCTTATTTAAAAGAGATACTCCGTCTCGCGCGCTTCCTTCAAGTGTAGAAGAAAACGACAATAGCTTTTCATACTTACCTGTAAAAGCAGTTTCATAACCAGACTGCGGATATCGATATGAATTACAATTTTTAATGTTTAGTTTTTAATAATTAAGATTAAGTAGTGATTCATTTTATACCTTGATTACAACAGAAGTTGTTTTGGATACTATAAAATCTTTTTTTATAATGTTATTCAATTAAATATTAGGTTATGATAATTATTGTAAAGAGCATGAAAACTACAAGAGGATCTCTTGTAGAAGTATTTTTCAGAATCGTATGAAGGGTGATCCTTCGTTACCAGTTGCATTCTGCTACATTTGACGCTCTCGTATAAATGCATAAAATCCGCAGTCTAAATTATGTATATAATGAATAATATAGAAAAAGGTTCTATCTACGGAAATTTTTATTTATTTATTACTGTGTATGAAAAAATAGCTGGCCGCGCGTCGAGGATGCAGATATCGCAGCGTCGGGTTTATGGCAGCATGTCGGGCCGACAAAGGGGTACGATCCAAGAATCGCATGACAGTGCCGGTTCATTGGACAGTGACAGCGATCTATTGATCGACGGCGATCTCGATGACGACGATGACGACGATGATGAGGATGATGACATTTTGGATTCCGTTGGAGGAACAGAGATCGGGAATTTTGATTTAAAGGTTGGACAAGAAAAACGAGCCATTAGTAAGCTAGATCATTCGGATGAAGATTTTTAACCCTTATAAAAAGACAATTACAAAAACTACAAAATATACCGTTCGTGTAATTATCGATCAGTGTTACGTAGATTTTTACAATACAACTGTAAATAGATATTTGATAAAAAGTAATACGTTATTCTCCTCGCGTGACTCATTGTAAAACTGTAACTTTGGTAAAAAGAAACATTTAAGACGTACATGTATATAGAGCTTTGTTAAATCATTGAAAATATAATCATTCGTATAACATTACGCGCGCGGTGCTCCACGGATTAGTCCGCTTCTCGCCTCGGTTAACGCTATCAGTACTATCCTAGTCACTTCTTTCGCATGTTACGCTCGAGTTTAATCTCTAGAACAATAAAAAGCAATAATCTATAGTTTCCGCTGTATCTTTCAAGATCAAGGTGTACAAGCTTGGTTTAAAGCACCTAGATGCATCATGAGATGAATTAATCGAGTTGCATTAGAAGAAAATTAAATTATTGAAGTGTGAAAAAAATTCATGTTAATTTTGTAATTTTTCAATATTTCTATTACATCTCTATTGTTCAAACAGTGCCTGAATATTGATCGAGTCATTACATATTTTTAAAAAGCGTTACAGCTTGTAAAGAGACAAATCGTTTACCCGTTTCGTATAATATGTTATACAAAATGCTGTATTATTGTATAATTGTTTCCGTATCATTGTATAATATGTTAATCTTCAAATGTGTGTGTGTAACATTCGGTAAAATTATTTTTCAAACTTGAAAATTATCTCGATGTATTATACATTATTGAATTTGTCTTTTCACTTGCTCTAACGTTACCTTAATCGAAATACGTCGCTTCATGAAAGAAAATAACGATGACCTTGTGATCGAATAAATTTCCATCACGATAATTACCCTACAAGCAAACAATATTTCTTTAAATATTCTCCTATCGTCAGCTATCGTTACCTTTCGGTCACAATATTAATAATTCCAGCATGAATGTTTTATGTACGACGAAATTGAATCATCGCTATCGAGGTATTTAGGACGCACCAATCGATGGAACAGGGGATTCCAGACCCGCATTACGAAATATATTTTTAAGGGAATCAAAATACATATTGTCGACGTATAATATTTATTAACCCTCTCTCTCTTTTTTTCTTCTCTCTCTCTTTTTTTCTTCTCTCTCTCTCTCTCTCTCTCTCTCTCTCTCTCTTTCCTAACGTGACAAAACCACACGTTGATTTCTGGTTTAGCACCGATCACATATATGCATTCGCCTATCCTACGTGCTGTGTACGTAAACGCGCGTACACACCGGTGTATACACATATATACATAAACGTATGTGCGTGTAAAAAATGTAACCTTAGGAAATAAATAGAAACGGTTCGCCATTCACATTGTCGCGAGAAACGCTCGGGCTCTGCGCCTTCACACACACGCAAACAAATTCACTCACTCCCGCAAGGACACATATACGTACATACATACATACAGCTAAAAATGTCTCCTCTGTCCACGATCTTCTTTTGTCTAACATGACCACCTTGGTGCAACGATGCTCGTCTATAAGTACTTTCACTGGGTCGAATGAGAAAATGTTGCGAGACTGGTCGATAACGAGCGAAGTCTTTACAACGCGAGTTCGCACGTTGATCCGCGAGACGAAGCCGAACTAAAATCTCTGTTTCAAAACCAACGGGCAACGATCCATTTTGATGAAGCTTCACTCGATCTCGGCGTCTCTGTTTTCGGCGGGGGTGAAAATAGTTTTCTTCCGGATTTCGAGCAACCCTTCACAAGACTCTCGCGCCTTTCTTAATCAGACAGTTTCAGATCCGACAAAGTTTCACAAAAATCGACGGGGTCCTCCTTCCTCTAGAGCGGTTCCTCGTAGCGCAACTGATTCGTCGGATAGAAATAGCTACGTGTAAACGGCGGCTTTTCATTTGGTTTTGTTTCATCCTCTTTTTTTTCCTTTTCTCTTGTTAAACATTACGCATCCTACACGCTTGCTATAGATTAAATACTGGATGTTCTAGATACATATTATACATACATAAACTACGGCTAGGTATTGATCCTATGGATATGCGTATGTTTTCTTTATACGTTGTGCGGACTTATAGGTGTGTTCGAAAAGAACGTATCAACAAGACAACAGTATTAAATATCGAATCTCACGTTATAGCCGGCAATGTAGACCGAGGTGTGTAGGCTAGAAAGGGCGAAACGACGTCTGATCGCACACGATGAGAGGAAGTTTCCGTAATTGTTTAATGCTTGTCGCTGTAATCGTTCGAATCATGAGTGTAGGTTGATCCCAATTGATAATTACAGAAAGTCAATCGTAATAGAATCAACTGTAATGTGATTACTGTAATTTGGTGTGACTTGAGAGATAGGGTGAGACGTTCTGGAATAGTGGGAGTTATTTTATCCTCAAGATGATTGGCTGGAGACTTGCTGCAGTCTAGTAATTTAGGGATAGAGATGCTATGGAGGAAATACTCTACGCTATACATAACAGTTCGTTTGCTACGATTTTGCTCTCCATTTGTTCATTGTTACTCTTTCTTAAATGAACACAAATATATTGCTACTTTCTGGCCTGTTTCGAGAGCATACTTTGGGAATTTGTTTTGATATGTATTTGGACTATGTTCATAATTTGTGTATGATATTTCACAAATGGTTTAACGAAGTACATAATTCCAGATTGTGTGAGAATGATAACCTTGAAAACCTTTTGAGGTTGTTGCAAGTTTGTATTATAACTCTTGTATTATAGCTCTCTCTCTCTCTCTCTCTCTCTCTCTCTCTCTCTTTCTCTCTCTCGTTTCCCATAATTTCGAAATTAAGTATAGTCGCACGAATGAAGAATTATTTAGAAAAGGAACAGTCTTCTTTCTCGGTTAAACGACATGAACAATATACGAATCTAAGAATATAGTCTGAATACGTACAAAGATATTTCACGCAACTAACCCAAATAAATATTATTTACTCTAACAAAATAATGTCAAAATACACTCTGAGAATCTGAAAACAATTCAGAGAAAATGAGAATACCACCTTAAAGGCATATGTACTGCTGAGCACCCAGATGGCAGGCGCAGTCACGCCTTAATTTACTATTCTTACTTTCCCTATCTCGTGGCACACGAATCGCAAGCCAGCAGCGAATCGCCAAAAAAATGGGGATGAAGATAAAAATTTCCACTGCCCTCGAGCGTCTCGTTGCCTTTCCAATTGCGCCTCTCACAGTGGTCAATTTTCTCGCAAAAATATGATTGAGAAAATAGAAACCTCAAATGCTAAAATGAGATTTTTGTATTAAGTAGTATACAACCACCAATGATACAAACTTTATTAGCACGGATTTTTAACTACTTTTCAAAACGCATTTCTTTTTTAAATCATATTCAAACAGAGTTAAAATGCCATTCGCTATGATTTGACTTTCTAGCTACAGTTCCATTAATCAAATTAGTTAACAGTTTGTGGAAATTTTTCGGGTTGATTTTCAACACATAATGTGTTAACACGTTCTCTACCGTGTGTACCGTTCTCGGTGCACGCTGAGAGTCATTACTACGCCAAATGGATTTTGTTTATCAATTTCATTTTTTTTCATTATTGTATTTTTGCATTACCAAGTAACTTTATTTGAACATTTAGAAACAGCACCTAGAATGAATTTGCAGTACAGAAACAGAAAAAAATAGGCTAATTTTGCAAATATATTAAACGTTATAGCGTGTATCGTTTTAAGTACACATGGCGTGGTAACGGCACTTTGTCACATACAGCTTCGCAGGAAACGTATTAATACTTTGGTGCAAGTTGACCACTGTGGGACTTCGAAATACGACAGCAGAATTTAAATCGTCATCGATGTCGCGAATCAGCACTTCGCTCACCTTCGGGTTAGGCCCTACGCGATAATATCCACGATCCCGCAAACGATTCCCGCGTCGATCGGACTCGTCCGGAACAGAAACGAACGCCTAGGTAAATGTATAGGTATAAAATCGTGAAAGAAGCACCATAGCGTAAGAGATGCACGATCGGCCTGGAGACCGGTGCGAACGTTTCCGTGCCCTGCCAGCCGATCGCGCATCTTTCTCACGTAGAAAAATATCATTCGTCAATTTTGTCGATAAGCGTCGCGCCTTCGTCACGGTTGGACAACAGGCACCGTTCCTCTCCCGGGTCCTATCTCTCTTTCTCTTGAAAAACGAGATTCAGCGAGTGGACACGCGTGTCGCTAAAGGTAGAAAAAGGTCGCAACGCGGAAGTTCACGCGGAAAGGCGGGGAATTAAGGGCCGCCGTAGTTGTAGAAATAAGTTCTGGCTACCTTGGGCGTACCGGTGAAGTTACCGATATCCCAGAGCTCGTCGACGATGGTCTTCTGCTACCTGACCAGCTTCAGCATAGGGCCGGACTTCGTTCGTTGCGTGGACACTGGCACCGGCTCCAGTTTTGGCAGCAGGCATTCGGTGCTCAGGTCCGTCCAGGTCTTGGCGACGTTCTCCGACAGCCTCTCCTTGTACTTGTAGGCCGTACGATCGATCACCGATTGCGTCTTGATGCAGTCGTCGCCGCCGAACTCGCATACCCTGTAGTGATGCAAGATTGCCGCGTCCGAGGGCACGTTCAGCGTCCCATGGCCAGGTATGAACTCCCAGACGAAGTGATTCCCGGCCTCCACCACGTTCTGAGGCCTGCATATGTATTTGGAGCGCTGTTTGTGCGGGTGCAGCTTCGCCCGGCGTCGTGTTTTCCGCAACGTGATCAGGCCAGCTTCGATCGGCGTCCGACTTGTCACTATAAACGGATCGTCCGCCCATTGCAGATAGAAGAACGCGTTCTGGAACGAGTACGCACCGGTCGACTTGGTATTTATGCGGCTGCCCATCCATCTGCAACATCGCGCAACACCCTTTAGACCTTCGAGAACCACTTCCGGAGACAAGTAGCAAATATCGGCTACAGCTAAGTGGCAAATCTGGGACGGTTTTAGTGGATTAGCTATGCAAAGTGGACGAGTCGGTTTTCCTATGGATTCTTCTTACGGTGTCTTGATGCTAAGATTATATGGGAAGATGATGCAGTTTTATTTTTATCTGACTTGCTTTGATAATATGGAGCATTCCAATCTTATCAATCAAGTCCCATATGATTTATATATCATAGTAGTTATTCTACAGTAATTTAGACCCATGCTCGGGACAATTTGCATTGGCATTTTGGATTTGCAAACATTTTGTGATAATAATTCGAAGAAAGAGACGATATCAAACAACCAGCTTTGTAAAAGTAAATCACAATACAGTATATTTTACATAGAATCAAGCGGCATATCTCTAAATTGCTATTATTAGATTTTACATAGGTTTGTAAGACAATTGGGGCTTTTTATCATTCATAATTTTCAAAGACAGAAAGAAATGTGTACCTAGGTTTACTTTAATGGCTAAATTTTCTTTTTAATTGAAGCGAATAAGATCAATATTTAATCAGGAACCTGATTCGATATGATAATGCAACGGATTAATTATTGCATCTATTTCTATGGACCAGAAGACAACAGCCTATATCATCTGGTCAATATTACTTTATTGACTAGATATCTAGATGGAATATGACTTTCTTTATATCACAATATTATAAAATTTTTTATGTGGTTTGATTGACATCAGAGATTACTGTTTCTATAAAGATTTTATATTTGCAATCAATCTCCTAATATTCATCGGTACTATTTCGCTTTTATATGATTTCCATATGAAAACAGAATTGGATACGTTTCCATTGGGCAAAGCAGAATATCTCATATGTAGCAGTAAAGTAAACGTTAATCGACGCGCGTAACAAAACAGAAGAGATAGGAATCATATTTTCACTGCTGACCATCATGTTAATTCGATTAATGGAACCAGAAATGAAAAATTTTAATTCAGCACACCAACGTCCACTCCTTGGAAGGTTTTTCAATCCTATAATTCCTATAGTGTATAGTTTATATAAATACGTCATGGCGATATCAGCTTATAAAAAGGGGATAAAGAATTACGTCACTCACGTATGACCGATCTGGCAGTTGATGTGTTAATCTATACAGGTTTTGCACTCTAAATTCATCCTTTCGCAGGTCACAATCCCCTTTTTTAAAAACGAGTACACCCTTTTGCAAATGAAATTCATATGGTGAATGTCTCGAGAATAAATAATATAAATATAAATTCAAATATTTGTTTAGTAGAAACTGAATGAAGACAATCGGATGATGTGTAGTTAGTCGGTTAGACAAGACTCACTTTACTATTTTTACCACCTTCAGTGATAACCTAATTGTAGTCTTTTAAAAAATTGAAGTCTATAAAAGAAATAGTTTCACTATGTGAATATGTATATAACGTTACTATTCAAGTATTGTAAATTACAATGTCATCCGGTTTAAGAGAATAAATTATAAGGAATTCGCGAATAGGTCAATTTGAAAGGATGAATTTGATTAGCAGAAAGATGAATTTGATTTACAAAATGGTAAATTCGATTTACGAAATTGTGAATCTGAATTTACAGAATGGTGAATATGATTTGGAAGAAGGTGAACATAATTTGCAAACGGATGAATTTGATGTGCAAAGCCTATCTAAACACGTATCGATATTAATTCTAATATCCAGCAAATGTACACGTATAAATTTCTACGACCGGCTAGAATAGCGAAGTCGTTTATTGCGGACTGACTAATTTCTATGCCTTTGGTTTGTTTTTGTTCATAATTAATTTTACATTCTAATTGAAGTCTTTTAAAAAATTGAAGTCTATAAAAGAAATAGTTTCACTATGTGAATATGTATATAACGTTACTATTCAAGTATTGTAAATTACAATGTCATCCGGTTTAAGAAAATAAATTATAAGGAATTCGCGAATAGGTCAATTTGAAAGGATGAGTTTGATTAGCAGAAAGATGAATTTGATTTACAAAATGGTAAATTCGATTTACGAAATTGTGAATCTGATTTACAGAATGGTGAATATAATTTGGAAGAAGGTGAACATAATTTGCAAACGGATGAATTTGATGTGCAAAGCAGTTTTTACAGTTTTTTTATTCAAAACTAAACGAAACAAACGAATGGAGAAATTTAATATGTCTTACTCGATAAATATAATGTTCATTTATGCCCGAAAACAAACCAAAGACACAGCAATCGGTCACCCCACGGCAACCGACTCCACTGCCTTATAGGCAAACAGCAGCAACGAAAGAAGAGGAAAAGAGATGGATCATTTTCGAAAAGGGAAAGGACGAGGGCGCGGGACACATCTCACCTTATGAGATCAATGATCGTGTCGTTGTGCCTCGGTATAATGAACTCGTCGAGGTCCACCAGCGCCACGTACTCGTATTTGTACATCGATCGATAAAGGCAATCGTTCAAAGCGGCGAACAGTCCCTCCGTGCGGATCTCGCGCTGCGAAATCATGTCCAAATGGTGCCAAGGTAGCACGGTCACGAGACCTTTGGCTTCGTAGTACTTGAGGGCGCATCCTGCCTCCGCGCCGACCGTGTCGTTGTAAAGAGTCACGTGCGTGGCGCCGAGCAGCCCGTGCAGCTCGATAAACTCCACAAGTTGCAGCACCTGCAACATTATCGCGCCGAGAGACAGAGAAGTATGGCCGGGTCGAACGACGATGATAATTCCGGCCGCGAGATATTTCGCCGCGACCCCGACGATCTCACACGTACTCGGTTGTAATCGTAGTGCAGTGGCTTCACGCAAACCGCCAGCAACTCCTTGTCCTCTGTCCTAGTTTCCGGTCGGTTCTGCACGAGGATCCGATTGGTCGGGGCTGCTTTCAGCCGGGCCACAACGCTCACCGTTTCCGGTACTCTATCGGTCGCTGGCGACTCTTTAGGTAACGGACAGATGACGAAGCATGCGCTGTACTTCAAATTCCAGTTCTCTCTGATCACCTGTCGAAACATGATATAGACCTGATCGTCAATCGAGATGATGAAACGTGGCTCTAGAGCTAACAGACGAGCGGATTCAAAGCACCCTGAGCTGCGGGAACGTTGACAGGATATTGCTATATTTTCTTGTATTCAGTGTAAACTACTGAGCGTATATTCCACGATCATTGTTACGTCCTACCCCATTAATTCTCCGCTTTCACGTACTTCGGTTGTAATTAGATTTATTATCATTATTATTACTTTTATTATTATTATTATTATTATTAATATTATTATTATTATTATTATTATTATTATCGATTCCTCGAATATTGCAAACTCGAATGCCGAATTTAGCGGGGTCGTATTCTTGCTTCGCTTGCTTAAGACAATGTTAACCCTTTGAACTTAAAGCTATTCAACACTGAACCTAGCATGCTGGTCAAAATGATCGGCCTTACAGTTTTTTATTTTTGAATTGTTGAAATTATGAAGACTCTTTCTTAAGAAACAATCAAACCAATTCCTTTGCTCGGGCTTACATTGTAATAAAAATGGCGAGCAGTCTAAATAAATTCAATCTCGTCATTCTGATAAAGTACTTTTATCACACCGTGATAAAACCGTAAGACACTCGCGAACATCGCGAAAAATACGTAACTTAGAAATTTATTTTTCTTTCACTGGTAGTATTTTTGTTTACACTCTAAAAAGGCTCTAATAAAGGGTTCTGAGCATTTGAAAAGGCTTAAACTGAAGAAGCAACCGCCACTAACTGATAAATATAAACAATAAAAAAATAACCCCTTCTGACAAAAAGCATTTTAATTTAGACGAATCTGATGGTCTAAATTATTATTTTCCTGATCTGAGGAAAGAAGAAATCGTGTAGCAGAGGCGGCAAATGGATGACAGTGGTATTATGATGTGGGCAGCTATAGGATACTATGGAAAGACGGATATTGAATTTGTTTCTACAAAAATGAATAGTAGAACGTTTGTGGACATCGTTAATAGGCAACTATCGAAATATTCGCAAAAATAGTTAAGCGAAAGTATATCTTCAAACAAGATAACGTAGCTGTGCATACTGCAAGAATAACACGAGCTTATTTCGAGGATAAAAATATAGATATTTTACCGTGGATTTGAATATTATTGAAAACTGTTCGGGAATACCGGCTAAGGAAATATGCTGAACAGGAAAGCAGTATAACACCATAGAAGAATTAAAAATAATAAAATAATTAAAAAATTTTTCCACGTATCGAGGATACGTGGAAAAATTTGATACAGAACACAATTAAAAAATTGTGTAAATCTTTATCACAAAGAATGTTGGAAGTAGTAAAAAGGAAGGGTAGAAATACACATTATTACAAGCTAACAAAAAGAATTACATGTATTGATTTTTTACGGAAAACCCAACCTGTCTTACAGTTTTGTTGCACCCGTTTTTCTTATAAACTGTTACCATTACCGTAAAACAGCACGAATACTGGTCAATTTTGTATATGTTTCTACAGAAGAGATACTCTGTAGATGTTCACATACAAAAATTTCGTACACACCCGTAATTTTAAGGAACACCAGAAATTCAGGAGTGTCTTATAGTGTGTATTAAAGCGTGTTTGTCATTTATAAATTCAGCCATTCATATATTCCTAAAGAATAAATTATAACAGGTTGTGCAGCCAGTACAAGAGTACATCTATTACAGTAATTTCTCCCTAATTCGCGTTCAGATTGCGCACAAAAATGGACAATTTGGAAAGAGGCGATACGATTATTGACAATCGGTAACTTATAAAAACGAGCCGCAAATAATCATATCTCCTCTTCCCAAATTGTCCATTTCTGTGCGCAATCTAAGCACGAATTGGGGAGAAATTACTGTACATAGCAATCACTACAAGTGGTTGTTTTTGCAAGTGGTCGCAGCGCTATCCGAGGGTTTCGCATCAAGTTCCGTACGCGTGTCCTCGCGTTACATTTTAAGGCGCGCACCGGGCAAAGGTTAAAAGTTTGCCAACTCGGTTGCCAATATAACCCCGGCGCACGCCAATGTCGTCATGTACTGTCGACGTTCCCCCAGGTTAGTCAACGGTAGTCGCGCGGCCCTCAAGGAGAAATATCTTGCCTCTAATTTGCGTGCTTGCGCACAAGGCTGAGCCTATTCGAGCGCGTTTGAAAATAAAAAAAAAAACAGCAAAATAAATCCGGCGAAAGGTCAATGCGCCAGACGCGATGGCGCGGCGCGGAACGTGGCTTCGTTACGATGAAACTTGTTACCGTTTCTTTTTCAATGTTTTCTTTTTTTTTTTAAGTTCGTAACCTCGTTCGCTCGGTTGATGTACCTTCACTTTAGCAGCTACCGTCACGGAAGCGGTTACATTCCCACCGGTCTCCGTTCGATACCAAAATCTGCACCAAACACGCTCCGGCCCTCTGGTCTTCGTGGCGCTAATTATACGCACCATGCCCTGCTTTTTGCCTGCCGGCGTGCCCGCGTTGCCAACCCTGTCGTCGAAGTACGCTGAGTACACGAAGAATTTGAATCTGGAGACAGTAGGCGCAGGATCTCGTTAGAATCGACACGGCAATTGACAAGATCGATGGGAATCGGGGTTAGGCTACAGTGATCGGCATCGATATTTGGTCGTCTTCCAAAACAGAATGACTCTTTTCAAGTTGGACAAGTTGGGTAGACGGAGTAGTTCACTGGATGATGCTTGAAAGAAATTTTGGACAGTTTGCAATCGGTCGAAATCGTGAAGAAAAAACATACGTTTCGTAGATTTACGACAGTTAAATAGGATCACCTGACCAGTGAATGTACGCTTAAGTTGCACGTTTGTTAAAATGATCGTCCACAAATCGTTATTTAAGCCTCTAAGTGATATTATTGTAAGTGAGCCATTCTACTACTTACAATTAGTTCATGCGTCTCTGAATACAATTCCAGCGTTTTTTTTTTATAGCCGTAGCTACTTTCAAAAGTGTAATACAAAATTTAATGAAAAATACGTCGAACAACCGAAAACGAACACTTAGCACTAAACCTACCGAATCGATCAAAATGACCGGTTCAGCATTCTTGGTCAAACATCATACATTACAGTAAAAATGACGAAAGGTCTAAATAAACATGGTCGTCTCGTTATTACAAAGCAATGTGCGTTAGTTACTTTTAGGGCTCGGTAGGTTTAGTATCAATCAAATCGGATAAATCTGTACAAAATGACATCTACAAGAAATATTTAAGTATATAATCCAACTACTGCATAAATTTCGATGTGAAACCGGTTGTACATAGTAAACGTTGCTTCGTCATGTAATATGGGTAATGTTCATTCATTGGACAGGTCACTCTGTATCAAAACACGTGTACGCGTTGTTCTGCTAGCTGCTCGACCGTGAACAACTGTTATCCCAAAACAATAAAATGCAAACTACTCCACAGAATTAGAGGAACACATGGTTTACTTACCTTTCGGGTAAAAATGCGCTTTGGTTAAAATTATCATAGATGAAGTCTAGCGTGCTCGAATTCTCGTGAAAAGTTCAAAGCCGTCGAGACCTGTATCAGTGATGCCAATGTAACCCGTGGGAGTCGGTGGGAGGTCAAAACCACGTTAATCGCGACCGATAAATATTCGTAAAAGCGTGTTATAGTGCGAGCCCACCTAGTTTTCGTGACTGGTAGCCATTCAGCATCTGTGATTCGCAGGCTCTGATCGGGTTGCGGTAGACGAGCTTCCAAGTTCGGTGGTAAGCTCGGTAAACCTCTCGGGTCCGGTTGTATCGCGGTCTTCTGCCCTCCATCTTCTCCGTGCACCAATAATCCGATATGATCGTCGAAGCTGCCTTTCAAGCCGATATAATCTTCAGCCTGCGAGAGCCAAGCAGAACCGTTGAATAAACTCCGCGTCACAGCGATTTTGATGGAAACGAACAGAAGCAAATAAAGCGCGGTCCGTTCGCGAACCGCGTTTCAATCCGATTGTATTGTTCTTCGAGCGGCTCAAGCTCTGTAGTGGAGCACGTTCGCGCGAACAATTTTCATCGATGAAATTAAAACGCCGCGACGAACAAAGACGTTCGCGCTGCGAATGATTTGTAGCAGTGATCGCTATTATAATAACAACGAGAAGGCTCATCGAATAATAATTCGTTTTCCGTGGATACTTGAATTGCTAGCGATTCTTCAAGCAGACAAGGGTCCCGGAAAGTTGCAAACGCCTTGTTTGTATATTAAAGCTTTTGATATTGGAAGCCTGCGAATGGGAACGTTGATAGCTGGGAAACTCGAAAGTTCCTAAAGTGCGCCGCCCTGTTTTCAGAAATAATTGGTACCAACTCCCCTGGAAATGTACCTTCTTGAAGCAGTAACTAATTTTCATTGTTTGCGTATTTATAGCATGAGCGGAAATTCATGGTACAAACTTAATTAGGTAAACGCGTCGAAAAGGTTACGTTAACGTGCTTCCGATTTATAATACTATAACATTTCATATTCGTTACGTTCATTTACTTTCTGAAAATAAATATTCCTGCAAGGTTCTTGATAATTAAAGCCCTCCGGTTTATTTACATATTTTGTTTCTCCGGATGAGAACGAAATAAACAGCACCTAATTATCTCTTAACAAGAATTCTACATAACGCGGTAAAAGGCGAAAGTTTCCCGCTTTTACACGTTTCGAAAACGATGCTCATTCTTTGTTTTGTACTCAGTTCTGCCATTTTAACTGAATACTAATTATACAGATAGATGCATTTTGATCATTAAACCAGTTTCTCATTAATCAATTAATCTGAAACTATTTCACTGTGGGATCGAAAATCGATTTATTCGATAATTTTCATGCGTTTCGTTCGAGAATAACATATTATTTACATCGGATTTCCACATCACGAACCGTTGTTTTATTTTACTCGTATACCATGTAGGTACATAGTACATTCTGAAACTAATTTATCGGGTAAGCGAGAAATTAGTAATTCCATTTCGTTCAGCTTTTCTCGTTTCCGTTTCAGCAGGAAACATGTTAACAACGTTTCAATTGATTCCGTGCGAAGCTGTTTTCCCGCCTGCGGTTGGGGTGAATTGCGACCGGCATAAAAGTTCGAGGACAGGTTTGATAAGGTTCTATAAGCTATTCGTAAATGCCGGCGTAGTGTGCAACGTCGCGCTTATTAACCGACCGTAATAAAACTCGTACACACCATTTATTTGCCGGCCGGTAATTACGCCGAGAAAGCGGACGCTCGTGTAGAATTTATACGGAAACCCGTACGCGTACGAGATGTCGGCAGGAAGCTGCATAAAAAAGTGTCCATCAACCAGCGATACCGGTTTTTGCTTCTAACGGAAGCTCCCCGAGGATTTTAAACGGAGAATAAGCGAGATAACGCGGAAAATCCGTTTCAACGCGGCCTCTTCGCTAATAAAACCGGAACGACGGACCGTAATAAGTCACTAAAACACCACCGATATATTTTAACGCGACGTCACACACATTTAGAATTTCGTACAACGATACCACCTGTGATGTACAGTGAAATATTCAGCTCGGGATGATTGTACGCGACACCGGATCATTGTGGATTATTACACTCGCGGCTAGCCGGGCAAATTAATTCGTTCGGAAGACGAATTAATCGGTGTATCGTGTCAACTTGCTCCGGAAAATCGATACAACGTATTATTCCATACGATTCAACTCTTCGTTGTGGAATCTAGTTCGCTGACGTTCCAAAGTCGATTCTTCGATTTATTCTAATCGATTGCAGCACACAGAGATAATAACTCGTTAATAACTCGTAAACAAGACCGCGGATTGCAATCTTCGCCAAGGAAAAAGTTACTTCAAATGATCTCAGGAATCCCGGCATTTGTAGATTGCGAGAGAATTTTGGGACACCCTGTATAAGTAACGATAAAATCGTATTTTTACATAAGCAATGAACCACGATACTAATCCTTTCAGTGCTGGCTAAAATGAGAAAGTGTAGTGAACGAAATGTCGATTGTTTATATTATTTAAATTCCATTGTATTATATTCGTATTGTAAATTATATAAAGATCATTGTAGATCAAATTCGTTGTAAATAATACAAATCAAACAATGTTCAAATTTTTGTTCATCTTTTCACCATCAGGATACTCCATTACCAAATCGCAGAAGAGTAAATTACTGTCAGAACATTATTTTAAGGTAAAATCGAAAAAAATTATGGAAACATTTCTTGGTTTATCCAAATTTTTTATTTCAAAAAGGAACAATGAATTTCTATTTCTTCCATGACGAATATATTATACATACATACTCGTCGTTGAACAAAAAGTTGCACTCTCTTTAAGAATAATAGGCGAGACCTGGATAGATTGTAACAACAGTTCAGATCCTTTTAAAGTACATGAAATACATACCCAAGTGTCATACACTTTGTCACTTTTTTCTCCGAAATTGTGTTAGCACGTGAAATGCCAGATATCAACCTCAAAAATTGCCGCAATATCGAATTTAATTAACAAAACCGAAACTAGGAAGTTAACTCTTATGCATTGTACAAATTCTAGTGACATTCAGATTGTTCAATATATTACGATAAAAATCAAAATTCAAAAGCTAGTGAAAAGTTATTGTCACCCATACGTGATCGACGCAGTACCGAACGTGTTAAACAGGTGTGTAAATATCAAGTTCGTCAAACTATTTTTTCATTGGAAAGAACATTCTTGAGAAAGAACTGCAAAAAAATCTTTTTTGTTTCAACGTGCTCAGGTCTTCCCTGCTGAACGCAACCCGTGGAACCACATAACAGCTACTACACACGGGAGTTTCGAATCGAACACGGTGGAATAGTTTGGGGCTAAAACGAAGCGGCAAGCTGCGTCTTGTTCAATTCGATTCCACCGGAAGTCGTCGCGGTAAGAAGTTGAAAGCTTACCGGCGTAGAGTTCCGTTCGTAGCGAAATTTTCGCTCGTTGGTAATGTCGGCGCGCTCGCGGCACGGAAGTGCACGGGAAATTTGCATTTTCCAACGTTTTTTCCCCCGGCTGCGTCGGTTTCGTTATTAGAGCGACGAAGAGCTTCTTATGCACCCGGTATCCTAATTAAGGATCTCGAGAATAGTTTTGGAGCCCTTTGAAGTTATGGTTCGCTTAGAACACTACATTTTCATTACGTGGAATAATTCAAAAGGAGAATCTGCGGGCGTGAAAGGGACAAGATTTTAATTAAATGCCTGCTATATTCGAGGAAAGCCGAAATTTCGTCCCGACGTGCATTATCTGATGGTGAAATCGTCGCTTCGAACTGTCGCAACGTTAAGTTAAATTTACATTTGTTGAAATAACGAGTCAATTCCGAATAGTTGTTTTTCAGCTTCGAACTGATCATTAATATTTGCTAGCGTTGCTGTTGATCATACAATAACGCCGCACTATGATATTTCGCTTTAATCACAGCGGTAATTTAATCTTCGCTAAACATCCCACTGTCGTGCACGCCAACCTATTTTGGCCGACACGCCAGAACTGTTCGTCCAGTTTTATCGGTAATCTGTCGATATCGCGTTGACGTGGTATCATTAAGAACACTACGACCAAGATTCAAGCTTTATTCGAACTAACGAAATACATATGGTGAATATCCTAGGTTTAATTAATATACCACCACTATTCGTTGTTTATTACTTTAATCATTGTTTTTCTATTTTCATGCATGGCTTCATGTATTTTATTCGTGAACTGTAATCGAAGGATTATTAAATCGATATTTACCAGGCTCGTCGTGACACGCCATTTTGAATCTCTCTAATCGTACGTTTGACTAATTTCTTGTTCCGTTATGCAATCACAAAGGAACCCTGATACCAAATTATACTGCAATATACGCAGAGACTCGAAGTAAATTATAATATGCGTTCATAAATCAGATAGTAAGTTAAAGCAAATTATAAATATATATTCCATGAATTAAAATGTGAATTAAATTCCATTTTGCTCGTGTCCACACGGATATCGATGGTCGAGATATTATTTGGTTGTATAACAAATTAATCCGATATGTAATTTGATATGTTCAGCAAAAACTGAAATTTATCCATATATTCTCTGTACGGATTTTGAAATTATCACATTTTACTAACTGCAACATGTTGCGTTTACGAAATATGAGAAAATTTAATTAGACAGTAATATTTTGAGAAAATATTATTTCCTGTAATTAATAACTTTATTCGAAACATATATAAGGGAAATGTAAAGCAAGCTTAAATTTTATGGCTGCAAAGCTGGAATAAAGATATTAATAATAATAACAAATAACAAATTTATATGAATTTTATATTAAGGGGGTATTCCGGTTTTGAACCTTCAAAGAATCAATTTGATTGAATTCGTAAAAATGACGAAATTGTAAATATTTGAAATACGTACATATATTTCTGCATAACTGATCAGAGAAATTTTAGATATGCTTTTCTCGAGTCCTCTCTTATTTTTCACAGAAATAGTTGACACGACACCTCAAGTTCTAGTTTTTCTCAACTGACCTGAAAACCATCTCTTTTTTCTTAGTTTCTTATGATACTGAAGATGAAATAATACTTAAACACTCGATAATTTCAATTAAAAATATTGCCATTTTATAAATAATTGAGATTACTACGCTATATTTAGATTCAGAATATAAACCGATTTATACATAATAGAAAGAATCTTCATTTTTTGGTATTAGATTAGTAAAAAATGAAAAATTATGTCAAGTTTTACAATAATATTACAAAATATAACTTACGAAATTTTTAATGTAATGAAATAATGTAATAAAAAATCTTCTTAAATCGTCAACAGAAATTATTTCGTTGATTTTATGTATGATTTCTAGAACGTATATAAAAATTGCTAAAAATCGAAGTATTACATCTGTAATACTCGTTCATCTGAACGAGCATAACTGATCAACGTGACATTTGAAAATCTGATATGTAGTCCGGTTTGAATAAAATAATGTATTGTGGAAATTACTTAACGATTTCTAACTTTCTGTCAGATTGTTACTTTAAAAATCCACTAATAGAACTTTAATTCCGCTTACCAAGTGTCGATATATTTTTTTTTATGTTATCAAATGTACATGATCCTGTTTGCAATGGTAACCGAAACCTTTACGAATATAAAAATAACGTTGTTTTTCATTTCGCGCGAATGGGGAAGGTGAAATCGATGCGTTATATCTGCTGTTTTATGAAAACGTTGTTAAAAAGAATCAATATATAATATATTTATCTAAATGACAAAATTTCATGTTGTTTCTATAGTTAAAGGATCGTGATAAAATTATAGAAAGCGTCAATGTATCACGTTCTCCTCTGTTTAAAAATTGAAGGTTTGTATGTTTCAAAAAGAATCGAGTTATCATGTTTTTCTCCAGATAAAAAATTTTATCGAAATTCTGTTGAGTTTTCGAGATACGAATAATCCGTATATATTATTTATCGCAACATTTCGATGAAATCGCGTGTAATTCTCGTCCGCTTACACCAACCTGCTGTTACGCGCGAATGGACTAACGCGCGTCATTCCTGGAAAAGCTATTTCCTGCTGGGCAAAACCTCTTTTCCATCTCGGAAATGATCTTGAGACCAATTTGCTCCCCCGACTCGTTTTTTCGGATTTTTTCCGGAACAGGAAACGCAAGGCAGAGCAGAAAAAGAGCAAAGCGAGGTATTCTAGAACACCATTTAATCGGGAAGATTAGGTTTCTAAAAGCGTTGCACGCTAATCCCTGTTTATTACGCGCTTATCGCTTTTTAATATTCGCTTCATAACTGCAGTGTCCATACGAATTCATATTTTTGTGACAACTTTCGCGTTATCGTGTCAACAAGATTTTCCCATAATTGTGTTGAAATGAATTTGAAAAGATATTTTATGTGTGTGTGTTCAAAGAACATGAACCTTTCCTGGTTTCCTGAATTTTTAATTTCTCAACTTAGGTTCATCCTGTGAGCATAGTCATAAACTAAAATAATATTTCTAGACTTTAGCTGGACCTAACAACATTATTTCTTTTTAACTAAAAAGGAGCATATTCTGTTGTTTCGTTTGTTTTTTTAAGTCGGGATTAAATTCTGCACAATATAAATACAAATTTTCTTTTTCTTCTAAGAAATGATTACAATCGAAACAGTTCTAATCGTTCTATCTGTGAAAAAACGAGACCGATATGTTCCACCAACAAGATGAAACTCCTCTTTTAAGTAATCGAACCGATTCGTCCACTTGGGACAATCTGAAGTGATGAAAATGTGCGCAGACCTCTTCCGACGTACCATTGTCCGGCAATAAAGAGGAAACTGGTAGCCAGGAGCAAGAATAGATGCCGCACGGCAAACCGGGAAATGCGAAGGCACAGGGGAAAATCGATGAATCGGAGATGGCAAAGTTTCCCGTTACCACTTTTCTCTTTTGCGCGGACAAAGAGCGAGCGCAAGGACGAGTGGAAAGTTGAACCCTCGCCGTTACTTCTAAAGTCTTTTGAAGGATCCTTTCTGTCCCGGACGGGAAACGTTTGAAAATTCCCGAGCCTCCGCGAGGGTCACGGCACCCTGCGAATTCGTGTTCGCCGAACCTGGTCTTGCCATCTCTTTGCTTCCTCGCCGGTGACCAAAAAGGAACTATCCGCAGGAACTTGGCTCTTTCAGAACCGCGGACCTTTGCCGATCGAAAAACGCCAAGCAGAGCGATCCTACCTCTTTCGCCGCAATATGGCAAACATTGCGGTAGCTCTACTCTAATCAATTATAGACAGCCTTGTACTTACAAAGCGAAGAAGGAGAAGACAGAGAATGTTTAGTCATGGGCCTATTAGAAGACTCGGGGGGTTTTAAAAACCCCTCACAGTGTGCGGAATTAAAATCAAGCGATGACGTGTATACACGACGAACGCAGGGCAAAATGGTCCTATTACAAATTTTATGAAAAACGAAGAACTACATTTTTATTTAAGAAAAACTTAACAATTTATTTCTGAAAAGTTATTGTTATTATAAACTTAAAAATTCTCAAATAATAATAAAATACATAAATAAGAAAGACACCTGTAGAAAAAAAAATATTAAGAATTTCAATTGAGTTCGGTGTGATATTTCTCGAAACACGGTACCACACAAAGTGGCACTTCAAAGGTCTTACACCAGTATCTTGACTCCTTATGGATTCCATTTTTCGCGAACAGACAGTACATCTTCTACCACCCCCTCCGTATAAAATACTTAGCAGTTCTATTGGTAATATAAAGGAAACATCCCACCAAATAATATTCTTATTGTATTTTATTAAAATTTCGAGTTTTCATAGTCAATGGTAATTTTATATCTTTAACGACGAGTAAAAACGTCGAACGCACCGCAATAGAGATTTGGTTTGACCTGTATACACGACAAACGCGCTCAACTGGTTAAAAGGTGTTCGCATGTACTTGTCCACGACAAAAGGCCTTCATGTACAGAGTGTCCCCTAATTTCTTCCGCGAAACTTTACCAGCATATTCTGCAAGTCGAAATAAGAAAAAAATATTATATGAACATTTTTTAAATGCTTTGTTGAAAAGTTACGACAAAAAAGGTTAACGGACTGTTTTATTCATATCAGTTTTGGTTTGTTGAAAGCATAGTAAATATTAGAGCAGGGGTGTCAAACTCGCGGCCCGAGATGAACATTTTTGCGGCCCAGTCAATATATCCGACGCAAAGTAAAAATAAAATAGAAATGTGAATTAGAAATTTTGAAAGTAGTCTCGGCCAATCAAATTTCTCCCGAAATAGGAAAGATAGTATCAGAGAAGAGATGTCAAGTATCAGGACGTAAACAATAATTTAACTTTATATATGTTTATTACAATGTACTAGTCAAAATAAAAATATTTGTTTCTATGAACATTAATTCTTTTTTTGCGGCCCACCTAAAGTTAAGCATTGTTTATTTGGTCCAAGTTAGCTTTTGAGTTTGACACCCCTGTATTAGAGTTTAGGAAAGGGTAGGAATTACGATTATAAAACCGAAAAGAGCCAGCCGTACTCGCTCTCTGATTGGTCCGTTCATAACACGTTAACAAAATCGCGATAGACATTTTCGCCAAGGGAAAAGTTTCTTCGAATAACCTCGGGAATCGCTGCTCTTCTGACGTGACAGGAGTTCTGGGACATCCTGTCGAGATACAGGGATCGATGACGGATTAGTAGCTACGGGAGGGGTATCGAGTGAATTGGTTCTGTGCTAACGAGCGTAGGAGGTGCACGAATGATTAGTGTTATAAATAGGATACGAAGCTTGCGACAAATTCTTATGCAAATTGCAATCCTCGTAGTCAATTTTATGAGAACTGAAAGAAGGAAACAATTTAATTTCGTACACATGTTTCTTTGTCCTTTAGAAATCTGCATGTACCACAAATGCAAAGATCCGCAATCTACACAGTATTAGTAAGTAACACATTCGCTAGCATCAGAAAGTTGGATTCCTCGAACGTCGTATTTTCTACCAGGACATTAAGTAGTAACATGCATAAAATGAATTTTACTGTCTTCACGTGAGTCACGAGATCGTGGACTTGATACATATGTCGGAAGTGGGAAATATATTAATTTCTGACACAGTCGAATAAATTAAATTTTGCTACAGTCAAGATAGCGTTCGCTATGATAAACGTTATCTTTCTAATTTCGACTTCACTAACATCAAACCTACCATGCCGGCCAAAATGACCGTTTACACATTTTTTATTTTAAAATTGTTAAAATTAATAGAACTATTACAACTAACTCTAGAAAATGATCGGCTAAGATTCTTAAAATAATAACCCGTCTAAATGAATACAGTCTTGTAATTTTTGTAAATCGAGTAAAAAAATTCAATGTGACTTATTCGACAAATATAAAGTAAATTATGCCGAAAAACAAACGAAAGGCACAGCAATTGGTCACTCCACAACAACAGGCTCGACTACCCTAATATCACATATTTGCGGGAAATATTTGCAAAAAGAATAAATTCAGTTCGTGTGTTTGCTACAATTCATTATTTTAACCATGTTTAAGTCTTCCACGATATAATTTTAATATATAATAATGTAATTTTAATATAAAATAACGTAATTTTAATATAAAATAACGTAATTTTAATATAAATAACTTTGTAATTACTCAGAATAACGTATGTATGTTGGCACAACTGCAGTGAGTCGATTTGATGTATGATATATATATATTTTATACACGTATACATAACGAACTACTTATTTAAAAAATAGATTATAAGTTACTTTTCGTTCTGCAAAGAGTAATACACATTTGGGAATATAAAAAAAGTTTCAGTTATGATGAAAGAATTGAGAATTTGTAGTTTCATTTGATGTCAAATATATATAGACCCAATTTATATACAAAAGTTACTTGGATTACTTTGATTTTATAGATATTTTAAAGGTCGGTGTTGGACTGACTCTGTGAAACCTGGCGTTCTGACTGACAGACGATAAAGAAACAAAGGATACAGGTGAAGAAAGTTAGGTAACACGATAGGTGGAAGAAATATAACTCGGTTGCGGAGGATCGCCGCGCCATGCCGGCAACCATTGAGACACTTTAATTTCCCGGAGGGTATCAAAGCCCTCCTCGGCCCGATTTAGGCGCGATTTTAGGTCATAATCTGTTCTCTTTTATTCGGGATGACTGGAAACTTTACGCCGGAGATTAAAATGGTTTCCGGTTCGCTGAAAAGAAGACCGCCCCGGCGTTCTGACCCTTAGCTTAGCTACCGTAGACTCTTTGCATTCTGTGTCCCTTGGTCGCGATTCCTACCGATTCTTGCCCGTTCAGATAGTCAACAAACCTTTTTTTTCATTTCAACCGGATCAGCCCCGCCACAATAGAGCATCTTTTATTTGAATTTATACGCTGACTGCTGAATTAGCAACCTTAAAAGTTCTGCAAATCAAAGTAAATTCGTCCAATGGAACTAGTACGCTGAGATTAGCCGTAGTACTCTTTCAGTTAGCCAGCGTTCTAATTAAAACTGATCAGTATATAGACAACTATTCTTGTCTTTAAATCTTCGCAAGTATTTTGTTTATATGTTCTTTAGATAATGGACAAGTATAAACGTTGTTATGTAATATCCAAATGCTTATCACCGCTGTGTTTGATTTTTGAATTCTTTTGTCGTACGTATTTCTTAATTTTAATACAAAATGCCAGATATTAATTAAATTTGTAATAAAAAAAATGTTAAATTGCAATTGAGAAATATGTATTGCAAAAGAATATAATGTTCAATGCAAACAGAAAGGAAACTAGAATTTTTTAAAAATCAGAACAACAATTTACGTTGTTAATACGTAATCTACTTATACTACGAGAGCTCGTGTTACATTTGCTTAATTAACTTTCGTGTTTCGCATACTGCTTGTTAAGTCTCTATTTGCTAATTACAAGAACAGAGAGAATGTAAATCTGCTTAGTTGTTTACAAAAAGATATTTAAATTTCATTTAACGCACGGCTGCAGATCTAGTGTCTGAAGACTCCGCGGAATTTTATACACGGAATGGTATCCAATATCCCAAGAAATTTAATATCTCAGGAAAAAGGAGAATGTCCCCAAAAAAATGTGATAAATTCACTGTGAAAGAATACGATTACTATCTATGGAAAAAGTCAACAATCGTTAGATTACGGATTTCATGCGTTTACAACGAAAATTAATAAACAAAATCGATACATTAAGGATCTTTAAACCAAGAGCCATAAATGTTAAAATCAATATGGAAAAAGTCGTTTCGTAATCAAGTATTATTTTGATTCAACTGTTTTTAATTATAAATGTTTTTAGTTATAAATAATAGTTGTGTGCAACTGAATCATTAGGCTACAGATTTTTTTCATCTTCCTTCTCTTTAAGATTATTGCTCCTGATTTTTGTCATAAATGCACAAAATCCGCAGTTTAATAATCATTATTGATGTACAGGGGAATAACGATACTTCAAGAGGAAAACGATACACTAAAACAAATAAAAAATGTCACATGAACCTAATATGTGGGAATATGCGTGACACATTTTTCATTTTGTGTTTTGGTAAATTCATTCTCATTTTAAAAAGATTTATATTGTATTAATAAAGTACAGTATTATGGAGAAAAGAAGGTATTCGTCATAAATTGTTTTAATCTGTTTCTTCTTATTGTCCCGTTTCTAACGTATTGTAACATTGTATTATACATACTTAAAGCTAATATGTGCACAACAAATGTTTTCGGAGATAAAATTACGTTTTAAATTATAATATTTATGACAACAACAACTCGATATATAGAAGTGAAACGTTGATTGTAATATCTTCGCATTGTTCCGATATTATTAATAACAATAGTTGGTTGCAGCGTTTCGAATTTAATTTCTAATTAAAGAAATATTCATTGCTACCGGACAATCGATCCGATTGTTAAAGTATACGTATAATGGCTGTTCAAATGTTAAGCATCGGTTCTCACGTTACAGTTTATCGAATATTCGGTCGCTTCTCATTTTTCCAGTTGTCGGCGGATTACGGATTGCAATGTACTCTGCAGAATAGACAATCGCTCGAGGCATACGCTCAATAACACGTTACCAACGAATGCGTTAACTTTACAGATCGTGTTGAACACGATGGGAAAGTTACTAATCGTGTATCGGTAATAGCCGATGTTTCACAGCGAGAGGAAACACGTTGTATTTGATTTCGAGGAATTAACAGAGGAACTGAGCCGAGAGGGAAAAATAAAACTTTGTAAAATCAGTAATTCTGTTTGATAGCCAGATGGGCATGCGTACGATTCAGTTCAATCAGGTTATGGAGGTCCATTATCGATTTTTATTGCTTGCCTTACTTTTATAAATATTTGAAATATTCCTAGCGCTATGGTATCGTTTGATTGTTACTTTCATTCGATTTAAACTGATAAATGAAGGAGAGCAACGTAGTATGATAGCCTACTGTCGGCTGTCTCCGCTTCAAGTAGTAGAACCGTATAATGATAGGACATGTTAGCCAGCTATATCAGAAAAACTATTATCTTAGTTTCTTTTGAGTCGATACTATAAGTGACTGCAACGGTTTATTAGAATTTTTTGATGATTAATAATTGCATTCGGATGTCCTCAATCAGGAGACGTAACAAAACTCTCTATTAATAATTATAGTACATTCAAAGTTAACAGTTTTTGTTTTATTAAAGTCTGTATTAATACAATCTTTTATCAAATTTTATTCAGAAAATCTAATTATAGTTCCCACGTTCCATCATTTTCGGCGACGCGGAAGAAATTCTCCGGTTGCAAAGGGATAAAAACTTGTTTCATGAAAATTGACGATAATTAGCTAGTTCAATTGCAAGTTGATTAACAACTCCAGTTAAACATGCTTCTGAAATTTTATTATTCTTCTTGGTGTTTGTTTCACGCAGAAGCTACCAATGGTCGAATATACAAATTTTGAATTAACCACTTTAGTTTTTATTTTTCAAACATTATTTCAATGGATAGTAGAAATTTTGTTTTGTGACATTCATTTTACTGAAGCACGTGTTGCATTGTCAATTGAGACGTGGAAAAATTAATTGTTAATAAGGATCGACTATGTTATCGACTATTTGTTATGAACAATATCGATCGATCGTACAAATAGACACATATGTGGACACCCTGTTCAATAGAGTAAACGTTCCATAAAAGATCGATGTCAATAAAATATGGATTTGAGAATTTGCAATGATTATTTAACATCTCTTGCAGAAAATCGCACTTGAATAACACTGTTTCTATAGTTTTCTTTTTTAACAATTCGGACAAAAATTATTCGTCGCATTCATCCTATATCGTAGAACCTTGTATTAATTAAGAATCATCAATTTAAAAAAAAGAACTTTAACAAAAATCCGACAAATTGCAGCCTTTTTGAACAGACGTTTCAAAGAGGATTCGAACTGCATGTAATCAAAACGGGTCGTATCCAAGAGAATCGGATTTCGCTTTTATACCTTGTTTAATCGAAATCGTGTAAATATACTATAAAACCAGAGTTGTGATCCCTCTGTCGATCACTCTCCGATATTGTGTTAAACAAAAGCTATTCAATGAAAGGTACTGTTCTCTGTGACGCGGCTAACGATAGCGACCGACGCTATCATTACCTGCGTATAGTATCTAGCAACCGTAATACGATACACGTGGTCGTTGCAAAACGATGCGAATTAATTATTGCGCGCCGCACAGTGATGCGAGCAATGGAAAAAAATAAAAAAATTGATATTATTTTTTACAACGTAATTGTAATCTAGAGTCTTTATTCATACGTAAACAATTAAAAAAAAAAGTAACCCTCAACATCGAGGAAACACGTTAGTATGGACAACGATTGTACTCGCCTTTGCTTCCTCGAGCATTTGCCTGGTTATATCGCAGTGTTTCTAACATCGAGTTATTTAAAGTACACGGCAATAAGTATAAATATGAATGGATTATTCAATTGAAGGTACTTAAACACTTGTTATTTTGATTGTGAAATGGTTTATTTACTTATCGTATATTCAGTTTTATTGTCACTGTGCGCCGTGCCAAGATCAGCCGACGAAAGAATTACAATTTTTGTTGCTGCTAACGGATTAATGAACGCAATTCGTTAGCGTTAACATACCATTGAGCGCCATAATTCAAGTCGTTGTCGACAGTGAAAACTATCGCTGGTCCAGCGGGACGAAACGCGAAATGAAAAAATATCGAAACAGAAGAAACAAACGAAAACAGTGATACGAAATTTCGCGTCCGCAAAAGCGCGCGTACGAACACCAACTTGTTCGACGGTATCGGTAAATTGCCGCCAGTAAATCAACTCCTTTGGGATTGTAATTCTTTTGGGGCAATATATGCCGGCTACCAGATGAAATTCTAACGCGATAACCATTTTTTTTATGCTAATTCACCGCCATCGCTACCATCGTAATGATGTTCCGCAATCAATGGTACGTAGGACAAAAGCTGGGTAAAATAGTATTTTAAATGACAGATAGTAAATGCATATTTTATTTTAGGTCATGCATGTACTTTGGAAAATAAAATATTTTATTCTCTCTCTCTCTCGTTCTAACCATTTTTAAGATAATATTTCAAATAGTAGTTTATTTAAAAAATACTGAAAATATTTGTGCGACAGTTCGGAATATTTTATTTATTATCATACATATTAATTATTTAATTTATTATCATCAAAGAAAATGTTTTTATTTTACTAAATCTTAGTGTAAAATATTATTTTAGTGATTTAAAACGGAGGAAGTACTTTTCCCCTGCGTTATAAACA
The DNA here is from genome assembly GCF_051020955.1 of Megalopta genalis. NCBI lineage: Eukaryota > Metazoa > Arthropoda > Insecta > Hymenoptera > Halictidae > Megalopta > Megalopta genalis. Next base: position 21,424,356 of record NC_135018.1, on the reverse strand, counting down.
TACATTCAATATAGTTTTTAAATGAATACTTCTGAAGACAATAAATTTCGTTTGCAAATATTAAGTATTTTATGTACGTTATTAGAATGAAAAATATTTTACTTTATGTTTTATATTATCAAAATAAAATATTTATATTTTCATATTCTAACTTTAGATTACCGAAATAAACAATTTTATTTCACATTTTATATCATCAAAATAAAATGTTTTATTTACTGAAATTTTATATCCTATTTGAAAAACTGTTTTGTTTGAATTGTAAAGAATTCAGTATTAAAAATAGTATTTCAAATATTTTGTCTATAAATATTAAGCGGCATTGCGTGGAACGGCATAGTCGGGCGAATGAATAAATAATGCAAAATAAAATGTGCTTGCGTAGCTCATTTTCTGAAAAGATCGTCGGAGCTGCACGTGTTTCACTGTTATTACGCATCGCATGATTTTCTTTTGACAGTTTATGCAGATTGACCGGTCGATGAACATTTTCTGGTTAAAACACTTTTCTGGTGCAAAATAAGTATGTACATTTCTACGATGAAATGTTCGATCGAACAAATTGGATCACGATCCATGGGGCTCGAACAGGTTACGAGATCAATTACTGTGACGAGGTTGACCTACAAAGTTTCTATTTCGTTTCAGAAAGACTCAGGCGATTTTCATCTGAATTTGCATTCAGAAAATATAACACTTTTCGCGAAGATCATGCTTCTTGCTCGAGCTGAGATTTTGCGAAAGTTGACTTGTGTTACAGTTCGTACGTTAAGGGAATAACAAGTGAACCTATTTACAAAGTTTCAAGGTAACCGACTTTCCAGATATCAACTCAGCCAATTACGAAAACGTGTTTAAAGTTTCCCGAACTCCTATATATGTATACATATAAGTAATGTCACATACAGAATGTCATGTAAATAGTGATACAACCTGATATGGGCTGATTTTATGTCGAAAAATAAGTCAAAAATATAGAATAAATTTTTTTCATTGGAAACATCGTTTTCGAAAAAATCAACTGTAATTGAATATTACCGAACTGTTTTTACGCTCGAAAACCACTGCCATATTTGTAAACATCGTCCAGTGTTATCTCACTTTTTTTATTACTCTTCACCACGATCTCTAGAACTGTTCCGCTGAATTATTATTTACGGGATCATCGATTAAATTTATTACGTATACTACAAGAAAGAATTATCACGGCGTCTGATAAACTAAAATCGCAGGGATAATACTTTGGAGAAAGTGCATAGAAATTTAATTATAAGAGCACAATTATGTAATAGATATCATGGACATCATTTTCAACAATATTACCGATACAAAAATTGACCTAAAATTATTAAAGATTTCTTACGATTGTTTCACAACAACGAGTTCACTAATGAAAAAAAATTTATTCTATATTTTCGATTTATTTTTTGGCGTAGAATCTCAGCCCGTATCCGGTTGTACCAACAGTTACACGACATCCTGTACAAGACACCTTTTGTTTTAAGCGTTGTGACGTAGCCAAGTTTCCAAATTTATTTACAATTCGCTAGAATTATTTTTCTAAAGCCCGAAAACGTAGGAAAATGTAAAAACAAAAATTAGGTTCTTGAAGCTAGAATAGGAAGGCTCTTTAAAAGAGGATTTCGTGCAATTGCAAGGACGTTTATCTGACAAGGGGATTTTAAGGGCGTATCTTTGTACGACCAATTTGAAGGAATATACATTTTGTTTGGAGAAATAGATAATAGAACGTTTGAGAAACGTGCCGTCAGAATCCTAAGGTTGAGTTTGCGAGAATCACGCGATTATCGCGTATTTAGTGAAACGACTCAGCGTTTGATACAACGAACAGTTTGCTATAAGGTAGTTAGTGTTCCTACTTACAATTAGAATCGATCTATCGTTGTGTTTGAGACCCTATGTCAAAGGGAGGCTTACTTTATGGTCTGCGGATAGCAAGCAAACTCTACAGATCGATTGGTTAGTTCTAGTTATCTTGCTACTTTATCAAAACCCTTAGACGCGTTTTTCTTCGAACTTTCTTAAATTGACATGACGGGAACGCGAGATATAATTGACCGATCAATTTCGGACAAACCTCGTTCCATTTATTATAAACGATCTAATTACGAGTAACACGAATAATAATTACCCAAGAATAGTTCACTTTTTATTTACATTTTTCTCAAGAATGTGAAATCAGTTTTCCAAGAACAATCATTTTGTGAATAGACAAACTTCTAGACTTGAATATTAATTAATATGGCAAGCTCGCTTCAACAATTCTGCACACGACTGCAGTATATTTTAATCACAGTGAACAGTTTCGCACGTCATCGACGCTTTCTTTCTACAATGCCGAAAATTGTTCTTCATTGCAGGAACGAAGAAAACCGAATCCAAAGTAATCAATGTTAGTTAACGAACTGATTAAAAAAAAAAAAACTGTAGAGAAAATAATTCCGCAGGGGAAAGTACAATATATGTAGATTGCTGAGAAAACGGAATTATTGTATCTGCGGATGGGCGCGCGACACGAAGCCAGATTATTAATCCAGAATACAAGATCTTATATTATAAACTCTCTGAACGACTTCAAGAATCAACGTGAATTTACTTTCACCGTCAGCGAATTGAAACAATTTAATAACGTCCGCCAATGCACACACGTTCGCACACGTGCACCGTTATATTAGACGTTCGAGCAAACAGCTTCTTACGTCTTGCCCTTCTTGGATTATGGATACACAACGCCGGAAGATTTTTTCTATGCCAACATCGAAGCACGTTGAGACTCTGCTCCATACCGTCCAATAAATTACTAAGATTTTTGAGCAGTAGAAAATGTTAAGGGTAAGTTAGAATCTTGAAAACTTAAATAATTCACTTATTTAGCACTCTTGTGTTATTCACTAATCGCGGGTAAGTAAAATCTGAACATTTCCTATAGATGCAGTCCCACAAGTAGTCGCTAATTGTTATTAAGCAGGTGCGACAATAAATTAGATAAATAAAAAGCAAACAATTCGAATGACATTCGCATAAAAGTGCTACAAAAATCGGTCATTTTTTCTATTATATGTTCTCATTTTAGCCAACACTGAAGGGGTTAATTTACGTAAGACACCAAAAACCTGGACAGTGAATGTGTTAACTGTCTTCTCGTCGTAAGTAATGAACATGAAATCTCCGAGGAGCTACATTCGTGAAACGACACGTTTTTAGCGGCGGTAGGAGTTAATCAGGGATTAATCGTAGCCAGAGATTCGGCTCGGTCAATTAAACGAATACAGATGGCTCTAATTGCGTACTCACTCCGAGTTCCCCATAATCTGGACGATCTGGCGCAGCCGGCAATCGATGTCCGCTTCTGTGACCTCCTAAGGCTCCTGTGCCACCTACACCGACGCCACGCCTCTCGTCGATCAAGAATATCTCTGTAAGTACGATCAAGCCGAATACCGCGAAGAACATCACCACCAACATGAACGACATGTTGGCGCGTTCCTTGAGAACGCCAGCGTTCGCCCGGCTCCCGCTCGACCCGCTCCTTCGGGAACCCATCCTCGAAAGGCTCTGCAACTGAACAACCAAAAACACGCAGGTGACACTGTACTACAAATTCGACATTTTTTCCATGACTTGCACTGTTCACTTAGTGGTCCTGACAGCATTGTAAAAAGGACCACTTTAACTCGTAAAATATAATAGAAAAATTATGATACTTAGCACACGAGTAGAGTAAACTAAGCTTAATCCAACCGTATCTTTCTGGCGCTGATAAGACGGTTCAAAGAGGTGAAAACAACACTTCATTCAACGAAAAGTTATCTTTAATTGTTTACAATTCATGACAACGTCAACGATATCAAAACGTAATGAAGATTCCATCACATCTCAAATATACATATGACTTATACGTACACAAAAACAAAAATCATTTTTAATAAAAAAATAAGTTATAAATTACTTCTCTATCTGCAAAGATTGTTAATAATTACTATGTATTTGAGGATACGAGAAAGTGTCAGACTAATTAATGGTTTAATAACAAAAAATAAGAATTTATAACTTTATTTTCGTACAGATAGCTTTAATCTATGTGCGAGGGTTAAGTAAGAAATTTAATGCATGGTGTAGATAAAAATTATTAATATGAATTTCATACAGTACATATATACGTATATTCAATTTAGTGCGCTATCTCAAATATCTGAACATGACACGGAGATATGCCGAATAAATAACTGATAATAGTTGAATGTCTCTATTATAAATCGTATCTATTTTCTGTTAAAATAAAATAAGAGAATGAAGAAAAAAATAAAAATATTGACCTATTTAAAAAGTATTTCTCGTAAGTTCACACCAATCGGATAATTTCGATTCCGAATATTTCTGAAGAAGAATTATCTACTACCTACTATACCGAAATCGGATAAGAGTTGAACAAGATTCTCCACTGTTTCCACAAAGTAAATGGCGATCACACCATCCTTTATTAATCCATCAAAACTTTTGCACTTACCCAATATTATTGGATCTAGCAGAAAGTTCTGACCGTTTCCCAATTACCTGCCTTTATCGCTTCCTGGTACGCTCAAAAGGGCAACCTGATTTGCTTTTACGCTCGAAAAATTTTGGTGTCTTCTAATTTCAGGAAATTAGACGGGGAATTATTCGTTCTACAGATGAGGAACATTATTTTATCGCCGGAATAATTAACACTATTTATAATAAGCGGTGCATTATATAAAATGTGGCATGCTATTTTTTTTAAATAATGCAACTGTAGATAATTTACAAACTGTACCTCACTTGTCTTAATTAAAGTCCTAACAATTGATATTTTTCTAATCATTAGACAAATTTGACACAGATTTAAAAAAGATGCATACAAAGTATCTCTGCAATAGGCAAACGTAAATAAATATTATGGAAATACCAGCACATTATCAACTATTCATGAAAATCTACGTATTGTATGAACAACTGTAATTTAATAATAATTAAACTGCGGATTTTATGTATTTATAAGAAAAATGATAACGTGAAATACAAAATAAAAAATAGGAAGAACATCAGGAATAAAAGGACACAGGTATGTTACTTTTAAATAATTGATCCGCAGTCTAATAATAATACTGCAATATTAAACAATAGTAAAGTACCTATTGTTTTTATTATAAATCTTTTCAGGAAAGGAAAGCAATCGATTAATTTGTTTTAATTATCTTTTATTGAGTGTAGCAAAAGTAAAAAGTAAAACTTTTACGAGATATTCAATGGCTTGTGAACGATTGCTTGCCTTGCTTGCCACTGCATCGGAAGTTTAGTTATTTCTCCTCGGTCAAGGTAGAGCTTTGAGACTTAACATAAAATCTTTTTCTCAGAAGGTTATCGCACTGTCCATCGTTTCCACTTGATTTCAAGGGCGTTTTTCATCCACTCACGTGTTCTAATAACTGCAGTAAGTAGAATTGTCTAGTAAGGAACGGACTGGCATTATAGTCAAATTTTCTCACTCAATGAAAATTTAGACGTTACGTCAACGACAAGACATCAAAATTTGTTACTGTATTAATGTGAACAATTTTAAAAGTTCTTAAAAAGATAATATGAAAAATGTAGTACAGTAAAAATACAAAATATTCGCTGTTTAGTTCAATTTTTAAAAAGTTACTCCGTGAATTATCTTCGATTCGCTCTACGGAAATTTTTATACACCTTTTAAAACGGAGTAACCTTTTACAAATTGGACCAAACGACGAATATGTTTATGATGCTCAAATGATTAGTTTACTAGACAATGCGTAAACAAATTGCTTTCAAACCGTTTTCAATAAAATACAAAAATCATTCTTCAAATTTTTGATTAGGCTCAAATAAAACAATTCAGAAGCATCATTTTTTTTATTCTCCTCGTTATTCCAAACAAATGACAATTTTTTAAATAATTGTCTGGTAAACTAGTCCCTCCAATGTCTCAAAAAGATTCTACTTATTTCGTCCAATTCCTGAAAAGTTATTCCGTTTTAGAAGCTTCTCGAATATTTTAGCATGTGTCTGTCGTAAACACAAGAATTTCAAACTTACCGAACATCATGCGAAAGGTTCAATTCCCGTACAGATGAAACCCCATAAGAAACAATTTCATTCTACAGTTTCAACTACTTTCACGCGAGAAACCGGCCCGTTCCGCGTTGAAAAACTTTTTGAACGAGCCCTGGAGCAAATGTACGTATAAGTACGCCTCTGTGTGGCCGTGCTATGTTGGGGACGATGCTCAAAACTTAGAACTTGAAATGCAATTTCAGGAGCAACAAATTTTTCTACGTTTTGTCGTCACCCGCGCGATATACATACATACATATATATACATATATGTATATATGTATGTATGTATGTATGTATGTATGTATGTATGTATGTATGTATGTATGTATGTATGTATGTATGTATGTATGTATGTATGTATGTATATGTATGTATGTATATATACGTATATATACAGGGTGTTCCACAATTATTTTAACAGCCGAAAATGAGGGGTAGCTGAGGTCATTTGAAGTAGCCTTTCCCTTTGCGAAAATGCAATCTGCGGCTTTGTTTACGAGTTATAAACGGAAAACACTGACCAATGAGAGGTGACGGCGCGAAGTTCGAGAGCCCGCAGCACGAGGCTTTGACAGATGGTCGGGACGGACTCGAGCCGCGTTAGAAGTATTGAACAAATCACGAAGCGAGAACTTTCCGGATTTTTTTTTACTACGTAACAGTGATATTTTTAAGAAAAATGCTGTTCACCTTTACTTTAAAACGTCTGAAGAATATTTACTAATTTTTCGGACCCGAAATAGTAAGCAATTTAAGCGTGACAGCCGTTTTAATTTTCTAGTGTGCATGACACCTTGTGTGTAACCTTCACATATCAAGGTTATGTCAAGAACATATCAAGGTTATGTCAAGGTTATTGATAATATTCTTCATATTTCTCTAAACAAACATATCCCTTACGTCTTTTAACACGATTATTATTTATTAAATTAGCTTCGCGAATCATTCATTCAACTGTGTTCGGACGCGGAATTATTTAAATTAAAATATCATTTACGTACTTTGTTTATCTTCACTGTACACCTTGCTTAAAAATTTCATATGTTGACCTTGACATAACCTTGATATGTCCTTGAGATGACCTTGATATGTCCTTGACATAACCTTGATATGTGAGTGTTTACTATCACGTAGTAAAAAAAAATCCGGAAAGTTCTCGCTTCGTGATTTGTTCAATACTTCGAACGCGGCTCGAGTCCGTCCCGACCATCTGTCAAAGCCTCGTGCTGCGGGCTCTCGAACTTCGCGCCGTCACCTCTCATTGGTCAGTGTTTTCCGTTAATAACTCGTAAGCAAAGCCGCAGATTGCATTTTCGCAAAGGAAAAAGTTACTTCAAATGACCTCATCTACCCCTCATTTTCGGCTGTTAAAATAATTGTGGAACACCCTGTATATATATATGTATATATGTATATATACGTATATATACATATATATGTAGAAGCCATACAATATACCCGTCACTGAAAAGTAGAACACGTTGGAAAACTTTGTTTTATCGGAACGCGCGATCCCGTGATCATGAGATTAAAGTGGTGGTAGGGTGAATGTTAATCATTCTAAGTGAAAACCTCAATTTTCGACGGAGTGCGTTCGTCGAATGCGCTACACCTTGGCGCCGAATAAAAACTGTACCAGTAATGTTGACTAAGAGCTTTCAAGCTTTTGCTAATTGATTTTGCTTGGAACTAAAATTTTGCTCGCTTTATGTCTCATGTTATGGGCTCGTCCTGTATAAATAGATGCACTGTAATACCTCATTTAACACTCGCAATACTGCCGATTGCACATTTCTTTTACTTTTAAGGTGAGGTGATAATTAGAGTACAGATTTTTATACAGAATAAAAATTGTCTCCATCAATTTTCAAGATGTAGAAACTACACACATGTGTATACATTTATTTCCCGTCTTAGTCATTTTAATGAATTGACAATGATACAACAATGTTTCCAAATTATTTAAATATTTTTGCTATATTGTATTTCAACTACTCATTTTCTCATAAATACACAAAATTCGCCACATTTATATTTATTCTATCTATGTACGAAGTGATAATGTAAAGCGAATCTTCTGCGTTTATATTGTACCGCGAGAGGTAATAAGAAATTGTGACAATTTCAATGACAATTTGTGTTCTTCATCTCCACAGCTTTCTCTATCCGATCTGCCGTTTGGCCATTTCCCGTCGACTCTTTGCTCTTTATCTTTTCCCAAAGACTTATGCAAACCTGGTTAATATCTCCGTGCATATTTAACATCTATATTTGTACGTTCCCACGCATTTTTAGCCACTAAATTTTTTACTCTTAAATTTCCGACCTTCCATTCCATTTCTCTGCCTTTTTCGCAATCCAGCATCTTCAGTGAAGCGATTCTTTGCGTTCAGCTCACCGTTTTTTCTCGTTCATTATTAAACTTTTTTTATCAAGTCTATCACCAATAAATTAAGTGGTAATAAATCTGTACAATTAAATATTTGACATTTATTTTTAAAAGGTGCAATTGATTTAATGGTTGTTTCAACGTTCGTATTCTCGGATCGAATTATTCTGCTTTACTTCTATGGATTAACTGAGAATTAATTCTATTTGATGTGAACTTTTTCGAGAATCTAGTTCATTTACAGTATTTATGGATGCATTCTTTATTATGAAAGCATAAAAATTCTTCATTAACTTTAATTCTTTAAAAATTCTATATTAACGGAATATTCTAGAGCGTTCGTGAAAGTTATTTTATTCTTATATATCATTCAGTCATTCAATGGCCATACTGTATTACACTTTCAAAGAAACCTATAAAATTATCAAAAAACTGATAAAATTGTGTAGACAACGATTATTTTAACGAGCACGCAGCTTAAGTATTACTACCCTGTCAAGTTCTCAGCTCAAGTTCAGTGTTGCACAATTTCTTTAAACAGGTCGATGATCACGATCACCATTTACAATATGAATTTTTCATGTATGCCAAGTTTCAAATATTCGCACGACACCTAACTTTCGAAAGACATTAGAAACAGTACAAATTTTTCTTCAAGCACGTAAGAGCTTGTAAAATAGGTATTACTGCAGTTAGTATATCGTTCGAAGAAACGCGTTTCTCATCCGATTTTGCAGCTTGTCTTCTACAAGTGACGCGGAACCAAAGAAATCGATAGCATCCGAAAGTAATTTTCCGATCAACGACTAGTTGCCCGTGCACCTGTTGTCGACTCGGCAACGTTAATGGGATTTATCGGGTCCCCGTAAAAAGGGAACTTGGCCGTTCTTACACGGAAAAGTAGTTTCCTCCGTACATGTCGAGCTGCTTAGCATATCCGAAAGGTATCGATTCCCTGTTAAAATGCGCGAGTACTTTGTGCTCGTTCGATAATAAACCTCCGCGAGTGAAGGGTGCTTCGAATCGCATCGCGGCTGACGAAGAGTGCAAGATGGAAGGCAGTCTTATTGACTGAAATTTTAATAGAGAAATTTCCATTGCTGCTTTTCCCGTCGCGTAACTCACCTAAAGTGGTCCTAGGAAAGGCGCTGCCAAGCATGGGGACGGTAGTTCGTTCTGCAAGACAAAATGAAACAAGTAATTAAATCGCTCTCGCGCTCTCGCTCTCTCTCGCTCTCTCTCTCTCTCTCCCTTCCTCTTTCTCTCCTCCTATCTTTTTTTAACTATCTCTATGTATCTTCATCTCTCTTTCTCTGGCGAACGAATGAAGGGGTGGAAGGAGAGGTGGGCGAGGAACACCACGATTTACAAGGCAAATTCTATCCAACTTTGTATCAGCTAATACCGATGCGACGCGCGCGCGCGTGTGTGTGAACGCTACACATAATTTCCATATTTCCTATAAAAAAAGAAGTTATCTGTACTCTTTGTATTTACCGCTATAGCTCAGTGCTATAGTTGCGCAGACGCTTACGATAGAAGACAAAAATATCACCGTTATTTATGGTCGCGTGGAAAAACTCTCTGGGACAATGTTACACCGTTTTAAGGGAATCATGTAATAGTAAAAAGTTTCTGCACACATCATTTCTGTGGCGATCATTAAAATTACAGACGTTTTTCAAAATGTAGTTAAAAATTCTTAAATGGGACACTTAACAAGTTTTGGAGTTTTCATGTATTTAATTACTTTTTCTCATCGTACGTAGTATACTTTTATTGAGTTTTCTGAGTGAAAATGTTTATTTCATCGTTTACGATTATCGAAATTATAAAGATACGTTTAATGGTAATTTATTGAAAAAATGTCGTTTCATTGGACATATACTATAATAAATCTGCATTAATGCATGCTTGTTATTTTTTATGAAGCAACACACAATAGCTGCTTTTAATTCTGTATAAACCTAGTGTTAAATTACAAATTCTAAACTTCGTACCGTTTATGGCGATGTTGCCATAAGAATAGGTGTAATAAAAATTATCATAAAAATATAATGTTGATACTAACAAGAGCTGGTAATATCTGGAACAATCCGTAGTCTAATCGGTTACCTATTATGGTTTCCGAGACTTTATCTATATGATACGATTTCCAAACATGTCATTAACGTGTGTAAGATAAAACTAAGAAATAACTAGCTGAAACTGTTCCAAAAAAATTGTTACATGTGACGAAAGAGTAATTGATTAAATAACAAAAACTGTATAATGTTAAACGTATTATAAGTTTAACGAATATTCACGAAAGTTCTTAGACTGTTCAAATTCTGTTATCAAAATTTAGGAACAAAAGTAAATAAAGACATGCGAGAAGCAAAAATTGTCACGTTCTATTAGGGCAATTGTTAAGAACGAAGAAGTGCTAGTGCGAAACAAATACGAAATGAATCGTAGCGGAAAAGGTTAATAAATCACTCGCAGTATCAAGCGAAAGCATCTTAGAAAAATGAACAATGCAGTACGAATGTAAAATGCTTCGAGCTTTAAAACCAGTCAAGAACAATTGTTGTACGATTCGTTTTAAACTTATAACAGCTCAAATGTCAAAAATTTGCTTTCAGAAATTTGACCTCCAAATATTTTACGTACGTATCGTACTTTCGTTTTACGTGACTCAGCCGGCATAGCGATCGTCATCGCGATTGTTTCCAGTGCTCGAGTGTCAACCGATTACGATGGTTTCGCCGGTTGTTGCAGAAAACGCGGGAAACAGGAGAATGCATGCAATCACGGCAAGAAAAAAACGGTGCCCGCTAATTGACAAATTTACCGTTCGCCGGACTGTAAAGAAAAAAACTGTGTTAATGAAAGGGAAACACGCGTGGGTCCGTTAGCTCGTCGTCGAAACGCTCGAACGCAGAACACACAAGTAATGCTAGTTTATCCGGGATCTAACAAAGGCAATCATCAACTAAATACCTGGCGCGTTGTCGGGCAGATGCGAAACTTATCGCGGGATATTAGCAAAACAAATTTGCGACCGTTTTATACGATGACGATGCGATATACATATTATACAATTATCCGGTAATCGCCGGAACGTAAACGAGACAAATGATGATAGTCTTACTGCCGGATCGTTTATTCGTTGTGTGTGTATATACGTTTCGTTCACTATCAGAACGACCTTCAGAGTTAGGAACTAGTGAAATCAAATTTTACAAATTGATCGCACTCGTTCGGATGGCTTGCTATCGATCGTTATCTGTCATCGCGGCTTTTGTAATTTATACGTTTGTACGCCGAGGGCTATCTTAACTGACACGCTGGATTCATTGTTATCAGTGGGCTTTATACGTTTATGGCGTGAGTAAACTTGTGAATTAAAAGGGGTGAAATTCAACGTTATTCTTTTCTCTTCTTACCATAAAAATCTACCTTTGTACATATACTACAGTTTTAATTTTATTGCATAGCGGTTCACTATCTAGCTATTCGTTTCGTTATTCACGGGAAACCGGAGTTCAAAGAACACTAAATCTATCGAACAGTAAAATATGCACCGTCGCATAAAAGTGATAAGATCAAATTTATTTATATTTTGTACAGTTTTTATTACAGCAGTTGCTTCAATAATGTAAATTCAATTATATTTTGTATAATTGCAAAATGAGAAACTGTCCGCCATAATTTTGGTGCTAACAACCACGAGACATAATGACTATTTCAATCATGTTAACCCTCTATGGGCCCATGTAACTTTCAAGTCACAAGCTAATATATCCACATTTTACCAAATAGTTTTAGTTTTTCTCACAAGATGATGTATACGTCTTAATTATGTAATACCTCTGAAATAACCAATAACAATATTGATGACGGTAGGCAGCACCACCAACCTGAAATGTCAAAATAAATACCTTGCAAGTTGTCTGCAGATAGAAACCAAAGGGACCACCTTGTGTAATTGAGATTATTTGTGCTTTTGTCGGTGTTTACTGAATAGAAATAAGCGTATATAATAGCTCTGAGTTCGTATATCACTAACAATTTATTTATTTGCATTTCAGTAATCATTTTGTTACCATTTGTATATGATACAGTTTTGTAACTTTCAGGTTACATTGGGATATTGTGGTAGATTCGAGTGTATCTAGGATAATAGTTGTGCTTTCTTCTATTTTCAAATTTATATATCAAATATCCAAAATATTGATACAAAATCATATACAAATAAAAGAGGAATTAGAATTAGACGCATTAGCGGTAATAGATCCGAAGATTCTTTATTAGATTCTGAGTCCGATGAAGATCATCCAGTAGCATTTACCAGACGACGCGTAAATATTATTGACAGCGACGTTGAATTTAGTATCGAATTATCATCAGATGAGGAAAATTCAGGACCACAAAAAACTATTTGGCAACCAGTTCCAAATGCAACGTACATCAATGTTTAACGCCAAATTGAAACTGTTTTATGGAATTTCACGCTTAAGCATTTATGCACAGAAGTGGAAACATTGTAAGCCGTTGTTACTTCAAAGTTACAAATTGAATTAATTATAATAAAGTTGTTTAAACTGTTAAATATTTTTTTAACTAGCATATATAGGTTTATAGTAATAGATTTTCCGTTGCACAAATTTTTTCATATTTAAGAAAAAAATCGGCCCATAGAGAGTTAATACTTTATGAAGGATGCAAATGAAATCTGTTGAGTATGAATGCCGTGCTCTTCTTTTCTGCTCCTGTTATTTTCAAAGGACATAGTGAAATAGTCAATTTTTTTACTGCAATACTTTCTGAAACGTGCTCACGTTATCTCGATGAACAGTTCTATACAAAAATCGGGCAACAAACTAGGAAGGCATGGAGCACATCGAGAAGAAACATTTAATAGAGATGGGAAATTCGAGAAAGAGAAATAAGCGAGATTCATTTAACGTATTGTTGCGAATCACTCGGTTTCTCTCGCGCTGAAGCCTGTCCGCTTCCAGTCAGGCCTCGAACTGCCTCTGCTGCTCCTGCAGTTACTCGCATAATTCTTGTCGGAGGTTTGCAAACAGGATCTCCAATGCCGGTGTCACATTTCCGATCGATTCTTTGATCCCGGACAAGCCCCCAATGTTGCGAATCACTCAGTTTCTCTCGCGTCGCTGCATTTTATTTACAATAAAGAATATAAACTATAATACAAAACTCAATACAACATTGGGGGCTCGTCCGGGATCGAAGAGTCGAGATCGGACCGTCGAACGAGCAACATTTGTTGTATTATTACGAGCAGCATTGAGTTGTATTATAGTTTATATTCTTTATTGTAAATAAAATGCCGCGACGCGAGAGAAACTGAGTGATTCGCAACAGTATTCATCAGCCGACCGCCACACAATTAATTCGAGCTCGGTCATTTCTAAATCTGGCACACGCGTTTATGAAAAAAAAGGCAAAGATTGCTTGCAACACGCAATAAGGTTTATATTTCCTCTGCAACGTAGAAAATTGAGGGGGCGTAACCATTTAAATCCTCGGGAAATGAGTACGTTTGTGAGACTTTTTATTCCACAGTGGCTTGGCATAAATCTTTTCGTTTGTACTAAATTAATATCACACTGTAGAGTATAATATTGAAAAATTCTGTTTCAAAATTCGTGAACACGAGTTGCAAATATTTGTCTTTTTTTTTATTGAACGTGTTAACAGTCATTTACTACTCGTACTTTGTTGACATTTTGAAATACAAAGAAATTACAATGCGAATCATTTGTCAAAGAAATAATCCTGTTGTTCATTATGGAATTGTGCTAGGGCACAAAGTAAATTGTCCGTAAAAGAAGCAGAGTCTTTGTCAGCTAATGTTGATAATTGCTCGATCAATCCGGCTTCCTAAGTGGCTTACTGCGTTCGAACCTATGTCAAGCGGACAATCCTCTTTTACACAGGTTTGCTGATTATATCTAATGAACTATTTGCGTCCACCATTTAACACAGTGGTTTCGATAGAAGCTATTATTTCCGTTATAATTATAGCAATTTTCCAAAATAACGTATTCGAACTTTCGTTACTATACTGAACTAATATTCAACGCTATTGCCACAACCCTTACACTCAAAATCACTAATTATATGAGGAAAGTGAAATAGATATCTCTGGAAATTCTGGTATCTATTCAATCGCCTCGTATGCCAAATTACCTGAATCACTCCATTCAAACTGTTACAGCTGGATTGTGGCAGCTTTATGCGAATTCTTGTTTCTAAGGATTAATTCATGAAAGCGAGACTTATGTTAATTTGCGTTGCAATTTGAATGGTTCATTAAACTTAACTTAATACTTTAGTATTTACTGTAAATGCATAGAAATACGCTTCCTAATTATTACCTTCGTCAATCCATCGAAAATTAATTTTTAGTATTTTTAAAAATTTCGCAGGTGATTTATGGAAAAATAACACTGTCCAACGCGATTTTTGATACGAGCTTTTGTAAAAACTCAAAATTTTCGACAAAAATGAGGTATTGCATGAAAAGTAAAAACGCTGGAAAGTTCTAATCGGTATTAACCCTAGAAAGATAACCATATGACAACGTACGTAAAAGATAACCATACGCTTCAGAGGCACATGCTTTTCTAAGGCGTCAATTTTATACTAACAATGGATATTTATTTAAGTTAATCTAGTCATTTTAAAGGTTTGGCATTATTGTAAAAATAAAATGCATTTATATTATATTTTTTTATATTTTAAGTAATTTTAAACTTAAATCACTAGACCTCTATGAAAAATTAACAAAAATCAACAGTCTTCGCAGGCGCCTCTGCGACGTAGGTTATCTTTCTCGGGTTAAAAGATAGAGGAGAGTTTCCGAAATATAGTGGCATGCAATTTATTAATTGCTTTGGTCCTAAATAGCAATAAATTAATGTCAAAGTTTAAAAAACTTTTACGAAAAGTTGTTTCTCCTGCACAAAAACTCTACTCAGGATCGAATTCTGCAGACATTTCTGAAGAAAAAACGGCCCGGTAAAAGTGTCGGCACGATATACATTTCGAGTAGATCGAGAAAATGTTCGACGGCACAATGTACACGACGTTTTGCCGCCATATCCTTCGCTACTCGCTTCTCTCTGTCCGACAGGGCTGAAGCTATGCGTAATCAACACCAATGGGGGGATCCAATGGGGCACCCACTTTTCGTAAATAATGTTTGAATTTTGTTTAATACTCCAATGTTCTGTTTTTGTTTTACATATTTCTGTGGGTAATAATCACCAAACTGTGATATATTTCACAAAAAAAATCACATCAGAGTATTTGCAGTGGGTAACGAAAATATTCTAACACTAGTATAACTTTGACTTCTACGCCATATAATTAAATAAATATTTAAATATATATTTAACAATATGTTTCAAGAAGTTTAACGCTTTCAAAATGATTATTTATTCATGATCGTATTATCGCTATAATTTAAATGATAACTGTATGCATGATATACTTGTAATTCGAACAAATTCAGAATAAAATGAATATTTTCGTTCATTATTTTTCTTTTATTATTTCTCCATTTAAAAATTAATAATCTTACTTCTATATTCATAAAACCATGTTTCTCGTACTTTTTAATTTTTGATTCACAGTTTGGTGATTATTATCCACAGAAATATGTAAAAGAAGACAGCACATTGAAGTACTAAAAAAAATGCAAAGTAGCACGCACCACACGCTAAGTGGATACCCCATTGGATCCTTCCATCGGTGTTGATTACGCATAGCTTCGGCCCTGTCGGGTAGAGAGAAGCCAGCAGCGAAGCACATGGCGCCAAAACATCGTGTACGTGTTGCCGACGAACATTTTCTCGGCCTACTCAAAATGTACATCGTTCCGACACTTTTACCGGGCCGTTTCTTCTTCAGAAATGTCTACAGATCCTCACGTCGACACTTTTTTAAACTTTGACATTAATTTATTGCTATTTAGGACCAAAAACAATTAATAAATTGCATGCCACTATGTTCGGAAAACTTTCCTCTATCTTTCGAGACCGATTAGAACTTTCTAGCGTTTGTACTTTTTATGCAATACCTCATTTTTGTCGAAAATTTTAGGTCTTTACAAAAGTTCGTTTTTTTCCAAAACTGAGGTTGATGGAGCAATTCGCAATTCGGTTTTCGGATTCTTGTTCGGGGAGTGAAGCTCTACAAGAATTTCATAGTGGCTATAGGAAATCAGAAGAAAGGTTTGATTTTGTCGAACAGTGTAATTGGTCGAGTTCTTCACATCAACGTCTATTTTAAACACAATAAAGTAAAATACAGTCTCTCATTAAAATATTCGGACACCATCTAAAACGGAATTACTTTTTACAGATTGGTCCAAATATGGCTTAAATTTCGTTCAGAATATAGAGATGTAAATTACAGACATATACAAAACGTATTGTTTAAATTTTCGTCCTAGACTTAGATGAAAACGAAACATTATTTTTTTTTTTATTGTCGTCTCAACCAATTGCAATTTTTGTACAAATTTGTTTAGGCATTGTCTACTAAACCGGTCTCTCTAACATTTAAAAAAACTTGGATCCGTTTTGGAAAGTTATTTCGTTTTAAAAGTTGTCATAATATACGTACGTATTATTGTGCGTTTTACAAAACACGATTACCATAACAGACAAAGTACATATATTGATTCCGCAGAAACGTACGAATAAAATTCTTTCTAAATTTAACAAACAGCCCGCGGCGTTCTTTCCCATACTACCACGAGTGTTATCAGCTATTTATGAAAGTTCGCGGAAACAATTCGCTTTTATTCCACGTATACCGACAGAAGTGTCCGTTAACTTATGGCTGGCCGTATGCGTGGCTTCTACTATAGTTTTCCAAAGTCGAGCGGAGTTTAAGTCGGCGGGGCAATCGAGTGGAACGATTACGGCCTCTTACCTCGCGAGACGTTGAACAGTGTGCGCGCGTACAATGGGAAACACGTCGGAGTTTGTGGGAAAGGGAACATTGATTCGCGATAACGCAGCCCCCGCGTAACGATGCTAAATGGTTCGAGTTCTTTCCAGATTTTTCATAATTTATCATCAAACGCAATGCGCGATACGCAGCAACAGTAAATCTCCGCATCGCGACATCTATGGCTCATCGATCGACTGCCGATCCCTGGCGGATTTTGCAAGAGGAAAATCGGATTATCGTTTTCCCAGCGAGAAGTTCAAAGCGCGACGCACCGTGCCGCAACGCGACGCTTCCATTAAGGATGCAACGATTTCCCAAGCGCGACTTCGTACCTGACCAACCAACTTCCTCGAAACACGGTTACACCTATCTGACTGGTAAACAGATATGAAGGTATAATGAAGTTACGCGTCTGTGAATTTATATAGGCTTCAACTAAAAGTTTTAGTACTCTGCGTGACAAGGCTTGCTTTCTGATCCGTTATCGATTATCGAAGTGCGAATTTCATGCTACGTTTCATCAATTAGCTGTTTTTGACGAGTATAATCGTCATATCACAAATTAGTGCCATTTATTCATGTGTATAAGTTACTGTAATTATACTATATTTGTTTGGTTTTCTTTATATTTTGTTCAAATACAACACTTTTATACAATACCGGATGTCCCATATAATTATGTTATATTAATGGAGAAGGGCAATTTCTGAGGTCATTTTGGAGTAACTTTTTCCTTGACGAAAATGCAATCCGTGGCTTTTTGTTTACAAGTTATTAATGAAAAACGCTAACCTTGGGATAACCTTGACATAAACCTTGACATAACCTTGACACAACCTTAACATAACCCCTGACATAACCTTGACATAACCCTTGACATAACCCTTGACATAACCCCTGACATAACCCTTGACATAACCCCTGACATAACCCTTGACATAACCTTTTACCTAATATTTGACCTCATTGATCAAATAACTTTTCCAGATGTTAATATAATTATGAGACACCCTATATATAATTTAATTAAGAATATCAAAGTGAATGGTACCCTGGATGTTCGAGGCGGATGTTTTACGATGAAAATAGTTTATTTCTGATTTCTGTTTTCTGCGACATTCGACTAAAGGTATCCTCATTATAAAGTATTAATTTTGACAAAAAGGAGTTGTTAATTATCTGAATATCATGCTGTTCGTTACGGTCTTGAAACATGATGTATAAAATTGATTTAACTTAACGTAACGAGCTTCCTAATTAAACTATCTGTTAATTGCAACAGTTTCTCTATCTCTGTCTTTATGTGACTTTTATCATTTCCACCAAGAGAACATTACACCTAAAAGTTATACAGTGAATACAAGATAGATGAATGAACCTTGTATATCTATCATACAGAATTATTTTTCGCTTTATATTAAATTTCTTATATAGATCGTTGTTGCAAGATAAAATTACCAATAATTTTAATTTAAAACTTCATGCTGTGGAACGAAGGGATGCTATAAAGGGTCGGAGCTAATTAGCGCATTCTAGCACGCTCCACTGTGGTAAAGAATTCGAAGGTCATGACCTCGCGACGTATCATAAACCTGTTTCTGACACGAATAATTGAAAGCAGCAATTTTCGGAGAATTCTGAGCAAACACCATTCTTCTGCGACTAATAGAGCAACAAAATCCGACGATAGGGTTCGTTATATTATCGCACACTTTTGCTAAACACATGTGCTTTTAACGTTCGATTGCTGTGATCAATAGCAATTCACGTATCGTAAACTTGAGAGAAGATACGTCGAGAGCCAACTGATGTATCTAACGCGAAATTTTTTATCCAGTAAGTGCGTGAACCTTTAAAGAGCCGGTATTTTTCCACTGAAATTTTAAATGTGTTTTCGCAGTTTCATTGAATTCTTTCACAAAAAATTAATTCGAGATTTTAATTTTAAACAAAACTTCACTTTCCGTGGTGTACTCGTGTAACTGACGCTTCCGAAATAATGGTGCAATGAGGGAAACACGATTCCACATGAAAAAATAAGCAAGGAGCATTCCCTACAATTTGGTCATATGCTGTATTTTTGTTTGCGCGAGATAATCGTATTCAAAAATCAAATATTATACTACCTGTTGAATCGGAATTGATTAACACGTTTATTCGCGATTTAACAATACCGTGACATTAAAGAACAATTGCATATCTGGAAAACGAAGTCTCTTCTGAAAAAAATTGAATTCGACGTCCTGATTTTTCTTCTCATGTAGAATAATTCCCTGTTGCGCTACGGTTTCAAAGCCGTCATGTGTGCGATACATAGTATATCTGCTTTCTAGAAAGAGATATTGGGTAACCCTGTACATATGTATAGTCTTTGTCTATTCTCCCGTATTCATAGCGTATCTGTGGATCACCTACATACAGGTACCATGCCAACTTCGTTTTATTGAACTAAGTAAATCAATAAACTGAAGCAGGAAGCAGTAACTTTACCATATGAATAAATATAACGCGATCTTCCGTGGAACATCTTATCGAAGAAAGGTAAGTTATGACTTAAAGAAGAAAGTACAGATCCTTTCCTATATAATTTCAATACTTCCGTTGCAACAAACTGCGTTGTGTAGTCTAATAATTTTCAAATTTTAAGATTAATTCAAAATTATTGTAGCAAACATCCTTAGACTTCTCTTTCCTTAAAATGTTTCGGAAAATGAACAAAATTATACACGATGGAAAGTATAGCAGTAGACTTTTCATTTAAAACCCAATAAAACCGGAACAAAATGGTTTACGAAGTTTCGAAGGTCGTTCGAAAAGTAAAACTTCAATCTTCAAATCTATGTTTGGTTCGATCACGAGAAAAGTGTTCTAATGACCATAGAGACGATTCAGTTTGTAAAATTTTCGCGAAGAATCGCGGAATCCATCCGCCATTAAACTTCGAAATGAGTTCTGGTTTATTGTTATTTAAAGAAATTATATCAGTTTAAATGTTGAGACTGTGTCCCGAAACTCGGTGTGACGGTTTAAATACCTTACGGTGCCATTTCCAATATAGCATTATGCAGGAGTTTTTTCTGTTTCCGGTAACAACGTAGCTAAGTCACGCGATAACATTGCGGAAATTCTTTTCTGCGGGCGTAATTAAAGTTACTGCGAGATTAATTATATATTATAATTTCCGTGAGCAACACTGTCGGAGCAGGTTTTAAAGAAAATCGACCAACTTCGGCAAACGTTAGAGAAGTTTGTTGACCGTCGCGCGACCGTACGGTGAATTCGGTTTATCAAGGCGGGCGAAAACTTCGGCATACTTAATTTTCGTGGTGGCTGCTTCGCGAAAGTTTAAATTGGAGAAAAATGGGGGGTCCCGCGCGTCCCGTCGCTGCGATACGTTGTTATCCTGTCGGACCCGGCAACTTTTCCGATACAAACAGGACACCGTTCACAAATTTAACTTTAATAAGCTAAGAGAGACACCGGGGAGAAGAGTTTATCCAGTTAGCTTATTCGACGATTTTCTCGTATCGTGACTCCGCGTACCACTGACAATTTCAATTCCAGTTAGTTACTCATTCTCAGAACGAAATGCAACTATCTAGAATTGTTTATGTCGCAACGTTGCTGCTATATTGGATGCGACGCGAAGGGATGCATATCCTTCGCTTTCGGACAGTACAAGGCGCACACTGCACACGCTACAACGAAAGATTGTTTATCGAAGGTGCTCGATTATTCGAAACAATCGATACGGTACTCTACTGAAATAGGTTGAGATCGACGAATGAGGTCGAACAAACACACATATCGAAGGGGTGATAGCAGATTTCCATCAAACTTTTGTAGAAAGTGGCTACCACAACAATATTTCACGTGTACTCTTTTTATCTGCTATCGTAGGTAACGGAAAGATAGATGCAACCGCAATAGAAAGCGAGATCGACTATTTGGTTAACTGTTTTCGAAACTAATTAATAGATCGCGGTTTTTGTGCACTTGTAGCAAAAACGTGTGAATGAAATACAGAACAGTAAAGATGTCGAAAGAATTTGATAACATTGTTACTTTATTTGCGATTTATTAAAACTATTATGAGAAGATGTATATTTTTATTTATATGCTGTGTTTGGTGCAATTTTGTTTCAGAAAATGTTTATTGAGAATTTCACCAGCAAGATTACTGGTGTATTGAGGATTACTTCAGCAAGATATGTTGACATAAAAATATGTTTGAAGTATCAGCTTAATAAATCAGCACCAAATTTCCTACTCAGTTTTCATGACTTCAAACAAAACATATTTCTCACTTGCACAACTTTGAGAACAGTCTTCCGCTCGTTCAATGTAAACAGTGATAGATACAACTGGGTATATATTAAATATTTTTTCCCACACGAAAATTTCATTAAAATCGTCAGAATCGTCAGATCAAATGGTTTAGATTTTGGAGAAGAATATATTCCTTGTGAAACGAATTATATATAATAATGTCCGATTTCAATAATTATTCGTTTTCATAAAAGTCGAACATATATTTCCGATTTATTTTCAAAAGATATTCCTATTAGTAGAATTCTGAATATTTATTATGACTAGCTAGATACAGAAGCTTGACAAGCATTTACTTTCTTACTTAATAAGTTTCATACGTTGAACGCAATAAAGTGGCACCTTTAAATTGTTTAAATATTTTCATTGTTTTGAATATCATAAATGCATAAAATTCCTATCCAAATCTACATGTTCAAAGTATCGAAGTGCACTCGCGAAGTTCTAATAATAGTAATATGTAACTAGACTGCAGATTTTGATGCGATATAAAAATGATTTGTATTAATTACAAGGTATAGAAGCTACATACAGATTTCTTTCTTTCCTTAATTATTTTATTGTGTCGAAGATGAAACAATAATATTCTTTAATTCTTTACACGTTTTCAATGTTTTGAATTTGATACATCTGCACTTTAGTAATAACGATAATATCAATAATTGAAATGTAATTCTAAATTTATACTACGACCTGATCTGATGTTACCTTGCATGTTCAGAGCACCGAAGTAAACTCGCGGTGTTCTAATAAGAAGAAGAAGAATAGGAATAATAATAACAATACCGGTAATGGAAATATATATGAGCGATGCAAACGCGAAAACAAATCTTTTTTGGCAGGATCAACGCGAAAGTAACTTGATGCGTGAAAAATGCGTGATTCCAGAGAGGATTGTGCAAGTTTTGTGAGAGTTTCGGAATACGTACAAATTTCTCCCGATCGTTATACGCGAAGCCATCGAAATCTGCCGATTGAATTTGATCGGGGTCGAATTGCAATCCATGAACCGTGATACGCGAGTTCCGCTGTTACGATATAATGAAAAGTTAACCGTGTAATTAACTCCGTGTGATCGAAACGAGAAGGTCCCCCTTCCGTCTAGCAAATTACACGCATACTTAATGATTCCGCGTTAACGATTTAATTTCTTCTCGGGTTCATTGTCATCGTACGATTCTCCAGAAATCTCGACGAGCAGCGAAACACAGACGCAAACTATTTTTCCTGTGTGTGCCAATAATGCGAATGGACAATAGAATAGACGACAGGTCGCCGCTACAGCGCTACATTGTTATCGGAGTCCATTATCGTATGCGTGTATCTGTCGTAATTCAGACGGAACATATCCGAGCGGCGAAGGGCGCAGGAGGCTCGGGTCGTGAAATTCCATCGGTCAACTTTGTAATCGTAATTAAAATGCATTACCGTATGAAAAAATCTCATTTTTCTATAATTTCGCGTCGCCAACGGAGAACGAGAAACGAGATCTCACGAGTGCATACGAAATGCACTCGACGAATGCAGATTAACGGTCTAACAATGACCGTACTATAGTAGCAATCTTATGGATATTTCAACACGATTCAGAGAATTTTCAAATTAGTCAGAATTATTACTGTACACTCGCAAGTGTAACACGCCGATTGTTATGAAATTTTGCTGTAATGTAGTTTGTTGACAAATATTTTACACGTACTATTTCATCTGCAACATCTTTTTAGGTATCTCGAAAACTAGGGGGTGTAGAATAATGAATTTTTCTTTAAATCGTGTGTTTTTGATCGACAAATTTAAATGCATTTGAAAATTCCAGAAAAAATATATATGTTTAAACAATATTTCAAAAATAAATCTGCTTTTGTTCAATATTTTTTATTAATTCTTTATCCATTTCGATGTAAACTCGTATGTGTTTTTCATAAAGCCTAATCAGTTGAAAACCGTATATAGCTGTATTTAATTTTACTATGTATACTTCTCAGCGCCTCATAAAACATTCAATTCAATTTCCAGATAAATATCAACGTGCTGGAAATTTCATTAATATTTCCCGTAATTATAAATATCGAATATTTTAATTCAAAGTGAGTACAGCAAAAAACAGCAAATAATGATTCAAACGAAATGCAATATCAACATCATAAAACGCGGTAAGTAGTTTTAAAAGTTATTGTTCTAATTAGTGGTCATTAAGTAAATCAATAGATCTATATATGAAGAGTTAATTTGAAGAACGAGAATTGCAGTAAAGTAATAACAGAACTAATAACGCCGGAAACTTATGAAACAGTAATAAAAAGTAGAACTTAAGAAATCTTTGATTTGTATCTTTTTATTCGACATCCTTCATATTGCAGATGCGAAAACATTCCTCGAAGTTGGGGATGGAAAACATACTTGCTCGAATATCTTAGAAAGTAGTAATACGAGAAGAAAGTTACAAACGGCAAAATTGTATATTCTTGAATAAGGAATCAGACTGTGCAAGCAGATTCCAGAAAACTTCATCCCTCAAAATATCATCGAACTCTACAACCTGTTTGATCGTGCGCTCTTACAAAGTCTGCTTTACGGAAAAAGCGATGAAATCGAACTTTAATAACTTTTTATAATATACATAAATAAGAACATCATTTTATCCATATCTTGTATCGAAGATAAATTAGTACAAACAGCTGTTTTTTAATTTATTAATTATGTAATGTTTCTTGGTCGTATTCTTTGTTAGAAAGTACACAATATATTTATAGCTCTAACAGTTTCCGAGATATTCTGCTTTTTAGATTTCTTACCCTTAACTTTGAAAATTACTCGCATCCCTTAAACATTAATGACAGCAGATGAGAGAATACGTGTCAAATAGTTCTGTGAGTGTTACATTTTACTAGAGTTTCATCAAAATATTTTCCTAATAGAAAAGAACTCTATTGATATTGTCTGCAAACAATACATCACGTGCAATCTTGTATAAAAACAATGAAAAAAGCGGAAAAATATTTCAAAAAAGCAACTGTCCATAAAGAAAAATATCTTTGTGTGTGTGTGTGTGATTGTCATATAGTACAAATTTGTTACATTACATCTGAAAGTTTAGATAACAGAAATGAAACAAATGTAAAATATTTAAACATAATATCGTGACATTAAATGGTGCCAGTCGTTCACAGCACATTTCCGGGAAACTACCTCTCAGTAATACGTTAAATCAATTTCGATAAAATGATGATATAATTATAATAATTGGGACAGTATGTGTGTGTGTGTGTGTGCAGCTTCAACTCTTTGTGACTAAACTCGTCATTAACCCCTATGCCAATGTCCAAAAATTTCAGTCGCGTTCAACAAATTTGATGTTATGCCTAAAATTTGCATAATTCATTCTATCTCCTAAATGTAAATTAATATAAATATAATAGGGAATAACTTTTGGATTATTCAAAAGATCCAACAGTTATTCTAACAAAATCACAAAACAGTTTCCTTCTACCGACACAGAGATTGAAAACTTGCATGAAATTAAATGTTCTAAAATCGTCGTCCTATTCAAAAACATTCAATTGAAAGTTTCACTACGCGGGCTTACACCCTACTGATCGTGAAACACATTTGCCAACGGCATATGTGTCACTCGAACATCCCCAAAGCGCTTCAACTAAAGGCGATAATAAAGAATAAAAGTGAAAATAGAACGGGTAATTCGAAACGAATCCCTTACGTATAACCGAATTAAAATCTGAAATCGATCTCTCGACAAAAAGACACCGAGTGTACCATCGATAAAAATACGAACAATAGGGTGCTGAAATATAAATCAAGGTTAGAAAGAGAGATTCCAACTCGGAAACTGGTTAACTAAAATAACGCTATATAGACTGCGTACCCATTCGACTGCTCTTTTCATTTATTTTTCTAATATCTCCGTGTCTGTTTATCGAGTCGATTCGAGAATCCGTCCGCGGAATCTACGTTGACGTATCAGGGGATTCGGTGGATCCTGACAAAGTACACTGACCTCTTCGAACAAACTAATTAAATGGGGACGAAGCGGTGATCACGTATACTCGTGGGACAACGTGAAATTGAAATTTCAAATTTACTCACGATTAAACCGCGACAGGGTCCGGCTGGGCCACATTTCCCGTGTGCGAGCGGTTTGCCGGCATCTTCCTGACAATCTTCGCCGCTTGTGCTAGTCTGCTTCATTGTTTCATCGCGGGTCATGTGACAGCACTGACAAGCGGGCTACGGGAATGCGGGCCGAGAATTTTCAGTAAGAAAACGCGAGAAAACGGCCGACCGAAACACCCACGACTAGGATCGGTTCTCCGCGTAGCTCGGTCCGCTACGACGCTTATCGCGCTGTAAACGCTTGGTCACTGGCGCACGCTCCCAGACCGAATGCATCGATCCGAGCACCCTCTACCACCCGGCTTTCCGATTGGCTAGCCGTCCATGCGCGCGCAATGAAACACCGTTCGCAACCGCGCACTCCGCCGTTGAAAAACGGCGCCTTAAGGGCTCTTCTTTTCTATTGTACGGCAATTTTTCCAAAATTTTTCAAATAAAACTATTTAGTACCATTACTACGCCTATTAACTAACAATCAGAGCACATAGTGACATTTTTTCAGGCTGTAATAATCATTTTCTTCCTCCCTATTTTCCTAAAAAATTTTCAAATAATACTATGCCTTACTATATTGTCAAACTTAAAAGGGATGATTCAACCCAAAAATTTAAAAGATCTTGAAATGTTGGGGATATGTAGAGCATATATAGATATGTATTACGCACTTCTATTTTCTTGCATGAATTTGCTGTAAAGGGTGGAAATTAACCCTCAAATATTCAAATATTTTATATTTTATTGCTATAATTCGCAAACTGTACAAGACAGAAAAAAGATCTTCGAACGAAAGTTTTGTCCAAATCTATCGTATGGTAACAATTAACAAATCGTATACAACATGATAAATTTGGACGAAAGAAGTGACTTTTGTTTGAGGTCTTTTAAAATGTTCTGATCGCTGCAACTGAGAACAAAATGATACGGTGGATAATGATATTCAGTGGATATATTAGCATTTTTTCAAATTATAATAATCATTTTCTTCCTTCCTGTTATGAAGCAGCCCTTCGAAATAATTTGAAAGAATACTATACAATACCATGCTATCAAACTTATTGTTACTAGTATTGTTAACCGATATTACAAACGTATTGTTAACCAATATTCGAAAGATGTATTAATATTTTTCAAGCTATTGTAATGATTTTCTTTAAAGTTACAGCAGTGGTTAGTGAGAATGTTTGAGAAAAAGATCGTTGCTAGCGAAAGTACACTGAAATGTAAAATGATTCTTAAATCTGTAGGTATAGCGTAAACCAAAATCAGTAGGGGAAATATTTATTAAAAGAAGTCTTCATTTGAGAGATTTAAGAATTTTTTGTTTTGCGAAATTTGAATTTTGTAAGGATTTCGTGGTGATTATCAAGTTATTTAAATTATTTAAGGAATGTTCTCCTATGTATATCCACTACATGACACGAGAAATAGCTGGCAGAAACGTGTTTACAAATAAATAACGGTAGCTAACGAGTTTCAAAATAGATTATAAAAATGATGCTATGGTGTGTGTGTTATGATATACGATACCAAAGCAAATATATATAAATTCAACACACCACAGTTTAGCTTAGCTCAGCGTTGCCAGAAGATCCGGGTCTTCGTTGTTATCCTGCAAGCAAATTACACATTCAACACCCTCAACAGCAACATCCGGTGAAAGATTATATTTTTAAACAGCTTCCGAGGTCTTCACTTGTTCTTATTTCCTCCATTCTTTAAAACTGTGTAATCTTTCTTCGCTGTCTTGCCGGATAAAATATTTCCGGTGTGTTCAATAAAATATGTCCAGGTGAATTTCCTCTCTACGTTTAGAGACGACTTTTTGTTTTCTAGTTCCTGTTACGCGGCGTTGGTTAAATAATGATGTTACACGTCCGACATGTGGTACAAACGAGTTTGAACAGCCTGAACGTACTCTTCGCCGGGTTTAGGCGTGGTTTATTCGAATTCGGGAAATAACAAACGGAATTAGGTATTACCGTATGATTCAACTGGGCCGTCATGATTGTGTGCACCGACCGATAGTAATTACATATGCGCGTACGTACACAGAACGGCCGTAGTCGTGAACAAACGCTCGAAATTTTCGATAGCAGTCACGTAGATACGTGCCGATGAAAATTCCTTCTATCGAACTTCCTGACAGTTATTCGCGGAAACATTTCGAATAAAGTTTCATTCCCGGAACGGTTCCCCGGCATTTCCGGCAATCAGGATCGCATGGTTACGCAAACGTTAGGTTGTTACTTGTTGCCTGCGAACTATTCTATGCCAACTGACCGTTCCAGCGGCGCTGAGTATCCTTGCAAATAGAAAATGTTTATATGGTTACGTGTACCGGCGGCGGGCTGATTAAAATGGAATACGTAACCAGGAAGCGCGTCTCTCGTCGTTCCACGTTCGAGTCTTCAACGTTTCAAACACCGACTCGTTTGCTCGCGTATAAGGTTTCGTCTTCGCAACACTGATCGTGCCGGATTGGCACGGACCCATTCTGCCATCGCTTGCGCAATCATTTCGAACTAAAGGTCTAATACTCTAGTATCAATATTACGAATTTTTTCGTTCACAGTAGTCTATACATGCGTTCGGTCACTTGTTGCTTTAAAGCAGGCTCGAGTAACAAGCGTTCTCTTTGCTAGAACGATTCGGGTTTGCTCCGGAAACAATGCTTTCAAGCTGATGATGGAGGGCGTGATAGCAGTAGTCGTTTGACAAGAACTCGTTTTTAGGAGTCTAGGGATGGGAGGATCTATTGCACGCTCTTCTCACTACGGTCACATTGAAACCTATACAAACCCTGCTGACAGTGTAGAACACATGATCGCGGATAATTCGTACGAATGGGGAACATTTATTTATGATCGCACGTTCTTACTGTAATCTAATTTGTTTACTGATACCTATTACAGCGTCCAGCAACCCAAGTGCCCAACGTAACATATCCCACTCTAGATTTGGCACTGTTTAGCCAACATGTGTGGCCATGTCCTAATCGAAGGTCCCACCGACATGTCACTGCAATAAAATCGTTAGTGGCCGTCCGACTCGACAAGAAACAAAGCAGACTCTACGGTCCTATCCAACGATACGGCAACTTCGGATTGACAACTAGGACGAGCGTCATGGTAACAGCCTAGGTGCAGAAACAAATGTGGATACGCATTTCATAATCGAACCCTCGCATAACGAACGCTTTCGTCGATATTATGACAGCCACGGCTAAATCAATTCGAATCCTTACGTATCAGATTTCTTTTACATTTTTCGATCTATTTCATCGAGATCAAGATTACTCCTCCTACTTAACTTAGAATACGGCAGCTAGGTAATGTCGATGAAACGTTTGCAACCTTGGATCAAAATGGACCCAAGTCCGTCATTCAAGAGCTAAACACCATCTTCCCCAAAGTTTTCAGGCATTCGTAAAAATCATTCGTACAAGCGAAGGGGCATAGTACAGAAGGAATTGCAGCGAAACCCTATTAACCCCTAATCCTATGATCTGTTTTCTGGCAGCTACGTTGATTAGCACATAATAATTTCCCTATAACAACAAGTGAATTTTTGTTTCTTGTAAGTCTTCACGTACTTTCATGAACTTACATTTTAATAACAGAAGAGTCTTTGTTTCGATTTAGAAGAAATGAATAACTTTCATATATCCTGGATTATACGAATAAGATATTCATCCCGGGTCGGACTCGTTGTTATAGTGCAAGGAGTTAAAGACGCTCCTACACATGGAAAAGTATAATCGAACATGCGATCGTGTCGAAGCAATCAATTGCTGAGTCTATAAGTGGCAAAGAACGGCGTCAGCGTTTCTACGTACATATTAATGCTGACCGCGGCGACCTTTACGAAACTATAGGATGATTATAACCGAAGAAAAATTAGCAGCCATTGCTTTCTGAAATGTAATGGACATTTGAGTCCCGCGAATTCAGCGAAGTGGTAGCATTCCACGGAAAGTGTTCCGCGCATTCGTTCGCTCCGGAATGTCATTCGCGCGAAGCGCGGAGCACCGGTGGCGCGGTTCTACTTGAAAATATCTGCGTCACGCTGCCGGATGTCTTGAAGGACATCGTCAGGGATGAGTCGTAGCTGATCAAGGTCCGCCTGGCGTCTTCGCACCAATTCCAGAAGACGAGCTTCTGGTTCCGCGCCTCCAGGTCCATCAGCAGCAGAGCGAGGTTCTTGGCGACGGTCGCGTCGATTCTGTGCACGTGACGACCTTCCACTATCACGGGAATGGTCTCCGACCTGGTGCTGCACCTGCGGGACCATAACCGCCGTGCAGACAGTGCAAGTAAACTGAACTCGACGAGGCGCGGAGGACGTTTCATACTCACCAGGACATGACGCACTCGCGGAGATACTCGGCGGCAGGATAGCTCAGCGACTGTTTCGGCGACACAAACAGAATCGTCAGGCCATCGACAACGCGCTCCTCGATCAATAAGCCTGGCCTGGCCGTGAAATAGAGCAGGAGAATTAAATTTACAACGATCCCGGCAATCAGCCCATATTCCGACCCAATCGCCAGACAACTCAGGAAAGTCACCGTCAAAGGTATCAGATCGATCTCTACGGGCAAAGGTAAACATCTGATTTATCGAACCGTGTGCACATGACCATCAGCCTTTCTGCCTAAAGTCGTAGAACATTCCAGTTTTGAATAGAAAATCGTCGCGTTCAACGAGAAGGATGAGAACGAAGCCGCGGCATAAATATCGACAAGAAGTCGGGTATCAACGCAGATACGAAAATTTATAGAAGGTAGAAGAAAAATTTTCTTCGTCGCTCGGTGGCCAATACGTGTCACCTTTATCTCAAACCATGCCAACTGTATAAAAAATGGACAATTTGGGAACAGAAGATTCGTGCCTCGCGGCTTGTTTTTTTTATAGTTGTTGACAATTGTCGACTATAAAAACTAGCCGCGAGACTCGAACAATCGTATCACCTCTTCCAAAATTGTCCATTTTTGTTTACAAGCTGAGAGACAATTGAGGAGAATTTACTGTGCATATAAAAACCAGCCGCAAGGTTCCCAATAATAAAATTGTAGTCTAATCGGATCTTACTTTTCGTCCTCCAGATCATGCCGAAAATACTAAGATCGAACATGTAATACATGGCGACTATAATCACAGCTGCGAGTGTCGCTTTCGGGATGAACTCGAAAGTCGAGGTCAGGAGACCGCACGCTAAAAGCACCAGGCATCCGGTGATTACACCGCCCATCGGTGTTTTTACGCCCGACGCGTTGTTTACGGCGGTCCTTGTGAAGCTGCCCGTGGCCGGCATCGAACGGACCAGGCTACCGAAAATATTGCAAAGTCCCAGGGCGAACATCTCCTGATTAGCATCGACCGTTTTCCCTTTCGCTGAAACAAAACCACGTTCGGTACATAAGCACACTAAATTCGCATGGCTTTGCTGCTTTTTACAACTTCACCGGATCGGGTTGGATAGAGCTAAATGTCTCGTTTTGCAAATAAAATTATGCAACGTGTACTAAAAACAATAATATGAACTATAACCGTTATGCTTTACGTTTGCAAAGCTTTTTGGACGACACTGTTAGATTTTGTTGAATAATATCATTAGGTTACGAATTTCATGCATTTACGAGAAAAATTATTTTGAATAAAAATCCGCAGTCTTAAATATTACAAAATGATCACTTGTGTTAGACAGTGGAAGCAATAAAAAATATCGGCAAAAAATACTATGACAGGAATCTAATTTTGACGAAAAAATTGTACAGTAATCGTGAGAATTCTTTAATAAATAATGAAATTGTTATTAATCTAAATAATAACAGTTTTTTGTACGGATAAATGCGAAGTTATTAGTTATATGGAAATATAAATGAAAATAATAAAATCAATAATAACCGTTATTTTTATCGGTGTAAACTTCAGTTATCTATTTCTGAATGAATTTTTATTCAAATTCTGTTATGTAACTGGTCATTTTAAAGCGCCAAGTTCGCACGAATAGTTTTGTTTTCACTGTTTCGAGCTGTTCTTTTAGCACTGTCCAAATCAATATGGAGAAAGTTGGTACAAACAATTTTATCGTGTGTTTGAAAAATTAAAAAAAATACATCAATTAAAAATGAATAATGCATATATTTTTTCACGATAACGGCCGATCGTGAGTTTCCCAAACTGATCTATGAGAA
Organism: Megalopta genalis; assembly: GCF_051020955.1. Lineage (NCBI taxonomy): Eukaryota > Metazoa > Arthropoda > Insecta > Hymenoptera > Halictidae > Megalopta > Megalopta genalis. The sequence goes on along the minus strand of NC_135018.1, from coordinate 21,392,218 downwards.
TTTATCTGATTATTCCCACGACCTCTCTCCAAAAAACTACTATCTTCTTAAACATTCCGAGAATTTCTCGCGACAAAAAGGAATCAAATATTTGTCGGCGAAAATTTGTAGATACTAAACTGCGATATACTGCTCCAACGTTCGCACAGTTTGAAACTGCAATTATTTTTGCGACAATTTAGCGTCTCGCGTGCTGCCACATTGGGAGGAAGATACGGTTTAATCCACTTTTAGGTAACTTACCGAAAGCTTTCGCGATGGCGATGCTCTCCAAAATGGCAACCAATGGGACTGATACCGCAGTGCTTCCGAGTTCGTTGACCGTCTCCAGGAAATTGTATGTGTGATTCCCGGTTACAATGGAGAACGGTGGTGGACCAAAAGGCGGTAAGCCTTCCGTAATGTTTCCAGTAATTTTGAAAGGTTTAATTCCGCTCGAGTACAACGAATAGCTTAATATTATTCCGATGATAACGACTATGGCGTTCCTGGCCAGCGACGACAGCCACAAGAACTTCTGAAACGGCGTTCCGGTCTTCTTGCCTGGCAAATTCTGTTCGACAAATTTTTAGACAAACTGCGTTTCAGTCAACAAGTACAATCATATTCTTGAATATCCGTAAAACAAGAATTTATTTAGTCATTTTATCGTTTGCAAAAGTGAAAATTTTCGTGATAAAAACGTCTTTTTGCTTCGCATGTTTGGCATGTTAGCTAAACACGTTTTCTCGATTCATTTTGATACATAATATTTACGTGTAGTCATGCAGATTAACCCTAGAAAGATAACCATATGACAACGTACGTAAAAGATAACCATACGCTTCAGAGGCGCATGCTTTTCTAAGGCGTCAATTTTATACTAACAATGGATATTTATTTAAGTTAATCTAGTCATTTTAAAGGTTTGGCATTATTGTAAAAATAAAATGCATTTATATTATATTTTTTTATATTTTAAGTAATTTTAAACTTAAATCACTAGACCTCTATGAAAAATTAACAAAAATCAACAGTCTTCGCAGGCGCCTCTGCGACGTAGGTTATCTTTCTCGGGTTAAGATTATCTTTAATTTTTCTTTCTCAGATAAATACGAAAATATAAATTGTACAAGTCAACGAAAATTTTCTATACGAGAACAGTGTAACAATATAAGTAACATTTAAAATAATCAATAGACCGTAGATTTTATAACAAAAATAAGTAGGTGAAATTTACTTCTAAAGTAAACAATCTAACGAATATACACCTTGTGATCTTAATTATATAATTAAAAATTTCTATTTAAGCTTCTATTAAGAATCTACTTCAATTTAAACTTCTATAAAAATCTATTATAATTTAAATCTATAATAAAAATTCGTTCTAATTCACATCACCCTCGATTCAAATTAATCAACTTAAATTCCTATTAGAAAATATATTATAATTTAAAATTTCTCTTCAAACATTTCTATTTAAGCTTCTATTAAGAATCTACTTCAATTTAAACTTCTATAAAAATCTATTATAATTCAAATCTATAATAAAAATTCGTTCTAATTCACATCACCCTCGATTCAAATTAATCAACTTAAATTCCTATTAGAAAATATATTATAATTTAAAATTTCTCTTCAAACTTCCATTATAAATTTGTTATAGTTTAAATTTATAATAAACTTCATTATAATTTCATCCGGAAATCATAACGAAACGACAACTCCTACGGAAAATACCTTATTGAAGATAAAACAATAAGAATCTTGTTCGTTGATTCTACAAAATCGTATGACGAAAGGCTAAACCAATAGTTGCCGAAACGTATTCAGCGCAGAAGCGTACCTTCAGACAGACGAGGACAATCATGGAAGAGACTCCTAGAACAGTATCCCAGAGGGTGATCTCGTTCACGTGATCGACAACTTTGACAATGGCGTCGATGAAGGAGTCGCTTCTGCCGCTCAGGCCAAAAAGCGTCCCAAGCTGAGACGTAGCAATTATTAACGCGGCCGCATTGCTAAATCCAGAGATCACCGGCATACTAACGAATTCCACGAGGAATCCCAAGTGCAGCAATCCCATCAGCAGAATAATGCAGCCGGACAAGAAACAGACGAACACCTGGAGAGGAAGAAGTTCGTGGTCTTCGTCGATCGTGACACAGAACCTACGATGCTCGGATTGAATGCGATTGTACGATAGAGCGATACGAAAGGAGGGGGGGGGGGGGGGTAAACGAATTTTCCAGCTCAAGATGAAGAGGGCGAGACGAAAGTGGCGGAGAAAACTCGCGATAGAAAATAGAATGTTGGGAAAAGAAAGAGAGAGAGAGAGCAAGCGTGAGTGCACTTACGGCGATGTCCTCTCCGAGCCTCATAACGTGATGCTGCGATAATAAGGCCATTATCGCTGTGGGTCCCACCGTGATATCTTTGCAGCTACCGAACACCAAGTAGATGAAGCATCCCATGATACCGCTGTACAGGCCGTACTGAAGTTTTCAAAAGTTCACCTAACGGGAATCGGTTCGTGCAGCCATCGTCGATTCAAAGCGACCGGATCATCGCCCGTTTTCAGCGATTCTCGAATAAAATTTCCACCGTGCATTTTGCGGTTTTCATCGACACACGAGAGCGCGACGTCGCCGGGCACAAGGTCGAACGTTCACGCCGATTCGAAACTTTGTTCCCGAGCGAATATCGTTTCCACGGTCGAACTTTCCGCGGCCGCGAGAAAGAAAGTTGTGCGGTATTGAAAACGGGCATACGCACCTGGGGTGGAAGTCCAGCGACAATCGCGTAAGCTATACCCTGCGGTATAGCAGTCAGACCGACTGTCAGCCCTGCCAGAGTGTCCTGCAAAAGTTTGCTCCAACTGTAGACAGGCAACCATGCCAATATCGGTATCCTCCGCAGAAGGAACCGCTTCAGATCGATCCTTGAGCTGGCGCTCCTCCCTGCAACCCGACCAATCGCGATGATTTATTCACAGCGCATTAATTAGTTTTCGATTAATTCGCCCGGAGTAACCGCGTGGTTTCGTGATCGGTGGAATCGCGATTTTTCTGGATAAATCACCGAAATTGCTGCCTTTCGCGAAACTTGTTCGATAACGCTATTTCTGAATGATAAATTCTCGTCTGTTGCTGGCGTAGAATTATAGTCCGACGAATATTGCGTGTACCTTATATTAAACACTTAGGAGTCGGTATCGTATCAACTGACGGAGAGTGCCTCGAGATCAATCAAGCTTAACGGCAAACGGTAATGATATTCCTGATCCCGAAAATCGAATTCGGTAGTTCGATTTACGTTTCGACCAGAGCGAAATGTGAAAGAAAAAGAAGAGAATGCTATCGAGTTCGAGAAACTTCACCGAAACGTGGTTAATTCGAACAGACCAACCACGAAATTGAAAATTTAATACCCTTACTTGTTGATACCGGGGAATATATTACTCCCGACATGTTTACGAAGAAGCGGCGCACAGTGTTCACTTTAAAAATTACAGTTTTCCCGATTAGAACGAAGATCTTCCTTTCCGGGCAAAGAGGAGAAACAATCAAAATCGATCGCCGCTAGATAATCTTGTCTCCGAGACGCATGAAACAGAACTCCCTGGGAAGAAGAATAGATACCGGATGAGAAACGTGGAGAACTGAAATTATGCCCGAAGTAGGAGACATTGCAACATGTTGATTACCATCGGTTATAACCGGCTAGTCGTTAATATCATCGTGATATCAGTCAATGCCTATGAAATTGCCGACAACCGTATCATTTCCCGCCTATAAAACAAGAACCATTAAGCATTATCCTGCGCGGCGAACAATGCCAATCTGTTCGCGTGTAGAGATAAATCTAAACGGCGATTTTCAGTTAGTGTATGCGCAAACGAGAGCCGTGTCACGGACGAAGATGATCGCGCGCGCGAACCTTTTCTTTGAACACTACTGGGTTCACGGTTGCACCACCTGTTACGAAACATCCTGCGTCTGAATCTCTGTAAGTACCTACACAACACCATAATTTCGATCGGCGCTAGATCACGTTCGATCCAACGAGTCGCTGCCGTGATGATCCCACTTCGCTGATTATTCTCGACCGCGGTGGATGCTCATCGATCGTCTGAAGATGATGATCGAACACGGCCGGAGCTGCCGCAGAACCACGGAAAGCTTTTTCGACAGACTGACGCTCATCACGATCCGCGGTTCTAATTAAGAGGCGCTGTGAACTCGAGCTATACACCGATAACATTCGCCGGACTACCGGATCGCCTTGATAATACAGCATTCGAAGCTGCATTGTATTGACACTACGATTCCGGCTGATAACGGATCACATGACTAATCCTGTCGGTAGAATCTTGCTCAAACTCACGGAACCCGAGACCCGTCATTCCATAAATCAGAATTCGCATTGCCCGAATTATTTCGAATAAATATTTATCTGAAATAATTATCCGAGTGAATTTCTTTTTAATCTAATGTTTTATTCGAATATTTTATTCGTATAACACTTTCATGTATTAGCCGTAACAGATTATCCCATCTATTTATTTGAATAATTCTTTATTCGAATAAATCGTTGGAGAAGATTGTACAATTATTCGAACAATTATGCGAATGATTGTTGACTGTTTTTGATTTTACGTAATTCTGTAAGAATGGATTTATACGAATACATTCCGTTACGTACACACACGTATATGCGCGTTTATTTAATGTTTTTTTTTTATGACGATATCGCGAACGATGACACCTCATAACAAATACACACATTATAAACATAAATTATCGAATGTACGATCCAACGTGCTCTCTACCCAAAAGTAAGAAATTTTCCAATGCAACATTTGAGAGAAACTAAATTGTAAAAATTAACGTGCAGGAAATTAGTCGATAAAACAGTTCATCATTTTTATTCAAATCGATTATTTTCTGAACGATTTCCTGTACGAATAAAATCTTATTCGAATAACAAGTAACATCTTACTCGAATAAAATCTTGTTCCAATAAATTCGTGCCCGGATAAATTGTTACCTAGATCGATTTTTCTTTGATTGAATATTTTTTGGATGATTGGTTTGTCTTTATCTCGCATTCCGCAATTATGTTCAACTCTGCCAGAAACGGTTTAACTGGTCGCGGCACCTCAGATACCTGGCTACTACAAATCAAGAAAGAGATTCCAGAGAACCGAACTATGGATCGTTGATTGACGATCCGTTTGTGCTCTCTTATCTGACGATATTACGGAAATGACAATATAATTACAAAAAAGCAATCGATAGCCGCTATCGGCGTATATCAGCGTTCTTCAGACTAGATCTTGCCGAACAAAATTGTGGATTTTATGAGCAACGTACCAATCGAGTGACGAAGCTTTGTCAATTTGATATTGTAGATTTATTGTTTTACCCGAGGTGAGTTAGCTACCATTATATAGTAGAGTATAAAAGAAACGAAAAGAACGAAAGAAACTATTTTCTAAGTGACTCCTTGCAACATTCGATTTTGTATAAAGGTTCACTGTCTAATGCTTAGACATGATTCCAATTGGATAACAATATACGTACATAAACATTCGTTTTAGGCGAATAATCGATGTAAACACAATTTTTTACAATGAAATCCTCTGCATGAATTGAGCTATTGGATTACAGGCTAATCAAAAAGTGATAAACAAAGCAGCCTAGTGACGTCTTTATCGTAAATCTAATGCAGCAAAAACGGAATTAGGATTGCGTGTCGCTTAAAATCACGAATTAAATGGACTTAATAGATCTCGATTTGGTCACTGGATTCTAATATCAGATCGTCAACCTTCGACTGTATTTTGCCAAGTATTTTTTAAGATAACAAATAAACTCCGATACTGTCATCCACATCAATATTTCCTCCACTTATTGACATTTGTTCTATGTGGAACACTGTGAGAATAATCGTTTTATAGTACCTGCGAAATCTTCGGCTGTATTTGCTTTGGTCTGATCCTGAGGCAAGCAATAGGAAACCATACGATAAGCATCGCAGCGTCATTGATACGAGAAACATGAGAATTTTTGTGTGCCGTTCCGTATCGAGAGAATCGAAAATGAATGTAGCACGAGTACGTAATCATGAAATTGATATTTATTTTTAGCGATTGTTCCACGCACGTTGCCAGCCGGTACATTGCTGCGACGAGTATCGATTATTTCTATTTGAAAAGAAATTTATAAATGACGAACGCAACGATTTTGCTAGAACAATGACATGATGCCTCACGTGCTCGCGATCCATTATCTTTATATCGATTGCTTAGTTCGGAAGTCTGCGGCATTATCTCTGCTGATATGACACCCAAAAATTATCCATACGTTACAATAATAATAATTTGCGGATTCTTAGCCATTTGTCGAATTATTGCCCACCGAATCCCAAAGTCAATTAATTATCTTTATGCGCGGCTGTTACAGATACAAGTAGTCTTTATCTCTGACCGATATGGTTCCGAATACCACACGTCAAAAGAGAATGTCACTTCAACAGGTTTCATCCTAGCCTCATTATCGTCACATTTCGTGTAAATAAATAAAAGTAACGGTTAATTCTCTGGCCGATTGAGAGGTGACGGTTTTATCGTCGATAAGTACTTACTTTTCGGATCACGAGTCGAAAATTCGTCTTTGTATTGCGACGAGACTAAAGCTGGGCAGATTTAGCGTATTGTTATTTAAAATTAATTGTAGCTTGAAGCTTAAAAATTGCGATGCGAGAAAGTCATAATTTATGGCGCAAAAACGTAAGCGTTGATCCATTCATCGCAGACTGCGGATCTTTATGCACAATATAAAGTTTCGGCATGAATCGCCAGAAGCCGGAACAGAACGAACCGTTCCTTTCTTCTTCAATAACTTTAATTAAGCTTTAGAGAGTTTTATCAATTTTTCACGGGTTTAAATCCTATTACTCGCACGAAATATGCAGCCCAATCGCAGCATCATTGTATTACTTCGCACACAGCAGTGACTAGTTATTATTTATTAATGAAAAATTAGAGATATTTAGCGTGCTTGTGAAAATTAAAAAGTGAAACATGTATCTTTATTAGCATTTAATTTGTATCATTATTATTACCTTATTACTGTCTTTCGTTATCATTATTATCATTATTATTACTTTTTCATTTCGTTTTTCTTTTGTTAGTAAATCGTTTTATACTGTTTGTAGTAAAGAGGTGAATCCCCGTTATTATTCTTTTTGGTACAAAATATAATGTCATAGTATTTTATAATACTAAAAGAAATAAAAAATAACAATTAAAACAGAATTGTAAACTGTTAAAGAATATTCAAAAATCCGAAAATGTAAAAGAAAAATGTGTTCCACACACTTCGCAGTCGGTAGGACTCGAACCTACGCTCCCAGAGGGAATCTGATTTCTAGTCAGACGCCTTAACCACTCGGCCACGACTGCTACGAATTAACGTCTCTCGTATATTTAAGAAATATCACCTTCTTTATGGAAAAAGAATGTAATTAATAACAGTATAGTTAAAACCGATTGTCATCGCGTTTTATCGTTCTTGCCGCCACATACGACAATTAATCTAATCGACGAAACAGGAATTCTACGCGAACATTTGATCGATCGACGACATAATACGATCCAGAAAAACGATCTTAGCAAACACTCGGCAGAAAAAACGGCGACTGTCACGGAACGGTACGAGAACTCGCTAAATAAATAAATAAAACTCACTCAACAGCGGCGTCGCTTCTCCGATACTCCTTTCGTACGGCATTTCCGCATAATCAAAAACCGTATCGAGTCGTTACGTGCATGCGCTTAGGAAACACAAAAGCGTCGCATGTTCCAGCGGAAAAAGAACGATCCGACAATGCTCTGACATTGTCGATAAGGCAGAGCATGACTCTTAACGACGACTGGTGGCAATGTTATCGCGTGGATTCACGCTCGAAATATTTACCGAGCTCTTTGTGATACAAAATAACTATCGAATTGAGTCATTTGTAGAAATGAGATCAAGTACCTCGTAAACAGGTTCAAACTTCGATTGGTCGAATTCGAACTCTCTACAAGTACTATAAGAAATAAAAACAGTATTCAAGTATACTCAGAGGCGGATTTAAGTATAAGTTAGATAGTCTATAGCCTAGGACGGCAGTTTTTAGAGGGAGACGGTTTTTGAGGAAAATTCCGCTTTAGGTTTTATATAAATATGGGTATACGTACAGTTTTAAGTTTTATCAGGACAGTGATCCTAAACACAAGGCCAGAATTGTATAGGAATATTTATTATACAATTGTCCAAAAGTACTGCATCCTTCTCCTCAATCGCCTGATTTAAATCCAATTGAAAATTTATGGGATCGATTGGACCGCAAAATTCGTACAACACCTATAAGGACAACAACAGAGATAGAACAACGTTTGTTAGACGAATGGAAACAGATTTCGCCGCGGATTATTTAAATAAAATCATCTGTAAGAATTTTGTCACAATTTTGTTTATCGCTTATTATACAAGAGATCATGTGCAATAAATAAACAAAATTTATGTTTCTACTTACTTTAAGAAGTGCTTTATTATATGAGAAAAAAATTGATTCAATAATACTATCATAAACAATAAAAAGGAGCAATAATTCTTCTAACAATATCGTGCTCGAATATTAATGCGGGTCACTGTATGTATATTGAACTTGATCTCATTCTTAGACACGTTCCGCTTCTTTTCAAATTACGCTGCAAGATCGTGAAATTACCAATAATAGTCGTCGCGCATCGACTATAATACAGCGATACAGCAATAATCGCGATTGTTCCGCGAATCATTCTCCACGCGGTGAAAATGGTTAGCCATTCCAATTTACTCGAATAAATTGATCGATAATCGTTAACTGTTTTCGAAGTGTGACGAGTTGCGGAACAAATAAATCCGATGCTCCTCCGTTGGGAGACTACAGTAGATAATCTTACTTCCTACTGGTTATCGAATCGATAGCCTTCATCGAAGAGATACTGCAGCTCGCGTGCCATGATTCACGAAATAATTGTATCAGCAGATGACCATCTTTTCGATAGATACGATGACACCGTTTATTTCAGAATACAGTCCAATAACTGTATCTATTTACGTTCCTTCGGTTTGTTGTTCACGGATCTGGGATTAGACGAAACACTCGTTTTCACTGGCTATTGATTTTATTAAGCCGAGAGGAAAACAGAAACTTGATCGATCGGCGTCAGTTTCGTTTTTCACGCGTTTCAGTGAGTCTTTTTCATCAGGGATCATGAGCGGTATACAAAATAAATTAAGAAAGTGATAAGAAAAGAATTTTTTTTCTTTTTTGACTAACATGTCACTGAAATTTCATTTTTAGCTTAAGGAATTGACTTTTACGAATTTCGTTCGAAAAAGTATTGACAGCGTTGGAATAAACTTTCTTGAGACACATTGTACATAGATACATGTTTAACCTACAAGAATTATGGTTTTCTTAGTTGTATTTCTTGATTTGTTTATTGGACAGCGTACGATTATGTCAACCTATTCTTAGGCCTCACTTATGTGACATGTTGCACCTGTCATAGCCATGTGAATGCATAACACGAATAATTTTTTTCAAGTTAAATAGTTTAGGTAGTAGTTACACGAACTTAAAAAGAAGAAAAACATGAAAAATTCAACGAGTTTTAACGTTTTCAAGATAAATGACTTCTTTTATCACAAAAAGTGACATTTGTTAAAAAAAATGTAACAAGATAGTAGAAATATTGTTAATATCAGAAAAGAAACCAGAGCAAATCGAATGATCTTGGTTCGATATCAATCGGTCAATTAGTTTTTTATTTACCCGTCGTGCAGATTTAGAAAACGAGACTGCGAGAAAAAAATGAATAAAGTTTGTGCTGTGATGTATACAAAAAAGACGATGTTTTTAAATCCATTCTAGAAGAATCCGTGTTTAAATATTTTATAGAAAAAAAGGAAAAAGTTCTTCTCCATTAATTAGAGAATATTTTATGATAGACATAGTAAAATTCATTTTTTTTTAATGCTCATGTTTCCTTACATATTATATACGCACACACTACAAACATCCGCAGTCTAATAATATGCATGTGTAAACTGATGACGTTAAGATATTATTTTTCAATGAAATCCCTTTTTCAAATAACCGATTGGCTACTTTAAGATCGAGTGCAGGTAAAAGTGTGTCGTTACGTCCTTGCAGAAGTGTAAAATTCTGATTTCGTTATAGGTTGAATTCTATCATGTTTGAAGTGACGGGGAGAGACGCTAACATCGATATCGCAGTCGAGCTCCTTACTTGTATTGATTCATACGTAATTACTCATTCATACACATTCTCGTAGCTCGCGGGTGTATGTCAGTATACAAAGGTGATTGAAACTTGCACGAAAACAATACACCTTACCTTGTTGGAGGAGCTTTCATCTGCACATGCTGGCAAGTCAAACAATAGCTAATCCAATCATGATCGTTGATTATTGATCCTTTAAGTGACAGCTTACGGAAAGCTATCAAATCATGCATACGTCCAATTTAACTTACTCCGTCATTTGTTTCCGAAAACAACCAGTATTATGTACGTAACATAACACTAGTTGTTTTCGGAAACAAGCAGATTACCGTTGTACAAGCACAGATCGCAACTCGATTAGGAATAATTACATCCATCGCCAACACGCAAATAACGTTGCAAATAGATTATTGTCGAAAGGAAAACCTATTTATCACCAAATAATCGTCGCCGCTGCTTTATCTCGTAAGGTCGCGACGATTTCGCTCGCTAAACGATTTAACGTATTATAAAATAAAGCAGCGATTCGTAAAAAAAAAATCATAATCAAACGCAAAGCACATTCCGCGTTTACGTAATCAATTGCGCAACGCTGAGAACCGATCGACGAGTAACTGATACCTACAATTCGAGAAAAATGCATGAAAACTCAGCGACCGTTAAATATTTCTTTCGCGTACTCTTAATTAACTGCAAAGCCAGTAAATCAAACATAACTAACACACGATACCTTTTTCTGCACAACAAGACTTACTCTGGAAGCCACAACTTCTATTTCAACTTATTTTCTGAATTTCACGCTTCGACTGCATTTAAAAAAATGGAGACCGGTTTTTTAGTCGAACGCTTCAAAGAAACAGTCATTTGCGACAAAGTGATACACAGTACGTGCGCAATTATCGGTTACAAATCATCGGTGTATTTCTTTGTCGTAAATAATCTGCGCAGCTTCGAATATGTCCTTTTTTTAATTTGCGGAGATGTCGGTGCTGGGGAAGACAGGAAGCGAGCAGAATTTTCAAGAGTAACAACAAAAAGCGAAACGACGAGGATGGGATTCGAACCCACGCGTGCAGAGCACATTGGATTAGCAGTCCAACGCCTTAACCACTCGGCCACCTCGTCCAGTGACAACCGCTTCTTCATTAAACATATTTTTAGTTCGCTGTACCCGCCGCATCTGTTTTCAACTATACCGAAGGTTTCACGATACAACCGACCAATGGACGATTCTCCACATGTACAAATAAGTCGAGGAAAAGAAATATCCTTTCCGTTTCAGAACTCGTTCTGTAGAAAAAATGGAGTTACACAATTCGTCATATATGTGTATTATTAAATAGGAAACTGTTCACTTCTGGCACTGTTCGTGACTTTTCATGAATGTTAATGCAATAAAAGATGTTATTACGCTTTTTAGAACCATTTTTGCCGACTGCACCACAATTTACGATACACACTGTATTGTACATTACATTTCGACGTTGCCCTTGTCCCTGGCACTGTCCAAATGTCCTCAACCTTGCACGATACAATCGTTAATATTTGTTCACAGCGTTCGAAAGAATTCTATCGTTCTGGCCCATTAAGCAGGACAGCCGCGTTGCATTGGTTCGCTTCGAACGAGTACTTCGATCAGAATCCGTCGATCCGTTTCACGAGTTTGACGTGCAGCTAGTTAATTACGTAATAAACAGTTTACCGTCCACGGAATTATAGTACCGCCGAAGGAAATTGCTTCGTATATTCATTTAACATGTTCTGCTCGATATTGGCACGTATATTGCCGCATACAAATTTTATCACTACCTCTGGCAGATATGCAAAAACTGATTGTTCAACAATTTATTTGGCTGTTTTTTTGAGAACGTAAAATAATCTTGGATATTCGGATAGGAAATGCACATTTTATCAAAATTCTATACTTTTTAAAAGTTCAGAATTCGACGTTTGGGTCACAGGTCTGAGACTCTGGGGTTAAATTTTCTGTATCAATTATGAGAAACAGCGACCAAATAGGAAGCTCTTTCACAAATAATCTGCATAGATTGGGAAGAATACAATAACATTATTAAATTCTGCATTTAATGATATTATTAAATTGTGCATAGAATCCGCAAATGAATCCATATATATAATAATACGAATATATAATAAAAATATATATAATAATATAATAATAAAACATCTCTGCTGTAGAAAAGAATTTCAGGAAAGATATGCGTTTGACATTTATGCGGAGCGCAACCGGGAAATACGCATTGTACTTTGAACAGCAATCCAATAAATGTATAAGATGAATATACAAATATCGAGGGAAACATGGGACGCGGAATAACGGGGCCGGATATGGCAATGGCTTAGAATTTTAGAAGAACCCGTGAAGAATGGAAACTAAGGTCGCCATCTGGAAACAATGCGAGTTCGATCCTAGATAACGGGAAATCACGTGCGTCCCGTTTACTTCTACAAATGTGCATTACATCGGTCGAGAAATTCAGGATTCCTTTGATCACGCGGTTGCCTCCTATAGAGCCAGCGCACTTAATTTCCATGAAGTTCACGTATCACCAGGCGAACGCTTTCTAATCAGCCTCGGGGTAATATTATGTAGCATTTATATATCAAAGTGAGTGCCCAATCGAAGACGATTTACAATACAGTGATATAAAACTGTTCGTTCGCTTACAAATCTCTACATTTTTCTTTCGCGCGTCACGTGAGATTATCGATTCTGTATTCCGGTCGAGTACAAGTTTACAACGAAAGTTCAGCGTGTAAGAAAACGTTACAAGAACCAAAAAGAACAGTCGCGATTGCCCCAATTAGATTTGCTCGAGTTCTGCGCTTGAATTTTGCAGTACGCCTACAATTGTTAATGTTACAAGAAACTAGACCGTGGATTTTCGTGCATTTATGGCTTGTAAATATTTCAAAGGAATACTAAAATACAACAGAATCTGATAGAATTTTTGCTTATTCATGCACAAAAGCTGTGAACACTCGAAATAAAGCTTACACTTCGTTTCACTTTTTAGTAATCTGTCGAAAGAAGTGGAAAATTACATAAATGTCTACAGTCCATAGATAATGGTTTGAATAAATGAAGAACTTACAAAATACTATATATGCTTGAATACTAGAACCACCACGATTAAACACAATTAATGTTTACTGTTTCGTAATTATAACAAGATTGCGTTTATCCAGACTTCGTTTGATTTCTATTGTAATATCTGCTTGAAAAATAAGTTTGTCAAGAAGTTTCTCATAAAAAGATTTGTATAATTTCAGCAACTGTGAAGAGAACAATCTGAGAAATCAGTCATTTGGTTTCAATACTGATAATCTTAAATCGGCGTAAGTAAAATTTTTGCAGCCGAGTTATTAATCTGCGTACAAAGAAAGGTGTCCAAGATTGAAGTTGTTGTTCAGCATCGAACTCGTCCAAATGTAATCTAAATATGAGTACAGCAAGAGAATCCCAGGAAACGGAACAGTTCAGCAGTAATAAGGACAGCAAACTGAGGAAGTTCCATTGCGATTTGCGAGAACTCATGATCGAGCGAATAATTTAACGTGTACATACGTGTTCGAAATCGCCTTTTGTCATTGCTCGGTGTTTCCTTCGATCGAAAGAGAGCTTGTGTACCAACATAAACACCTACGTACTCATTAATTAATGGCAACCCACACGATAGATGAGAGGAAGATCTGATCTTTTGTCCACGAACTATGAAGACGCGATCGGCAAATTAATCGTTCGTTTTCCTCCAACTGTTATTCCCTCATCAATGATCCGGAAATTTGACGCTGAATCGAAACCACAGCCTCGTGACGTTTCTAAGAAGGCGTACTTTTCCTACAAACATATTCTATGAATTCCAACACTCGTAGCATCGAATCATTCGACCAAAACCGCTGATCGTGAGCGGGCATGCTTCAGCTCGATTCGCGTGACACACACGATGCGACGCGTTCGTTCTCCTTTTTTTTTTTCTTTGTTATCGTTGTCGATCCGATTGCTCCCACAACGAACACACTGGTTCACGTGAACCTCGATCGCCGCGAATCCGTGCCAGTATGCATCGCTCTGACGTAAGAGAACGGAAACAAAGTGCAAGATAGAGGATACTGGTACGACCGCACGAAAGATCTTCGGCTAGTAACGCGCTTATCGTTAACGATCCGCGCAATTACTGACCGAATTATGTAACGCTCCGGCTGGTAAATAGTAATTAATGCTATCCCAGGAAGAAAATTTTTAAGGGAATCCCGCAGACAACATTGTACCCGAACTAGAATGATACCGCGAAACTTTAACGAAACATCCCAACTATTTTTAATAGCCTTGCAGCCATGTTCGATATTTTCGGAAAATATCAAGATGAAGTAAAGAATTTTGTTTCTTAAAAATTTGCTTCACTAAAACTGAAAAATCCTACATGATTTATTATGAAACATAATAAATTACAAAATGCGACGAACAATACGCCATTTTAAATAGTTTCACTGTTACCTTCATTCTGATATTCTTCGAAAGAAGAACGAACTCTTTCTCATAAATCCCTTTTGTGTTCTAATACTTCGAGGATTTTTACAAATATTTTCGATTTTAATATACAGTTTCACAATGTAGTCATGTTTGTCTGTTACAGTCAACTTTAAGGTCAAAACGGCAAAAAACTCGAAAAAACAAATGTGAAGAACGTCTGGCCGTAGAGGAACATTTTTCGTCAAGTCGACACGCGACGCCTCTACTGTAAAACGATGTACAGAAATTTTATTAAAAATTTACCAAACTCGTGCAGGATACGGTGCGCTCTGTCCTTGGAACAATTCAACTTATATTGCGGTCAGAAACACTTTTCATTCGCAGAAAACAGGTTTTGGGAATAAAAAGATCCATGCCAAGTGCATGGAGCAAGAATACGCGGATACCGAGTGATTTGAACACGCAGATGTGCTGTAATATCTTTTCTTTTCGCCCTCCATTCTAATTCAAATTTAGTATTTTAATCGCAAAACTGGACGATAAACAGGGCGTGTAAAAATAACTAAAACAAGGACAGAAATGGAAACTTTATTATCTCTTTTCTTTCAATTTTGTCTTTAGAATTTATTATATGTTCTTGTAGACAACTAGAAAGATTGTTACAGTTATCTCGGATAATTATCATTTTACTACGACGTTGTTTTACGTGAACAACGATCGTCGAGTTACATCATCACGGCACTATTCAGGGCGATGACCTTGACATAATGTTAAAAGACCATCAAGTATCGTGATAGCTTTTAGAAATATTTATCTAATTTGTTCTGTTGTACACCGACATCTCCGACAAAATATTATACACTGCAGAACAGCCACTGACTGGAAGAATGATTCCACGATTTCTTGCTAACGACATTTCTTGTCAGAGTTTTTCCCGTCTAATTGAGAAATAATGGGCATCTTTTTGCGTCAACAACCTAACCAATGGAACGTAAAATTTACGAGCGATATATTTGCGCACGCGACACAGCAAAAGGAGCCGTCATTTCAGCCACGATTCCAAACAGTATGCATTTAGAGATTCGAGTTCCGCTTAGGAAATCGGAGTGCATCACATTTTCAGCGCGGCAAATCGAAAAGCGGCGTCATCAAAATCGATTCCCGGTTCGTTTTCGACCTTTCGGCGTAACAATTTCGAAATCGCTCGGGAACGAACCTAATAAACGTGTTTACCCTAACAAGCTAAAATTGGATGATTGATATCAATTCCCAAGTGCGTACTCAATTTTTCTCCGTTCTGCAACATAGTCTGTGAAATGGAGTTTACAGAACGTTAAAATCATTCAACGTTTTCATTCTACTGTTGGAAGCATTTTTTGACAATCTGTTCTGTTCTTCTATTATTTGTTAAATCGTGATCTTCATTTCTAGTTATATTAATTTTTACGAACGTAGTTAGAATAAATGTTGATGATATTGCATAACAATTTTTCAGAGACTTGTTCGCACCATGTGAACTAAAAATATTTCTCTGCTCACAACGAATTTTCGACTCAATTCATGCACAATACACACACATGCACAATACATGTACAGTTGGCACAAGTACTTATCACGTTATTTCTTTAGTTGTTTGTTATTTGTCGTTTTTACTGGATCCACATCATTATGCATCGTGAACCTGTTCGCCAAGTGATGTACCTATCATAAATATCCAAATGAGGCCAAGTAACTATTTATTATGCGATGAATACGATCACAACGAAGTTTGCATCCTTGTTGGAATCATATAAGGTGATCTATTGTAGGTATGTATATCTAAGCAAATAAATAAATGAAAAACAAACTAGAAATCAGTCGAAGGTAAAAATAAATACAAATTACGAGTGTGTTCGTCGTCTCTTGTGACAAGTCATACACGCGTAGAATGCAATTTATTATCATTAAAACGATTCAAGATGGCACCAGGACAAGCGAACAGCTGTTTATAGCATATTTGAAAGTCTGTTTTTAAAGAAGAAGGTAATTGTAAAGGCAATGAGGAATGATACTGATAGTCAGCGAGAATTTTTTAATAAAATATACATATCGGGAGAATAACCAGGGACCATGCATCGGACATGTGTATGTTCGCAAGAAACGAAAAGTTCTCGACGTTATTTCACAAAAATGTCTACTTCAAAATAGTGAATAGTTTTAATTGTTTAGATTTTCAATTCTTGTGTTCGAGAAAGATGGGCTGATGTAAAGAATAATTATTTTAGAATATTAAAATTTTTAGTGATTAATGCCGGTTGTTTGTATTTATTTATTGGGGGTATTTACACTAAAATATATTTTCAAAGCTAAACAGAAAATATTATTTTATATGTAAGAATGATTCTTTTCCCATTTCGTTTTCCCATTCACGTAGCATAATGAGTTTACACATGTTACAGTTTGTTTACGCACGTCACAGAGCTATGACAAGCATAACGTTTTTATCCTTGGCTTTACCTGCGGCACATGAACGAGACCCTAATCTTGATACACTGAGCACCTAATCGATCTTTTCGTAAATTCGGGAATCATGTGACTGAAAATACATTTAGTATTATCGTCTTGTTTCTGACTATCTCTTGTTCTTTTCCCATTCGCTGTACCTTATTTTTCCGTTTCAACGATCATGTCTGCATGGCACATTCTTTAAATCATAAAAACTGATTCGTAACAGAGAATCAAACTTGTGTTTTACTAAACGTTTACACACAACATTTTATTGAATAGACAGGTAAAAATAATGTCAACATGTTGAGGAGAATTACAAAAATATTTTTCGAAAATTGCTTTCGACGTTAGCATTTCTTATTATTGGTACAAAATGTCTTTCGCTTTTGGAACGGAATGTGTTAAAAACATGATGTAGATGCAAATATAACGTGTCAATAAAATGTTTTTTAAATCGCTTTCTATTATACTGTCACTAGTGACACCACTGTTAATGCGATCTCTTAGAAATAAACTCAATAATAAACAAAACAAAAAATAAGAAAACAAATCAAATTCCAAACCGCGTCTATCCCCCCTTTTCCATTATTTTGATCCTATTCCAACACGAGTAGGAGGCGCGGCGCGGGAGCGTGAAGCGTGCTCTGACTCAGAAGCACGTGACAATGTTTTAGGGAGAGTTGGATGCAACGCGCAGGCGCGTCCGTGCAGCGCGTAAAGGTGAATACTCGCGGCTTTCGAGCGTCTCCTCTCAGGTGAGAGTTCCCCCTCGTTGAGGTACGGTGACGTTCGCGGCGTTCGGATCTTTATAAAAGCTTTTTTTCCAATTCTCCGAACAATTTTCCCGAAAACGGCGCCGGATCGCTTTTCCGAACTGTCGGAGACACGCTTGTTTCCACCGTACCATTATTTTCCTACCGTTTGTATTTACGGCGCGTTGACGCCATCGACACCTGCACGTGGTATTTACCTGGTTGAACCGGTGAGCAATTCAGTTTGGAAATCGGAAATCGTTCGCCGTGTTGATTAGTGCGTTCGGCCACATTCGTGAGTAAAGACGAACGAAAGAAGAGACACCGGAACGACCGGAAACGCCGCTGCAGACAGCGCACACGCCGCTGATTATTATGGCTTCAGGAGGTTTCGGTTCAACGTTCATTGTGACGTGACATCAAAATTCAGGTATTTGGAATGATATTATTTCTTTGCAGGTATCTTGACTGTAGAATCGAACTTAACATTTAACTTGCGGAGTTGTTTTTATTTTTTTTTTTTTAGTTAATATTTTACGTGGTTTCGTCGGTCAACGTTTAAAAAATATTGTCAAAGAAATTCAGTATGAACGTTTTTGGCAAGTTTCCCATTCATCAGAATCGAATCAATAAAAACGATCTGTTTTCTTTTTAATAATTAATTGTCCTCCCTCTGAATTTTCATAGATTAATATTTATGTATACTTTTTTCATTTCCCTGTGCGAAGAAACATTTTTATGGAATTTTTTTCTGCTTTAATGCATGGTACAGGTAGTGATATAATAGTGATCTTTTATTAACAGTAAAATAGCTATAAATGTCTTCTCGACGAAGAAGCATAACACTTAATAACTCATATCGCAATTTTTGTGTTTGACTAGACTAATTCTTCGAATAATTTTAATAACGTTTGTATTGCGTAATGGTAAAATAAATAAGGACACGAACCATTTATGGGAGTGTAAAGAAAGCATAGTAATAAAAGCAACTTTAAAAGTATTATTACTTAAATCTAGATTTACGAATTCGAAGAGGATCACAATTTTACCATTTTATTTGTCATATGATAAATTGAATTTTTATTTTGCAATTAATGAAAATCGATAATGGCAATATCTCGTGACGATACTGATTTTTTCGGCTAATCATTTTTATGTCTTTTCCTGTCACGTCCTTAAAAATACAGTAGTCAACTGCTTGAATAAGAATAACAAACGGCACGAGTGTACAGTTATTCTTAAAATACCGATGCATTCTGCGAATGCAGAAAGGAACGATAGAATTGTAATTAATTACCTCCGCGGTGGTAATGCTATGAAAACAATGCGGCGTTATCTCTCAATCAAATTGTAATTTATAGTGTAGCGCTTCTTCCTGCATACGATTTTATTCATAGCCTTTGCTATTTCTATGAATGTATCTCACTGATGAACGTGCATAACCATTTACCGCGTTAAACGCTGCGGTCTGAAAAAAAAGAAAAGGGAAACGTACAGTCAGTTTATCTTCCGCATAATACAATTTCAATCTATGTAAAAAACGAATTGTGGGCGTAACAAGATTAGTAAGACACAGCCGAGCAATTACGTTCACAATACTACGACTTTGTTACTCGTTGTGAAAAATTTTTTCAAAGTAGAGGAAAGGTGAAATACTATCAACCCTAATCCACAAATAAATATAGCAATTTATTTAATTAAATAGAAAAATGTCGCAATTGTTTGTAGAAATATCTGCAGATGCAATGAAGAATTAATGCTTATTTAACGTAAAAGTTCCTGGTGTAATCAGAAGAAAATTGTATTCGGTACAAAGGTGATGTTTAAGCGACATGTTCCTGTTTTTATTTATGAACAATATCGTTCGAGAATATTAGACAGTTGAGCAGAGACAGTCGGTGGACAAATTCACGAATGAGAACCGCCGAGATAATATTAGTTCTTTGATTCGTGCGTAATACGTATTGAAATTGCTTAGAGAAAGCATCACCCGCTTTTATGTAGGACTATAAGCCTTCTAATAAACTTTCGCACGCATTTGGGTGTAACGGGCGAGTAAAACGAATGACAAATCGGGCAATATTTTGCACCGTTAATCATTCATTCAAGATATTTTTCATCAGTTGTACCGACGAAGAAAATCATAACACTCGGCGAAGCTATCGGCATGCGCAGACTCTTAGAAGTATTAACCCTTAACGGTCCAGAGTTATTTCAAATTTACATGCCGCCAGAAGCAAGCTATCTTTCATGCGAAAAGAAATTATGAACTAAAGATTTTTATATAAAGTACAGATGAAAGATAAAATTGTTCGATAGATGAATGATAGGTATAATAAAATGATTTTTGCCGCAAAGTTAGGAAGAATTACACCGTTTTTATCATTAACTCGCAAGGCTACTTTCTGCTTATTGTTCAGCAAGAAAAATTGCAGCAAGATATCTGTAAAATGCTTCGAAAAAAAAACCATCGACGCATGAGGATGCCACGAGGTATGAGAAAACTGCAAAAAAAAAGTCAGAAATGAATTATACATTTCCGTCGCGTCGTTACACTCATGAAGAAAGTACGTACAGAAGAAAATAGACCTCGTTACACCGTTCAGTTCTTTTCTCTGGCACCGTTCCGTGACTGATGCAAGGAACTTATCGCTCGTCCTTATTATGTGTCTCGTTTCCGCGGGATCACTGGTTTTATCGTTTGTTGTTTACAAACACACGAACAACAAATCGTGAACGAATTTCTATGCGCGTAGTCATTTCGCTGCTCGTCGATTGAACTAATAACGGTTGGATATCGATTGCCATGAAAAAAAAAGTTTCGTTAGGCGTTTGAATTTGAACAATTATTCATGTTATATCATACTGTCGCTACATATTTGCCATATACTATTTAAATCCAATCCTCATTGCTGTGATTGGATTTTTAATAGTGTTCTTTCTTCATTTAGATTTAAAAAAGTAAGTATACATACTCGGCATCATAAATTACTTAGCACGTTATCTGCCACATCACTGTCCACAAAAGACACACACAATCAGAACAACTTTTTTAACATTAAACTTACCATGCCATTTTTAATTTATCGAGATCACGAAGTTGCTTTCAGTGCTGGGTAGGTTTAATGTTAATAATATAAGAGTCGAAAAGACAAAATTTATTATAGCAATTATTTGTCAACCCTCTTACGCCCCGTAGATCCCATCGATCTTCGGCTTAATGAATGGAAACTATAATAAAAATTAATTTTCAAGTTTGATCAAACAATTGTATCAAGCATATGTGACTGACGTAACACTCGAAGTACTGCCATCTGCAAAATGTAAGAAAGTGGGAAAAAAAGATTAAGCATATCATTGAAATATCCTTTTACAACAACAACAGAATTCAACGATGTAAATTGTCCAGACGCAAAACTACAAATGAAATGAATATGAGTATTAATAATGAGTTTAAGAAAAAGACACATTTTCGAGAAGAATTAAGTGCCACGAAAATTGTTTGAATTCGACACCGACGGGTATCAAATTCACCTCCATCACTTCCAGCGGAGATCGTCTCTGTAATAGGTTTCTGATGGCACTGTATTGAAACGTTGGGTCGCAATATCACGAGATCGTGAATTTCATTGATAGTGAGAGATAATCCGAAAGGCCGCGAACACGTGACCGCGTTACGATTAACCATTATTAGCCATTAATTATCCAACAGCGATAATTTAGTCTTTAGACAGACTGTGAGCCCTGCCGGTAAGGTTCATGAATGAGAAAAGTGATCGATCCGTTACCATTCGACGCTATAAAATAAACGTTGCTGTATTTAACGCTGTCGCATCTCGAAACTTGGTTCGTCCTTTAAAATTGTGTAAGAATTGCCTACGCATTCCAAGGAGACCTTCGAACTATTTATAAAATGTATTTTAGTGGTTGTACATGCTTGACAGATTCTTGTTCTGAAAAGGAGAAAAACAGAACTCCGGCCCAAAAATCTGTGAAAAAAGTAAACCGCAGAGACGTAACCGTGGTCTTGACTAGCCTAATTGCGCCGGTAAATTGGAAAAGCTCGACAGTGTTTCTGGTGAGAAAATTAGTTTGAATATTTTCGACTGTGTAGAAGAGAATGCAAATGAACGGAAACCATTCGGAGCCGCAGGTTCTACGAATGGTAATTTGAAATAATTGCGATTAAGTTCGTGGTGATCGGTTAGCGCATAATTTACGCTCCATAAAGTAGACTTTCTGGGAAGGAATAGTGAAAAAGTGTAATAAACCGATTGGGCATCCATAATGCGCGGTTTTCCTGTACTAGCACGATTATATTTATAACAATGAAAAATTGCATTTGATTTTAACAAAATAGGAATAATTACGTGCGAGATTAAAAGTAGACAAAACATTATGAAGACGATTCATATTTATAAGACATTCGCTTTTTCTGCACTAATTACTTTGCTGCAAAGGAAGCTACAGCGCCAGTATTTCATTTCATAGAAAATACAATTCGAAAAAAGTTAATACTACTGAAACGATTAACAAACAATTTTGTAAGATTGCAATTCATAATTTTGAAATTTCTTCTGAATAAGTACATGAGATATTTAGTACATGAAAGCTGTAATTCGTTGGCTGAAATACTATTATAAACGCCTCTCGTGTGATCTTTTATTAAATTATTAAATTTTCCAAAGAAATAATTATTCTGCTACAGTATTAGCAGCTATACTATTAGCATTGACTCACATCCAGAACTATAAAATACGAGTATACTTAATGACCAATGACAACATGCTCTAACCGCAACGACCATTTATTCATCCTATAAAATGCTAATACGAAGTCACGAGCAATTTCGTAACAATTTCGTAATTTTTCAATTATAGAAAGAAGTAAGATTTTATCCTCGAAATTTACGCCACGTGTAATAGTAAACGAGATTACTCAGCGAACACTGTTAGCTTATTATACTACATTAATCGCTAGTAGACTGGTTTCAAATCCTCCGGCTGTTTAGAAATTCAATTCGAACGTTGGCCAACATTAAGATGAATAATTTAACACATTCACGAAAATCATCGTCTTCGGGCCGACCCGACCCGACCCGATCCTTAGTTATGTATATGCAAAACGTGTACGACATCGATCTCTTCTCGTACCTTACAACAAGGTTTACGATGCAATTAAACCTAAAACACTTGAATATTAATGAATTTCCATGTAATTAACGAGTCACGTGCGCCTTGAGTTTAACAACACGATGAGGAATTTTAACGCGTTTAAGTAATTACGTGCACACAGAGTGCTCACCTATAAGTGGTTGTCCTTATAGAAAATAAATTCAAGAGCCGAAATGATTCCGAAAACCGAGAGCGATGAAATTGTGTACTTCAAGCTGAGATATTATTTATTTGAGATTCTAATTTAAATTATAAACGTTACACTACGTGTTGCGAGTTTTAATAAACGTAAAATTAATTTATGTAGAACGTGACATAGATGTATAATGCTTACAGAGAACGTATTGATAATTTAAATTCCACCAAAAACGGCGCGTGAATCGAGTCTCTGTTTCTTTTTCACACGGTACGTCATTTGTCCACGTTGGTACTGACCTGACCCACGCATATCATTGTTGCTCGATCGTCATAGTTCAGAGAGATTTTTAATCGCTAAATTGTCTGAAATCAAATCCTCTAACACTGCCTCGTCACCCTAGAATCTAAAGTCCCATTTTTCCTTAATCATTAGTCGCTAAAGGAACTTGAAAACTTAACACTAAAGCCTGATGCTATCAAAATCCCATTCGAGAGACAATCGATCCCCATTGCGAAGGATAATGAAAATCTATCGACAGCGTTTAAAAAATTCGTAGAGGGTCTTAATAGAAGGTCTCAAAAGATCATGTGCTAAATTTTTGGTTAAACGTTCGCTTAAACAACTATCGCGGAAAAGTATTATAAAAGTTTAGCATAGTAGTGGACATATTAATATCTATTGGGTCAGGGGCCCATTGATATCGTCTACGAAGAAACGAGAAGCGGATCAACCGGTCTGAGCTCTTGCTGCCTATAAAAAGGCCAAGACCTCCAAAATTTGGAGGAATCAAAACAAACCGAGACACACTCGTCGGCTGTATGAGACCGCAGAGATCTTTTCGCTCTGAATTTTTTTCTCGTTCATAATACTTTAAGGAGTCATACCTACTTAATAATCTGAAAAGGACGTAACTTAGGAATTTTTTCTGGAAAAATTAGGTCTCGCTAAACAGCGGGTAGTTCATTAAAAAAGTACAGGTGTTGCACAACGTTTAGTAATTTTTTTGTTTTTAAGCTTTAGCCACATAACTTTAATTCAAAGAATATGGGTAAAGATTAATTGAAAGTTGCCATGACGTTATTCAAAACAATTTCTACGTTACCAAAATATAGTGTCTAGTGAAATCAGTATTTACGTTAGCAGAGTTTGTATTTAATAAAATAAATGTTTACATTACCAAATTTGTCAGTATTTAATCAAATCAAATTTATACGTTATCAAATTTGTTTATAAATAATAAAATCATACCTATAAGTCTGAAGAAATGTTGCAATCTTGAAATTATATAAAAAAATATTTTATAAGTTCCAACTTAAAATCTTACAAAGAAATTTCCGAAGAATCAAAAATTGCAAAACTCCACGAACGAAAATCATTTCTTTTCATAAAAAGAAAGAAATTTCTCCTTTAAACATCATCGCTCATCCAACACATTCATACAAGCCAGAAGGAGGAAAAAGGAGGAAAATGAAATGTCGATGCTATTGTCATCAATATGAGCGACAACCTTCAGGAGGCAAACGGTTACCTCTAGCGGGATTTCCCTGCCGAAAATACGTCAGCCGCGAAGAATTTAACAGCGAAAGAAGTAGCCATGTAAGTGTGTCATTTGTAGAAAACAAACAAGATTAATGACTAACGGCAAGGAAGCACATTCCTCGGTTCATTTAAGCACGATTGTTCGTCGCAGGCTACAAAACGAAGTCGACCGATCGAACTTCTCGGAACCGAAAACTCGAACTTGATATTCTAATGGAGAAATTTCTTCCTCGATCCGGACGCGTGGGTCCCCTCGAGGTAATTTTGCTCGTTGTATGCGTGGACGCGTCCGATGAATAACGGCTTATTAATCGATCGACCGATTAGGTCTTCGCATATTATCCGACCGATGTGGAAACCGCGTCTACACCGCTGCCACGTGTTCATTATTCCCGTCCTGCGCACGCACGTAAGTGCGAAATATGAATCGTCAAACGATTTTATTTCATAAAATTGTTGTACGATTTTTAACCGATTGTTTGGCGATAAATAAACTATGTAAGTGCAAATATTGACTCACGAAAAACTAGATAGAGGATTAGTTACAATTAAATTACCTCATAAGCTAATTATTAGAAAATCAGCTGATTTGTTTAGAAAATCATCTTTTTGTAAAACAAATGGATCCTTTCACGAGGAAAAATTTAGTCAATTTTTAAATTTAATATTTTATGTAGTTTGTACAAAATACAATAAATTTCATTTCGCAATAAGTGAATTTTATTTGCAAGGAGGTAAATATGATTTACGAAAGAATTAATGATGTTAAGCGTTTAATGTTTGCGTTTAGTGTTAAATATATACGTATATTATACTTTAAGTATGAAGAATTTGAACCAATTATACAATTATTTTATTTACAATTAAAAGATTTCTTTCTTTTTGGACAATTGATTCAAAAGAACGCGATGCAATATTTATTGTTTTGTATCAAGAGGGTGTTGCATTGCATAGCTATATAATTTTTGTACAACAAACTGCTAAACGGGACGTCATTCATCTTTTTTTTTAGAGAAATCCATGCATTGAGAAGCGATTTCAAAAAGAATCAGTAAAGATTCTTCTGAGATTGAGAATTATAGTTCTTACACATGAAGAAGGAAATTCAATTGAATAAAGAATTTTTAATGATTTACAAATCAGCATAAGTGAATCTGAAAATATCGAAACTGAAAATACCGAATCAGAAGATAACAACAAATTTTTTTAAATTTATGAAATTGAATTGCTAATTTTATATTCCGCAAATATGTATCAACATTTTGACGTTTATGAGAGTACAGTAATTTCTTCAAATAATCGTATCTCCTCTTCCCAAATTGTCCATTTTTGTGCGCAATCTGAGTGCGAATTAAGGAGAAATTATTGTATCTATTTCGATTTTTGTCCAAAATCCTACAATTCACACACTGTCGGAGAAAATCTAAGAAAAATTTGGAGAAAATTTAAGACGCTCATTGTACCTAACGTAAAGAGCGATCCTATCAAAACATAATAGCTAAACCACGATCTCCGGAGCTTTTAATGATCGCCTTTTGTTATTGCGTCATCGATGTTTCGTTCACTGGACAAAAATTGAGAATTCAAAGCAGCGAACCGTAGTATGTAATATTGCCAGTAACTTTCACCGTGTATAACAATTAATGTTGTAATATTCGGCACCATACTCAGCGGCGGCCATCTTGTGACGTCATAAAATTATATTACACATTACTCCATACTAACGTACAAATTAGTATTTTGGGGACCGAAGAGTCGTATATTGGACTTTTAGGAAATACAATTGACCACTCCTGAACTGGTTATTGCGATATTCAGGGGTTAAAACGAAATATCCGAAAATATATTTGCAAGTTGCCTGAAACACGTATGCGTACATATTGTATGCCTTCTTACAATTAATCTATCTATTTTCATTTCGGATAAAGATACAAATCATTATATCAGCGATTAGTCCATTGCCACCTGATTATTTATTGTAAAAGTTATAAGGAGCGGAGCGTGTAAAAAATAAAGCTCCGGTATTGAAGTATAGCAAACAAA
Organism: Megalopta genalis; assembly: GCF_051020955.1. NCBI lineage: Eukaryota > Metazoa > Arthropoda > Insecta > Hymenoptera > Halictidae > Megalopta > Megalopta genalis. Next base: position 21,365,266 of record NC_135018.1, on the reverse strand, counting down.
AAAATTTGGTTCCATTTTCTCGGACCCAAGCGTTCAATAAAAGGATCGAACATCAATTACTTGCTCCTACTACAGTTTTTATTCCGTCATTTGCAAATCCAACTGAATTGCATCATCTACTCGTTAATAAGTCAATTAGATGTTAACTTAATTGCGTATCCGAGTCATCGAGCCTTGCACACAAAGTTACAAGCAATACCGTTATTTTAAACCGGTAGAGAGACGAATCGAATCGTTTTTACGATGAAAATTAACGGGGTTAACGGAACTCATAGACTGCGGATTAATTCTAATTTTCCATTGTACTGTTTAATTCCCGTTCCATTCCCGTGTCGATTTGAAACATTTTTTATTTTGTCCCTGAAATAAGCAGTACATATATCCTTTCGTCAATTGTGAACTTTGTTATACTTGTCTCCTCGTACTTTAGTTTTTTAAAAGAATTACAAAATTCATTATTTATCTCTGCAGTGTATTAGATATTAATCGTATCAACTTGACACTAAAGGATAAATCAAGTTAGGAAAATGTAGAACGGATACAAGTTAAATAGCACAATTGATTGAGTGACGAAACAGTCAGTAGAGTTTGTAAACGTTGCACGTCGTACAACACTTATGAAACAATGTGTAACATAAGTAATAACATTGACTAACAGACTGTAACATTTTTCTTTCGTTTCGATAACCATAGATAATTATAAATATTTTAATGTATTTTTGAAATTGTTTTTCTTTTTTAGTTTCTGTAGCAATTCTTCCTTTTATAGCAACTTTTCACTTTCCATAAAATACATACAATTGAATTCAATGTAAAAAGCTTACAAGTCCACTACAGCTGCTGATTTTTTCAAAATAATTCAGAAATATATTCAATTTCTATTTACATCCATTGTACCATAGAGAAAGAAAATAGTAAAATTGCTTTCCTTATTTTTGTACACGTGTCGACTTAATTACGTTTCAGAACGACCAGGTGTTCCGGTGATTTATGAACGGGATTGTACGTGTCGGTAGAGGCAGGAACTATTGTATGTAGCCACAAGAAACGTAAACAGGAAGACACCATATACACGGAAAAAAAATGTAATAATTCATCGAGAATCGTGCATGTACAACTTTGCGAACGTAAAAGCAAAGCAGTATTATTTGTACGATAAACAGCATAAGTATTACCACGGAAGCAAGGCGCTTGTCGGTTTTTCGTGAAAGTTACGAAATGTTTACGAGTCAGCAAAATTTGATGCAATGCAATCTTTACGTTGCTACTTGGGAAACCGCAGCTTATCCGTGCACAAATCTCGAATAGTTGATCTATTAGTCATGTACTGGGTGTGTTTGATCCGGAAGCAATAGAACTGTAGATTTTATATGTATATATGTATATATACGAAAATAATTTTTTCTAGGTGAAATGAACATTTCACGATCAAAGTAATAAATACTTTATTATAAGTAAGTAAATACTTTATTATTTTCACAAAACTTTTCTTGTATTTTACAGTCCCACGCACTGAATATATATATATTGATCCTGAAATGTTCATTCCACCTAGAAAAAATTATTTTCGTGTTCCCAGTATTAAATAAGTTTTGTAAAAATATTTTATTATTTAAATAAATAAATAAATAAAGCTTCTGTTTTTTAAAACAATTTTAGGCTTAAAATTCAGTCATAATAATTTTTGTATTGCCAAGCGCTTAGAGAAAAAATTCGTGTAGGTAGTAATTTCACGAAAATATATCTTAAACAAACAGTACTTTCTTTTATAGAGAGGATGATGCATTCAATTTGACAGTTGCGAGTCACTTGTACACCATTTCTCGTACATTCGTTCATACAACACTCAGAAACATTGAAAATGAAAGTTGGACACGGTTTCGAAAGTACCACTTGCTATGCTAATTTCTGCGTTTCTGCAGTCTGAAGAAATTCTCGGAAATCGCATTTCTTTACGTATTAGCAAACGATTTATTTGAACATTCACTCTAAAATTATCTTACAAGAAGAAAATCGAAACACGTGCTGCTCTTATCAAATTTTTCTCAATAAACGTTCTAAACTAATCTATCGTCATAGAAGCCATATTGTACAAATTCTAATATACATATCTGTAACGTAAGAACATTCAAAAAGCTTCTAAACGTGATAATTTTTTTAATTGATCCGTCATGTTAATACGTATTCTACGATGTAAACAGAGGCTTAAGTGTTAACTTCAGCAGAACAAAAAATGAAGCAATTGGAGCAACAGTGAAGGCGAAGCAGCGGATAAATACAAAAATCCTTGAACGTGCTCTTGCGAAATTCTGCACCTGGTAAAAGGTTTAACGAATCGATGGGGAAAAAATCGGACGAGAATAATGTTCGAGAGCCAGGAGAAAAGACTACGTAACGGTGTAACGGACACGACGAGTACACTAATCCAGTTGTTTCTATTTTTCAGGGTCGAGACGCGTACGGATACCGGACAATGGAGTTTGTTTGACGAGCGACAGCAACACCTTGAAATCGAAGCTCACGATAAAACTAGATCCCGGCGTACACCAGTCCCTCCCTATCGGTTACTTTCTGCACGGTGTCCCCTCCGTGATCATGTCGAAATACAACATTCAAGAATTCGACCTCGAAACGGGGAAGCAGGTCCAACTGACCGGCTACAGCAACGCCGCTTTCGAAGATCCACTTCGGAGCGATAACAACAATCCTAATCAGACCAGCAACCTCGAGAACAAGCTCAACAGCATCCATGTCTCCAGTAAAAACGACAAAATCGTGAACAATGACGGTGAGCTCCTTCGTTTTAATAGGTCTACACCTGCGGCATTACAATAGCTTGTCATAATTTCTGAACACACAGACATTTCATTCTATGTATATTTGCAAAATGATATTTGGAAATTGGATACGCCTGGATTGAAGAATTGGATAATAGTCCTACTACTTCGCGACACTATCTTTAACACGTTCCGTGCCGAGCTTTTTTTACTCGAATCTTCACACTTTGATATTTTACTAAAACTTGATGTATTACGTGCAATTATTAATTCTCGTACACATAACAACATAACAAAAACTTATCAACGCCCATTCTTGCGGTGGAAATTGATTCTTCGGTTCTAAATTTCTTGTAAACAATTTGTTCAGTTCACTAAGTAAACATGCAAGCGTGTACCATCGATGGTACACGTGGCACGGAACGTGTTAAGTATAAGAATTATTATCTCAAAAAACGATTGTCATTAGACAGTGGATTTTACTGATTTACGACAGTAATGGACTGTATAGACAGAAGAATTTAAGAATATTGTTACATTAGTTTCAACTTAATAGAATTATTAAAAGAGGAAAAACACATTTAATTCATGTTCCTTACAATTAACTTTGACAATTTTTATTTTGCATAAAGATCTGCAATGATTTACGATCAGTCTTTATAGACCTAGAATCTAATAGTTTAAGAATTGCACTAACTTTACACTTGCTCTTACTCAACTTGTGGATTGTTATGAAAAATAAAAATTGTTTGTATTAATCACATGAAGGTTCGATTGAATAAAAATATATCCCTTCTAATAATATTAGTAAGATGAAAATAACATAACAATATTTGTTATTAATCTGTCAATTTTTTTTCAAAATTAATCTTGAAATTAATCTGCCAATTTTGTTATTAATCTGAGCATTGTTTTCAGTGGTATCATCCTAGTTATCAATCAATTGTTCGATTCCATTTTCAAAATGTTTCTCGAAGTTTGAATTTTGTCTATGTTGTTAGTATATTTAGTATTTTTCTTTATTTTAAAAAATACACTATTTGAGAATTTAGAAAATTGCCATCGATTTCGTATCTACCAATATACATATAGTTGTGTGCTCAGTAATCCCAAGCGTAGAAAAATATGGCTTATCTGGACCACTACATTTTTGGAGCACATACTCCGTGAAAGCATTCATCCATTTTCATTACCGGTGTTCTCAGAACCAGCACTCTCAGTCTACAGAAGTTCCAAAAAACTTCAGTGTTGACATTTTGAATAAACGATAAAAGAGATCATAATACATCTCGTGAAATTGAAAAGACATCGGCTCGCAAGATATCTAGTTGAAAAATGTGCATTATTGTTTCATACTCTCGGAATCCAGATTGACGACGACTTCTCGATCACTATTCTAAAGAATGCTTTAACAATGCGTCGATCATTATCATACGATTATCATAGATTTGTAATCTCGTTTAATTAAGCCTGGATGCATACTGGAAATTCTTTTCTATGATGTAACAACCACGGACACAATAACGTTTAATCTCGATCAATAACGAATTAATAAATGCGGATATAATTTAAAAATTCTGATGAAAAATAATCATTTAGTTCAATATTCAAATTAAGCAGAAAACAACGAGAAATTCTACAAGATTTAGATTTCTGATTAAAAGTAACAATGTTCTATCAAAACTACTACTTCGAATATTTCTGAAGAAGTGTGGCACAGATAAAGAAATCAGAGATAATTCTAATGTTTACGAGCAATTCATTATGAACAGTATAAAAATAATTGATTAAAATTTCCCATTTATGAAGTACTTTTTATTTACGGAAGAAAGTAGAACTCGGTGCATTTTTTCTGAGCAAACATATGGTCCATCATCGATTTCATTATGTTCAAGGGCACTTTTCTACCCCTTCATCTAGCTACACTGTTTGCCAATCGAACGTGTCCGTGCACGTCATGGGCACTAACGTCAAAGATCGCTTTTTCCGCATTAGCATCACGTGCCTACGTTTCAAACCAGTCAAACCTGTATCGCTTTGCTTTTGGACGGAACTGCCACCGGTTATACGTCTAACGATGCATGTATACTTTGAAAGTCATTACGGTGACCATAAATTCTAATACCTCGTGATCGCGATTTTTTCGTGCTTCTTTCCTTTTTCATAGTTTCGAAAGTTGGCTACTGATCGGATAACACATAACGTATATAAACCAATTGCGGAGGTGTTAACCCACGGAGTGTGGAATTTGGGTCCATTCTGGTTCAAGATTACAAACGCTCAACAGACATTCTAATTTTCTGACATATTAAACTATTAACCATTCGCATTAGATACAATAAGAAAAACGACCTTGATTTTAAAGATACAGCTCCAAGAATACCTATATTAAGTTGTCCCAAAAGATATTTTCGCAATCTGACTTTTTGTTAATCTTTCATTATTTTCTAAGATTTTCTTAATCGTATTACTTCATAAATTTTACTACAGATGATTAGTATGTAAGAATTTGAATAGATCTAGACATAGCTAACACGATGTCTTAAAAAATGCGAGTAGAATAAGTAAAAGAAATCCGCACGGATAAAATTAAAAATGGTTATAAGATCTCACCGAAACGCAGTCCTCGGATATACTGTTCTCAAAACAGATTTTCACTTACAGACAATCGTTCGTTTTAGTTTCAGGGAATCCTGAAAAGAACCTACTGTGCACACTGGGGAGGCGGTGGGCGTATCAGCGGATCAAACGGTCGTGCAAAAAGAAGTTAATCTACAAAAGGTTACCCATTGTAACGTGGTTACAAATGTATCAAAAGGACTATATAGTGAGCGATCTGGTAGCTGGTATTACCGTAGGCCTTACCGTTATACCGCAAGCGATAGCTTACGCGAACGTTGCAGGACTACCTCTACAGGTGAGAACAGTGACACTCCTTCATCCTTCAACTTCACCTTTCCGATTCTGCGACCCTGCATCGCAGATTCTCGCAAAGCGTTAAAATTGAAGTTCTTTCTAAATTGAATATAATATTCCCGAATTATTCTGATCCATTAATATTGGTGTGCAAGTCCTGTCACCAAATGCACTTTGAATTTCTTGATTAGGTTAATCCTCGCAGTACCGACGGTTGGGAATTTACGGCAGCCCCACGTTCGGGTCCAGACGGACCCGCGATCTTATGCAAACATTTTGAATTAAAATTTTGTTATTACTACTATTATTACTATTATGTTACCGTACTTTTTTACGTACTAATTACACTTGCTACATTTGTTTCTGTATTTGTTGTCGTTGCTCTAACATAAACAAACGGCGGACGGCATCGAATATAAAACGGTTACGTCAGGTCTCGAGCTCTGGATTCAAAAAAACCCGGACGTGGTTCAGCGAGGGTTAAATTCTGTCTTTTTTGTAAGTCGAAAACTGAATCGATCGAACTTAACCCACTGCCGCTCCCATTTATTTACATTCGTTTGAGGTTTATGAATGTGCAGAAAAGTTCGACTAAGCTATTGCATGTGATATAGAACCGTGTTCATTTGGTACAGTGATAGAGCTTGTAAAGCTGATTTTAATGATACCCGTTTTTAGGGGCAGACGGCTCATGGTTTTTGAGATAAGTAATGTTAAGTTGCTAATTAAGGTCAGAAAGACGCGCTGGATTACGGTGCGAGACACCGCGCGGTAGGAAGTGGGGGGTGCCGCGATCAGGTAGCCCTCCTGATCGCAACGTGCGAAGCACCCCCTGCACCGTAATACCTCGCGCCGTAATCCAGCGCATCTTTCTGGCCTTTAATTAGCAACTTCAACATTACTTATCTCAAAAACCATGAACCGTCTGCCCCTAAAAACGGGTATCATTGAATTCAGCTTTGCAAGCTCTTTCACTGTACCAAATCTTATAAAAAAGTGAGCGTCAATCCTGAGAACCTCTCCTTGTCAGTGTTTCAACCACAGGACGCGATACTAATTCAAAGACATCAATTCGAATAAAGTAAGAGCATTTTGGAGCTTTCAGACCTGGAGATACTCAAATCCCGAGCGCCTTGGAGCATTAGGTACACGGCTATGGGTTAAACGAAAACATATAGGGAATGTTTGTCATTACATAGTAGCGATGCTAATAATAGTATCTTGTTTAAAAATTGGCTATTACTTATTTCTACGCACAATTAAACTGGAATCAGACAAAAATCGACTACTGAAAATTGCACTAGTCGAAGAAAATTGTTCGTAGAATGTTTGGGATCGAAACGAGACGAGCAAACGAAGCTATGTTTTACTTTGCAGTACGGTTTATATTCTTCTTTCATGGCATGCTTCGTGTACACCATCCTAGGATCCTGTAAAGATGTGCCAGTCGGACCAACAGCAATTATCGCGATCTTGACTAGGGAAACGTTGCAGAAAAGTCACTTGGGACCTGACTTCGCGGTTTTATTAACCTTCGTGTCTGGTTGTACTTGTTTGCTGATGGGGATTTTGCAGTTAGGTATGAAACAGATTGAAAATCGTTCAGCTTCGCAACAAACATTCAAGCGGAATGAATCAATCGACAAACAATTTAGTTACAGTACTCGTGTGCTTTTTGAATATTAATTTTCTGAAACGTTAGGCATGTGGAACTATGAAAATGCGCCTACTAAATTTAATGAACACTTACTTAATATTATATTTCCTCGTGTCTTCGGCCAGGTTTCCTGTTGGACTTCATCTCGGGACCAGTCTCGGTCGGTTTCACGTCAGCAGCGGCGATCATAATCGCAACCAGTCAAGTTAAGGACATCCTAGGTATTCGCATCAACGGCAGTAAATTCGTCGACGTATGGCAGAAGGTTTTCGAACAAATCGGCGAAACAAAGCTGTGGGACACCGCGTTGGGCATCACGTGCATAATCGTTCTTCTTATCCTTCGAGTCAGTATCCCCACTTTATTTCATTTAATCATGCTCTTTTTCCATCGTTACGGAACGTAGTTTACATCAGCGCTTATTTTAAAATGCTACTTAAAACTGTTTCTTTTATCTTTTCTGCTGGGATGCTTATTTAGTTAAAAATCAGAAGACTTTTCTTCTTAATCGATGCATACTCTTGCAGTTTAAAGTGAAAGTTCTTTCTCGACATTGTTAAACTTTCTGTGTTCTTTGCAGAAAATCAAAGACATATCGATGGCACAGAAGGGTGCGAAAACATCGTCGAGGATGCGAACGATCATGGAGAAATCATTGTGGTTGATCTCCACGGCTCGCAATATCCTTGTAGTACTTGTGTGTGCAGTGATTTGCTGGTTTCTGGAAAACCATTTGGGTTCCTCGCCGGTGCGACTGACTGGCCATGTGAAACAGGGACTTCCGGAGTTTCAGTTGCCACCATTCCAAACGGTCCACAAGAATGAGACGTATAATTTCGTCGACATGGTTTCCGCCCTTGGTTCCGGGTGTCTGGTCGTCCCTCTGTTGAGTCTTCTGGAGTCCAGCTCCATCGCGAAAGTGTTCAGTAAGTGTATTCATTCGTACGTCATTCATAATATAGACTTTCATTACTTTATTAATAGCAAATTCAATGGTATAGTAAGTAAACCACAAAACACTAAATGTATCAAAGAAATTTCGAAGTACCATCGTATTATTAGCTTATTAAAATTATTAAAAGGAGAAATAACTCTAATCAAATCCTAGATCTAGAAAATTGATGCATAAATCCTTTTGCATAAAGATTCACAGTCTAGTTGTCATATAAAATTGTAGTGGCGCCAATATTTTATAATATGTGTCATTACTTCTGCAAAGTCGTAAGTCAAAGTATAAACTTTGACTTACGTGAATATGTATAAACATAATCATAAATATGATTCCCCTTACTATCTCCTTTCTTTCAAACGGTACTTAACCCTTTGCACTACGATCTCTTTTATATGTAGTTACGTTGATTCGCATTTCTTCGTCCTTAATATAATTATTTCTCTAATAGAACGAGACGATTTTTGTTTCTTAGATGTCTTCATTTACTTTAATTCCTAGATTTTGATAACAGAAGAATCAAATTTTGTTTCAATTTAGAAGAAATTAATAATATTTATGTTTAGTAGATTATGTATGAGATTTTTGTCACAAATCTGACTTGTTGTCGCAGTGCAAGGGGTTAATGTTGCTAAGAAAAAAAGATCTAAAACTCTGCTGTAGATAAAAAACGCTTGGTAGTGCACTTTGCGAGGAAATTTATGTTAATTCGATGCCAAGGCTCTGCTGAAAGGAGACTTTGCTCGGATTTGGCACCAGACGCGTGGAGTTGCCAAATCAATGGCAAATCTTTGCGGAATCTTGTAGCAAAACATTTCATTTGAAGAGGGCAGATGTGTAGTGCCATAAGGTTTGGCCTGTATTTGGCCCGTATTTGGCATGGACAAGGTGTTGGTGCCAAATCCGATATGAAATGCGGAAACGGATGGCTCGCTATTTGACGTAACAGCTTACGGTTAGATTCATGTCAAATTCAGAACCAATTGCTTGCTGAATGCATACTAGGAAAATCGCTCTTATTGAGCAATTGAATATGTAGTATTGGAGACAATGATACTTATTAAAACCGATTGTTACAGATGAAGGAAAACCAATTGACGCGACACAAGAGATGCTGGCGTTAGGGGTGTGCAACGTCGCGTCGGCATTTGTTTCTTCGATGCCTGTTAGCGGTGGTCTAAGCCGGGGAGCTGTAAATCACTCGTCCGGCGTGAAAACCACAATCGGCGGCATATACACCGGTATTCTGGTACTCTTGTCGCTTCAGTTCCTCACCCCGTACCTCTACTTCATTCCCAACGCTGCACTCGCAGCTATCATCATCGCCGCAGTCATCTTCATGGTGGAGCTGCACGTAATCAAGCCTATCTGGCGAACAAAGAGTATGTTGTTGTCTCGTTCGCTTTTAATTTTCGCATGTTCTTCAATTTCACTTTCCAAATTATTTGTATCGTTTTTTTATATAATTAACCGAGATGAATATGAAGATTGTCTACGTATGCACGACTTTAACTGTTAACTATGTTAGGACTGTATCAGACTAGCTTCATTTTTATTATATTTGTAAAGGTCAGTTTCGTTTGAGATTACTACAGAATAAATGTGGGTGTATTACATTTTTTTGTCGTTTCAAACATATGTTTATATGTAGTATACGATTTTGGCTGTGAATCTATCTCAAAAAAGATAGAACTATTATCCTAAGGTCTTTTGCGCAACTACTTTTGAGGAACATGTGAGCGTTGTAAGTATTTACTCTGATATTTTTTTCAGAAATTGATCTCATACCAGCCATAGCCACGTTTCTATGCTGTCTTTTCATAAGGCTCGAAATAGGTATAGTGATTGGTATCGGTATAAACGTTCTGTTCCTACTTTACGCTTCAGCAAGGCCGTCATTACGAGTTCATAAAAATACGGTAAGATTTATATTCCTTATATTGTACACAGTGAGTGAAACGATGTCTAATTTATTATGGAAATTAATTTTTATCACAGAGCATGAACGGCTGCGAGTATCTTGTCATAACACCTGATAGAAGCCTCGTATTTCCGAGTGTCGAATATGTGAGATCTGTAATCAGTAAACAAGGTACCAAGCAAGGAACTGCGGTCCCTGTGGTGATTGATTCGACGCACATTCAAGCAGCAGATTTTACAGCCGCGAAGGTACTTGTAATATTCTGTTTTCCGAAAAAAAAGATCCGAGATGCAATAATAATGATGATAGCTCTACACTTTGCTCTAATTACCTAGTAAGCAATTTGTCTTGAATTTGACATGAATCTGACCGTACACTGTTATATCAAATACCGAATCATCCGTTTCCGCATTTCACACCGGATTTGGCACCAATGCCTTGTCCATGCTAAATACGAGCCAAATCCAGGCCAAGCCTTATGGCACTACGCATCTGTCACATGAGTGCTACCAACCTGCCCTTTTCAAATGAAATGTTTTGCTACAAGATTGCGCCAAGTTTGCCATTGATGTGGCAACGCAAAGCGTCTATGTACTCCCCAATACCGAGCCATCTATTTCCGTATTATGCCAGGAATTTGGCCTTAGTGAAATACATATCAAATGCGAACCAAAAATAGTGTTTTTGCACCAAATTGACATAAATTTTCTCGAAAAGTACACTACCAAGCGTTTTATATATATATATATATATTTGGTCGAAACAAACTTGGTTGACTAGGTATGCTAGTCCAAAATTGCCCCCAAGAACGACGCACCCGGAGCAAATAACGTTGAAGGAAGGAGACATTTTGTTTTTTCTCTCATAAATTGACAGTTCTAATGTAAAATACTCTAAGTTACCCATAGGGCAATTTCATTCCACCTCTGCTTTAAATACATGAGACATGAATTGGAGCAGTGTGTTGAATAGATAGTGCGATTATTAACATATCTTGGATCCTGTCTTTCGAAACTACAGCTATGTAGCAACCTATTATTGTATGTACATTTGTTGTTTTGCAGGGCGTTAAAAATTTAACAGAAGACTTCTCGAAACGCGGCCAGCCTTTAATTTTCTACAACTTGAAACCGAGCGTTATTGAAATTTTTAAAGGCGTAAAACCGTCCGGTTTAAGATGTAGTTCTAACGAGCTGGAGCTTAATGACAGCCTTAAAGGTAATTGATATATGTATTATTGACATGACTGAACTGCGAAACTTTTTTTTTATTTCTTATGTCGTGCTAATGTTAGTAAGTTTATTATGCATAGACTATAAAAATCTTATTTATTTGCAGAACTTTCGAACATTTCGGTAGCTACTACGAATAGGTACTAACAATAGTCAGATGTTGGTGAGAAATACGTCCTGCAACCACTATTCTTTTATATTCTAATCATCAGTATTATATTAACACGAAGACCGACAACTACATGGATTGTATTTTTTTAAGGAAAATAATGTTTATATTAGTCGTTTTTATTATTGTTATGCTATGTTCTTTTACCATATTGTTTGTAAAACAGAGAAAGTCTGAACGCACAGTGTGCACAAAGTGAACAAAGACACGTTTCTCACGATTCCTTATCAATAGCCTTAAGCCACTGTTTGATCTTAATTTAACAGCAAAATGTACATAATGTACAAAATGTAAGCGAAAATGGATATGCCTGAACATATCTGTATACACGTGCATGTATATGACGATAGATTTACATTTTTTATACGTAGAGGGTATTCAGCAACAAATGGGACATATTTTTGAAAATAAATTTTTTTTTTAAATTTATCCCATCAATTATTGAACATTCTATATACACTATTATACGTCTCTACTTATTGTTAATAAAATCTTACTGTCTTTAATAGATATTTCTAAATGTATATTATATGAGAAAAATGATATCAAACATTGACAAACATAATTGAAGTTTAAATTATACATATTGGTAAATTAAACATCTGTTTTATAAGAAGAATGTTTCTATATTTTACAAAATACTTCCTTAACATTGGAATGGAAAAATCTGGAATGTTTTTATCAGCTGGCCTGACCTTATGTATACACTTATTATTTTTGAGATTAAGTCATTTTTCATTTTCTTTTTTTCAATAAATGTATCAATTAATTTACAGTCAGGACTCTTGCACCCATAGCAGGTTGTGCAATGTAAAATGTTGCATTACCGGGATACCTATGCAAAAGCAGCATTTGTAAAATTATTGTTAAGTAGTAAAGCTAACAATGTTAAAAAAGAAAGTGAAATCTTACTTGGCCTTAACGTGATCAATGACTTCATTGACCACATCTTTTTGTAGTAAAGATACTGTACATCCTCCGAAACCAGCGCCAGTCAAACGACTTCCTAAAACACCTTCTATTTCTCTTGCTGCTGATACTAATGTATCGAGTTCAATCGAAGAAACTTCATAATCATTTTTTAATGAATCATGGCTTTCATTCATTAATTGTCCAAACTTATTAAAATTTCCATTCTCAAGTGCGATTACTGCATCAATTGTTCTTTGAATTTCTGTAACTACATGACGAGTTCTTTTTATCATAACTTCTGGTACATTTTGTGATTGTAGTCCTGAGTAAAAGAATGTATTATAGAAACAAAAGTAGTAAATCAAACTTTAATAAAATAATTTCTATTCAACTTACGTTTAATATCACTCATAGTTACCTCACGTAAACTTTTTTTATTCAATTTCTTTGCAGCTTCGTAACAACTATCTCTACGGTCACAGTATTCACTAGAACTTAACTTGTGTGGAGAATTAGAATTAATAATAAGAAAAACATAATCTTTTATTTGGGACATAGGTATTTGCTTGGTGTTAAGGTCTCTGCAATCGAGAAGGAGAACATATCCTTCTTTTCCCATAACAGAAATAAATTGATCCATTATGCCACATGGCACATTTGCAAAATTATGTTCGGCGCGTTGACATGCCAAAACCTATAAAACATTGTATATCTAATTTTACATTTTGTTATCTTTTAAAATAAAAGTGGATAGTAAAACTGATACAAGTAAAAATTATTTTAAGTTAATTTTACAGGTTTACCTTATCTTCAGGCTTCGTTGACTTCTTTCCAATTAATGTTTCTAAAAATGTGTATGTGGCAACTTCTAAGGCAGCTGAACTGCTAAGACCAGCTCCAACTGGTACAGATGATACAATTACAGCATTAAAACCAGGTACATCACCTAAAAATTAATATGTAATTTTTCTAACAATTCAATTTGACGCTATTGTAAATGAATAAGATATCACTCACAAAAAAAATAAGCTAAACATCCTTTTACATAGTTAGCCCATTTTGGTTCTCCCGGCTTTATACTGTTTCGAGTGCTTACTTCAAATTCAACCCAATTTTCAGAACCAAGTGCCTCATTGAGTGAAATAATTTTGCATTTACTTGTATTATTTCGTTTACCCGCTATTACTGTGACCATAGGTAGTGCCTGAAAATATAAACACTGATTACTATACTATTTTCGTTTATTGCTATCAGTTATATACATATTTTAAAATAACGAAATTTATTTTGCATATCAATAAATCGGTGTAATACTAGCATTACTATACTTGTAAACTGTCTTATTATGCAAGCAAGTATGTGCGATAACGATTATCGCGATAAATTAGATTACATATCTTTTATAAATCGTCATCAAAGTATTAAAAAATAGATTTTATACGAGTGAAAAAAATATTATGTACAGAAAATAGATGAACATCGATTTTATTTCATTATCAATAACTTAAATCGAAACATTTAATAAATAGTAATATTATCATCGAAATAGCAACTATAGCGAATTGATGTAACTGTTACATAATAATTTTTGTTGAAATAAAAAACAGAGGAAATGAAAATTATTAGAAAAACCTAAAAAAATTATTTCAATGACGATATAATACAATATAAATATTATACTTGCTTTAAAATTCAAAATTTTACCATTGGCAAAACGAAACCTTCATTATAGTCTGTGTGTTCTCCAATCAAATTTACGCGGCCTGGAGCGCAGACACAAATGTTAGCATTCTCAGAGAATTCTTTCGTGAAAGCTTCAAAAGCCTTCACTTTGATGTTATCTACGTTAGGTACTATAGTTGCCATTTGTACCGGTTTTAAATTCTGTTTATATCTAAAACCACTAAATTCTTATGTATTTAACAAAATTACACAATTCTTGACAATTTAACAAGTTTATCTAATTCCTATAATAATTGAACGAAATTACTCCAAGGTCAAAAAAGAGAACAACTCAATAATGAAACTTGCAAAGGTGAATGAACAAATAAAAGTAGAACTTTATACAGTTCAACACACAGTTCTACCAGTTTTACACTGGTAAAATATGTAGACATGTCGATTGTCTTACTGCCTCCTATCATTTTACCGCGCATCCAGGTCCGCGCAGTCGCTTTAGAAAGAGAACAGAGATAATCGAGAGAAACAGAATGAAACTAGCGGGTTGTAGTGTGAGTGTCTCGCTTTACCGTGTTTGCGGTCTTATTCTTTCGCGCATCCATACGGTGCTCCATCTGAAACACGTGACATGATGTTCGACTTGCACTTTTCGCCTTATATGATTCTCGACCACACAGTTCAGCGTATTTGCGAACGTCTTGAAACGACAATCATTTCTACAATTATTAGAATTTTTGAAAACCCATAAACTACATTTTAGCTAATGGTTTCTACATTATGAATCGTATTCCGCATGCATTTATTGCCACCTAGTGGTGAGACACGTCAACTCTCGTTATATAAATTAATTTATGTAAATGTATGTATTTAAAATGTACATATTCAATTTCTGCTAATAAATTTAAACTGCTTTATCGGTAACGTTGGACATGATACTCGAATGGTGCGTGAGTTCTGGCGTTCTGGCTGGGAACTTGTATGTAAACTGAAAATAGCATATATTTGAGTCTATGGTACATGTCATGCATATTAAATAAAAACGCCATAATCACTAATTAATAATATAAAATTTGAATTTAAATACATTTTAACAGACAATTTTATAAGAACTATTTAATTGCAATTTGCGCAACATTTCCTGCAATAATTCGTTACCGACAAGATTTTAATATCGAATTAATAGTGTGAAATGGATGACTGTGTTTTCATTGTTGGCGTATAAATATTTAAAAGTGATAAAACAGTACATAATACGTATGAATGTTTTATATCAATTTAAAATGATTTGTATTACTACGAATTTCTAACCTGTAACCTTATTTACTTATTGAAGTAGTTGTCATCTGATGACAATAAGTTCAACTGACAATGCGATGACGGTCTCAAATCCGCTTATTAAAGAATTAAAAGGTAACGAAACATAATGTCATCATTTAATTTTTAAGCTTGAATTGTGCATTGCTATTAATTATTAAAATCTCTATTATCATTTTTTAAATTTCATAAATGTTACAAGAGACAGTTTTTTATTGTTATTTAATTTTAGGTTGGACACGAAAATTAACAGAATGTGACAGAGGTATTGACGATAGGAACTTAGATTTACCTTTGTTCTGTAAATGTTTAGAAAAATGTTTACAACAGGGGGTATTGATGAGCTTGAGTTCTATTGGTTTTCCAAAGTTACCTGACGCTTGGTATTGGATGGAAGAGATTGCAGAAAAACATTTTAGGTATAAAAGAATAAATTATAAAGTTACATTACTAAATATCTTACTTGATAATCTTTATTATAGTTATAATATATTGAATATAATATATTGAAATAACATTATATTATTCCAGTTCCTCTAGTACATATTCCTTAATGGTTGAACAAGTGAAACTAAATCCAAAAGTCCAAACACCTACTGGTCGTCTTAGGCTGTTAATTAGAACATGTTTGATACGAAAGTGCCTTCATATGCCAATTGAAATGCTGGTACATACACTTCAATTATTTAGATTGATTACTCCACATGAATTCTTGTAAGAATATAATCATTTATTAATCTTATAATTATATTTTTTATAAAATTATTTAGGTGAGGACACCATTGATGGCTATAGTTTACTATGACAAAAACAGTATTTTAGGAGATGAAATTCTTGGTGAAATATTTTTATCCGTATTACTACAAAGTAGTAAACTAAATTTTAAATTAAATTTACGGAATTCTAGTTTTTTGGATGATATTTGGAACCTGCCAGAATGTATGGCACTGGAATTAGTGCCATGTAGAAGCTTAGGAATCTCTGTATGGTAAGAAATTTAAATTATGAAGGCAAATTCTTATTCAAAATAACTGTTCTTTTTGTTTCAGTTTTATCAAAGGAAAGGCTTTAATAATTAATTTAGGCAAAAATTCTGTAGCTGCCGAAGATGTAAGAAGTAAAATATTTCCTCTTAAACTATAATGTATCAAATGATTATTCTTTATTTTTTGCTAGGACAAAATCGAAATTGGTGACATTCTGGATGAGATAAATGGATATGCTGTAACATCCAGCACTAAGGGTCAATTGTCTAGAATTATGAGGAAAACTGTAGGTCAACCAGTGAGTTTATATGTAATTAAAGTATGTATTTTTGAACTAAATAGTATACTTTAAATTATAAAAAGTACATTTTTTAATTTCATAACTTTTTAGCATCGCAATAAAGAAACACAAGAAATATATGCTCCAATAATAAATCTTATACAAAGTTCAGGTGTTGATTGTTTAAAGAAAATTTTAAAAAAGTTGAATTCAAACAAACAAAATAGTGAAGAACAATCTGATGTAGCTAAATCAATACAGAAGTCATTAAATGCAGGATTTTCTATTAAATATTGTGGTTCTATATACATTGGCACAGAAGGAGATGTTAAACAAATCAAAAGAGCAATCCTTCAAGTGTTAAAATCAGAAAATTTAAAATTAGTAGATGTTAAATTTGAATGTTTAGAAATTGGCATTAGAGTGACTCAAGACGAGGATGATAAAGTATGTATATATATATATATATATATGTAAAACTATCTGCATGCAGGAGTACATAATACATTAATATTGATATTTATTTAAACGTTTAGGTGATATGTAAGCAAAGTTACATGGAAATTTCTTCTTGCGGCCGTACCGTAAACATTCCAAACTATTTTGCATTTATTGCAGGGTAATATAATACTATATACTCGCACTATAAGTAATGCATGCACATGTAACTATATTTTTACTACTATTTTCAGAGATACTAACTGCAGTCGAGCAACCAAGTTTGATGCGTATGTCTTTTATCATCAAAATGAACATGTGGTGCAGACTATACTACAAAGTCTAGGTCAAGGATTCCAACGTACACATTTTGCAGTTTAATTGTTTCCAATAAGAAAAATGATCCTATACCAAATTATCTTTCATGACCTTAAAACATTAGCCCAATTCACTTATCTAGTCAATGCATTCTTTGCATACTTTATATCTCACTCAGTTTTTCGACTTGAATAAAGTGATTTTGTGTTAAATATATGCGTATATACAAATCATATATTTTATAAAAATATATGTAAGATTTTGCTAATATTTTTTTCCTAGAAAATTCTCAAGTATACAATTGTAACGTATACAGTATACAGGTAACCTCTTACCTGTTATTTGCTTTGTATAGAGTCATCTGTCACTAAAACAATAACAAAATTTTACTTTCATATCAAATTAATAACATTAAACGATGTGATAAACTTCCGAAAATTCTTGTGTATATGTTGTACATATAGAATAGTCTATAATCTCTTAATAAATTAGATCTGCTCTATTTTGTCATGATATTAAATTTTCTTGACAGGAAAATCAGGTGCATCTTTTCTTGATCAAAAATAAAAAAAATAATTCAAACTTGAACATCATACGCAGGAGCGTATGGTGCCAGAGTATGAATTCTCATTAAAAAATCACCCTTATTTCTGTAATTGTCACTATCGTATAAAATTTAGTAAAAATAATAGACATCCAAAAATACGAACTGAGGAAGAATTCTATCTTTTTGGTGTTGAAAATACATTGCACCAGTAATGGAATTCTGTTCATTCGCACCAAACTGTTTCTAGAATTTGTTATGTTCGTCGTACCAGTATCTAATGGTATCTAATTTTTCTAGTAATATTTTATGAAGTTTAATTTTAGTTAAAATACACAATATCACAGCATAAATAAAAAAAATTAATAACAGTGATTTATGTTGAATATAATTTATTAAAATATGTTCTAGTCTGAAAGGAAGGCTCGAGTACGCCTCGATCTCTAAATCTATTTAAGCTCATTATTGTATTGTATGATTAAAAATTCGTCATTTCATATTACACGATCTAATATATACGAAAAAGTTTGAGATCTTGGCTGGGACACCCTGTATATGCGTACATATACACTATATATACAGTGTGCAAGTCGCAGGTATAGTTCAATGTGACATTAAGTCAAAATATTTGTGTAGTATACACGATTGAAGGTGACAGTTGAAAATGCAAGAAGAATCTCGATTGAGAGAGAGTCGATAATAACTTGATCGGAGAGAAACAATCAAGGGACATCCCGAAGGTGATCCTTGGATTGGGGTTGGGGTCGGGTTCGGGGTCGGAGTTGAGTTCCCTGGTTGCGACGTGCGCCGTAATCGTTGCGCCGTGTAACCTTCTGACAGTCGCCGTTGCCGGAGACCGAATACCAGTGATCAGAGGAAAGATGGCTACGAACTTAGGGGTAGAGTGTCAGTACTTTTTCGAGGATGTTGTCTACCGTGTGGACAAGAAAGGTAACGTAGTGTTTGGGATCGTGATGGAAAACGATGACGAAGATTTATCCGAGGAAAGTTCCGACAGTGAAGAGAGCCCGAAGAGAAAAAAGGGCGAGATTCGCGTGGTCTGGCATCCCTCCGGTGTTGAGGAATTGGTCAACGCGAAGAAGGTATTCGATACTTTATAGAATACCAGGTATTCGTCACTGGCAAAGGATTATTGATGTATATGAAATGATATTTTGTATTTCATCCTATTATTCCTTTTTTCTCTTATATTTATGTTTTCAAGTTTCTGAACAGCGACACCTGCCACACGAACCATATCTGCGACCGAATGTTCAATTCGAATTTGAATTCGGTTTAGCTATATCAACCGCGATGGGCAAAATATTATGGCTTTAACGAAGGTTAGATATTTTATCTGTAGGTTTATTTGGCGGACAGAACACTTATGCCAGGCGACGTCGTGCGTCGAATGATCAAAGGAAAAGACACACAAAGAGGATATTGTAGAGAAATCGAGCTGACTGCTTGCATCCAAGCAATTGGTACTAAACAGGTCCTTACAAATATAAGGAGTGAGGATTTAGTTCCTTTAGAAGTATGTAATCTATCTATAATATGGCAAATGCCTTTGATAATATACATTATGGTTAATAGTTTCTGTCTATAGGAGTTTGCGACAGATATAGCTGTTTGTATGGATTCGTGGGTTGGTGGAATTAAAATGGCACACTTCAAATTATGGCTCACTACACCCGATGGGTCCCGTTGTGTTGTGAACGAAATGGATTCTCGAGTCTTGGGACAGTTAGAAGAAAAACGAGACAGCGTAAGCATTTAAACAATATTGAAATAATTTCCTTCACTAGATATACAATAAAGGTTTTTTCAGGTTAATGACTTTCCACATTCCTCCGAATTTTATCCTGGTCAATGTTTGTGGGGACCAATTAACTGCCTAGAAGATGCACAATGGATTACGTGTACAAAAGAAATGAAAGTGAAAAGAAAAACTAAACCATTGAAAATGACAAAAGTGACTGTTGAAAAGGTAGAGACAGACTGGGTAGGAGTACATTGGCAGTGCAGAGCTTATTCAAAGGATGGTGCTTGGTCGGATCAAGCTCAACCAAAGTTTGTAGTGGAAGGAGAAAACTTGAAAAAATTGAAATTATTAAATGTATTTGAACCTTCAACTGTACAAGTGGGAGATCGAAATTTCTATGTAATTAAAGGTGATGAAAGTGTCATTACACGAGAACAATGGAGGAAGCTGCAAAGAGGTGTTTTTCCAGTTCCTAAGCATAGCCCAAAGAAAACACGTCCGAACATTAATATCACGAAACCAGTCGAAGACAAAAAAAAGGATAAGGACAAAGATAATGAACAGCAGACATTGGAAGAAAATGCTCAAAATAATATTAATAACTTACAAAATGTGACAAGCAATAACACTTTAATGCCTCCAGCACAGATCCAAAATACCGAAAGTTCAGATGACTGGGACACAGAAGATACAGGTTCACAGAGCGACAGTGCCTCTGTAAGGTTTTTTGATACTTTCCAAATTATTTCGTAACCAGTAGACATAATAAATAATTTAATGTTCACAGGTATCTAGTGGTTGTTCCAGTATGTCTTCTATGGGCAAAAAGAAAAAGGGTCCAGCTTTAATGACTAAAGTATTAAAAAAGAAGAAGTTATGCAAAGCAAAAAAGAAGGTGCCACCAGTCCCACTTGTTCCAGGAACTAAAATTGTGGTAGAGACACTATCTACAAATACAAGAGCTAATGTTGTATGGCAAGATGGTTCTGTAGAATTTGGTACTGTACCAAAAGTATTTTATTGATTATATAATTATATATAACACGTCCAATTATTACCATTATATTTATTTAGGTATCCCATCGATGCAACTTTACCCAATTCATCATTTAGATGACAAAGAGTTCTTCCCAGGTGATTTCGTAGTCGATCAGAAGGAAGAATCCAGAATGTATGGTGTAGTTCAAAGTGTTGATCATCAAGGTAGAACAGCAAAAATAAAATGGTTCAAAACGTATACGTCTAGTCAAAGTCCACAGTAAGTAATTGATTTTATGCCTGCAATTGAAATTAAGAAAATTTTTTGGAAAATAATTCATATTAATCTCCATAAATATTTGTTAGACCAATTTTTATAGAAGAACGAGAGGTCAGTGTATATGATTTAAAGGATCACCCAGATTTTCAATACAGACCTGGTACGTTAGTAATTCGAATAGCCAATTTTGAAGGAGAAGATGCTGGATGCACTGCTGGTCAAGTACTAGATAACTATCCGGAGGGTCAAGTTAAAGTGTGGTGGGTTGATGGACATGTAAGTATGTGTTGGCCTCAAGACCTATACAAGGTAGGCGAATATGATAGTGATGAAGGTGAATTGTGGGATGATGTGTCGTCGGATGCATCATGGGAAACAGAATTGGAAGACTGTTTCATCGCTGACATCGATGGAACAGAACAAACGGAGTTGGAAAATATAAAGCCGAAATTGGCCGCGCACATTGAGAAAGCTCGAATCGCGATGTCCAGGCTCGAGGAGATCTTTACGCAGAACCCATCTTTACAAACGACTGAGGTCATGAGAAAATTATTAGAAGTATATAAAGATTGTCGATATATGGACAAACTTATGGGTACTTCCTTTTTTCACGAGAGTCACTTCCAGGGGTTATTGGAAAGGGTTAGAGAACGTGGGCGAGCCACACAACGTATGGCGGATCAAGTAACAAGATTATTTACTCATAAATCCGGTGAATCTGAGGAAAACATAGAAAAGAATAGTGTAGAAGACAACGAGAAACTAATTACAGTAACAGATATGACGGAATCTGTCGATAATAAAAGCAATGAAAACACGAATAAACACCAGCACGATAAAGTCGAAGAATCAAACGATCGATTGTTCATCAATGTCAATCCAAATCCTGAAGATTCTGGATTATATTCTGCAGAAAATTCGAAAAAAGAATCCGGTTCGAGTGAATCGAGTGGAGAATTTCTGCTTAGCGAGGATGCAAATAACGTACACGATCGTTCGGCCGACAAAGCCGAAGTGCATAAAACTGCAAAGACGCAGACACACGTAACTAGTTCTCATGTTGCAGGCTCTCAAGTCTGTGTGAAACTTTGTACCTTGATAAAGGCTCAACTTGTATTAGCGCATGCAGAAGTTTCCAAGCGATTTGGATTATCGAAAATGTTGTTGTCCGATGCTCAAAAGGGTTCATCTCCTTTGAAGAAACAAAAGAAGGAAGAGGAGACACGCGTAGAAGTATTACAGGAGCCGTCTGAATCTTCTGTAGACATACCACCCCCAATATATGACGAAGGAGAAGGATTCTCTATAGAGGAAACAGCTCCAGATAGTCATAAATTTAAATTAACGATGTTCCAACCTACAGATCCCACAAACTTTTTCCGTACTGTTTCCAAGGAACTAAAGCTTTTGAGGAGTTCGCTTCCACCAGGTATATGGGTGAAAGGTTTCGAAGACAGGATAGACTTATACTCTGTAATGTTTCGAGGACCGGAGAAAACACCATACGAAGATGGTCTCTTCCTATTCGATTTCCAATTATCTGCCGATTATCCAGTTGCTCCACCGCTCTGCCATTATATATCGTACTGTAATGACAGATTAAATCCCAATCTCTACGAAGATGGTAAAGTATGTGTGAGTCTACTTGGAACGTGGTCTGGTCGTGGAACAGAAGTGTGGACAAGTTCTTCTACCTTGTTGCAAGTTATAGTCTCAATTCAGGGCCTTATTCTAGTACCCGAACCGTACTTTAACGAAGCTGGATTCGAGAAACAGAAGGGCTCTCAAGAAGGAAGAGAGAACTCAAGAATGTATAATGAAATGGTTGTGCTGAAGTTAGTTCAAGCGCAGACCAAACTCTTGCAACATCCGCCGGCTATTTTCAAAGATATCATAATTGAACATTTTAAGAGACATGCAAAGAAATTTTTACAGCGTTTAGATTTGTGGATGGAAATTTCTGAGCAGCATAACAGTCAACATCCACTGTCTCCGGTAACACCTACTACGTTTAAACAGATATCAGACGTTGGTACGTCGCGATCGTTTTCTCTTTCCTTCGTATCTTTATGTTAATTTAAAATAAGTCCGTAAAGTAATGGTACTTTCATGTTTTAGACAAAAAAATTCTCCCGGAATTTCCGTTGATACCGGCATCTAGAGGTTTTTGCATAACGCTCCGTAAAACTTTAGCTACGTTTAGAGATGTACTGCTCAAGGAAGGCATCCTGGAAGGCGGCAGCAGTGTAGAAAATAGTGAAAAAACGAAGGAACAAACAAACAGTACTAAGAATGAGTGTAATGAACCATGTAAAATCACTGACGGTGGCGTAAAAGATTGTGACAAGAATAAAAAGAGCAGCAACCCGCAAGATAGTAGCCATAAATTAACGCCGAACGGTAGCCTGTCCAAGGACATTGTTTCATCTTCCTCGACGAATATTTCCACTACGCCATTAAGCGAAACGAAGAAAAACAGCTCGGATCGTACCATCAGCTAGCCACAAGGTAAACCTAAGTTTAAACCTAAAAATGTAGCACGTAGAACGTACCCGACTATGCGGTAATATATTCAATTAATTTATTACACATATACATACATATATATACATGTAATACATGTATATATATCTATGTATGTAATATATATTATATATACATATGTTAAAAAAAGTACGTTCAATAATAATTGCGGTATCTATTTATTAAATATTAACACTATTATTAACGAACGATAACATTGTAACAGAAACGCCGCTGTCTTTGCTCCGCAGCTAGAAATATACTTGTTACTCTGAAATAATCACAAAATACGTTCATTCGAGTATGGCGCGAGAGCTGTGAAAAACTTTGCTCTTGCATAGAAAATATTGTAAACTTGCAAGATACGTTATGAAATTAATTTATAATGTTATATGGTATATGCGATATAGTGACACGTTATATATAATGTATAACTATATAACATTAACAAATGGGGAATTAATATTCTGTCGGGAGATGAAAGAATTGGAGGACATGGCTCTTTTTTGATGCATGTTACAATTTCTGGGTACATGTCTAATGGAAGTATCCATATATACGCGTTACTCATACTTGAATTCGTAATGTGCATAATATTCGTTACATGGGTACCGGGATATACAGAGATTCCTATTTCATTGCAGACTATTTGTTTGACATTTTATTCTTAGTTGTTGTAAATAATAATGTTTACAAAAATACTTAATTAATTAAAACTCTCGGGGCGGTTGAACAAAAATGTTGAACGTGAATCTTAGTAAGGAAACGTACATCAAAATCAAGCTCACGAACAGAAGTTAACAAAATAAGCGTCGCAACAGCAATCAATACCGATCTTTTAAATTTTATGTATAGCTCTACTTATCTCAACGTTCGGTTCCAGTTTTACTAGAGCCGTCCCGAGTCTGTTAACTTTAGGGAACTCCCAAGAAAGCCGAAGTTCCCAATTGTTGAAAGTTCTACCATTGAACGAATTAAAATAAGAATCTGTTAGTATACACGTATTTGTATACTCATGAAATTGAGATTTCTAAATACCCGAATACTCCTGTATTAAAAATGACATTGATTGCATCATGGGTACGTTTGACGCGCTTAAAATAGAGACCTTTAACTAGTAGACCTTTAACTTTACGTAGAATACCACATGCATTTAGTTATATAATTCTGCAATGAGGATAGAGCGTTCCTTAAAAACGCTATAACAACTCGACTGACTTAGTAAACAAGGGGTAGGGATGGAAACAATCTTGGGTATTGAAAAGACAAAAAAAATTGTCAATCTATTTAAAAAAAAGAGGAAAAATTATAAAAATTAAGAGAATGTTAAAGTGACTGGTAGCAATATACGTCGAGCCAACATAAAAATACATCGCAATAGTGTTTAAGGGACACAATAATAATAGGTATTAATTTCGAATGCATTTCAGTGAGTACACTTCAAGTAACAGCATCACCAATTCGACCTTTTTGGTACGGCAGAGACATCCACGAAGTGCAATTCAATGGTCGAAAGTCTAGGAACGATGAGATATATCATCACGTTGAATTCTTTCTTATAGTCGCGTTGATAACAACTTGTTGACCGGTTACAAAGTACACTCGTGTTTTCATGCACAAATGTTGTAACCTGACCTAAAAACTTATGTAATTACTGAAGGCCAAAATCTGTAATTTCATTGTATCATTATTTATTGTGTCGGATAGTATCTGCTTTATCCTTTTGCTCAATTATCCAGATAGCCTGTGACGCTAAAACTACTACATTAATTTGTGCATAAAATTGAAGAAGCATGAATTAACACGCATGCATAATGTACCGAAAATGCATAAACACCAAATTGAATTCGCCGAAAGCATGTCACACTGGTTATAAAAGAGATCTGAAAATTTGAATGTTTAATGACCGTGTACTACAACCTGCAATCGTACCGAAAAGGTTAACTACAAAAAGACTCATTGATCTTCAACTACTTTAAAGTCATTATGCCATCCACTAAATACAGTATTCCAAGTGAAATTGCGAAGTGACTTTGATTGAAACTAGATTGTAGCTTAGACAGAAAAATTCGTATTTAGATGAGACCTGTAATGACTAAGTCCACTGTTAGAGACACTTCTAACGTAGCTTATAAAGTCTAGCGAAATTATCTTAGATGCTCTATTACCTAAAGTACAGTTTCCTTTGTCAATGCTTTTTTTCGTACATTTGTAGGAAATTAAGTGTCTTTACGACTCTTACTGAGCTTTTCTTTTGATATGTCGTGAATAAAGTATGATAATAAACTGTACTTAGTATTATCACAACAATTGCAGAGAGCATTAATACTTATCTAACAACATGAGCGTTTTACAATATTATTAATATTTATTTTTTTATTTAATTCCATACATTTTAGCTGTATAAATTCCAAAATCAGACACATACAATCGAAATGAGAAAATTTACTACAAAAAGATACCAAATGCAACGAAGAATCTATAAATGATCACTAGACTGCATATCAGTATGCACAAGAAAACTTGTTTACATCAATTGTAAAGTAACAAGAGTCAAATAGAAATTCCATTATCTCTTTATACATTTTAATAAGTCTACAGTAGTACATTGATAATCATAAATTTTTAAATGTGGTTTATTTTTTTTAATGTCCCCTAGTCATTTTTGGCATGTATACGTAAAATTCGCAGTCTAATGATCATCGCGTTAAGATGAACGTACTTTGTCTTCTTCTCAACTTTTTTTTTATTTTGTTATGCGATTGTTAGTGTATATCATTATTACTAAACTGCGGATTTTATGTATCTATGGCAAAATTGAATAAGAATTTAAAGATATCAATATATTATTTTCAATGTATTAAAATGGTTAAAGAAACAAATAAGTTTTTATTTGATTCCAGTTTCTTGCAATTGGTATTAAAAGTGTTTAATTTGCATAAACATCCGCAGTCTCATTATTAAATTCTATTTATTTATTACCTCGAAACCTAAGAATTCATTAATTTAAAATAACTATTTATGCAAATCGGTTGTTTATATTGTTAAGAAATTAATGTTCTTAATGGTTACATGTACAGTTCTTTTTTTTTAAGAATTCTTTATTTTTAGCTGTTTCTGTATTTCTCTAGATAACATTTCTCACGCATTTTTTTATTTGTACGCTATATATTTATATGTTAATAAATTAATGATGAAGCAATTTTTATTATCAGATAGAGATCGACAGTATACATGTATTCAAATATGTATACAGAGTAACCTGTAATTTGAAATAATGCACTGGTCTGTGTTTAATGTACGTATAAATGAGTCAGATTCAAACAACACTGATTCAGCAGAATTAAACAATTTATTTCCATCATATAAAATGAAAATCCACAAATAGACACGAAACGTGAATATAAACAAATGGAGTATGATCAGACATACTGTAGATGTATATGTACACTCGAATTTATTTTTCAATTATTGGAAACAAAAAGTTCTTTTTAGAGAAACTGTTACACTGAACAAGCTTATACGAGATAGTGTAATATTTGTTTTGAACATTTTCTGAGAATACCATGTGTAAAATATTTAAACGCAGTATTAACATTTCCTTTAATCTATGAAACAACTTTCTTAACAATCGTATCTCGAACGAATTGAATATATTGTACTCTCAAATCAAATATCGATAACAGGACTAAGTTGTGACAGTTATTGAGACAACGTTTAAAAAACTAAGTATAATGTATTTATTCGCTCGAAGATTTCTTCGAAAATATATGGTGCTGAATTGAAACAAATAAGAAAAGTGAGAAGGGGTTAAAAGGGGGGGAGTGATAAAAAAACTCCAATTTGTTCGAGCTTGCAAACACTATGTGCGTCTTTTTCTTCTCACTAGTCGTCTAAATTCTAGAAGGACGCAAAACGTATAACTCATTCATAAATATTTAAAATTTTATATTATTTACTATATTATGATGAAAAAGTAAACAACTAGTCAGCAAAAATCGTTTGAAAAATATTATATTAAATAGTTTCTTGTCCACGTTATTTCTTATCTAGCGTGTTATTAAAAATTATTTGTTTAATCTTGTTTTAATATTGTCAACCCATTGATGCTTTCATTGTAATATAGTAAAATATATAAAAGTTTAAATTTTACTCGTTGTGGTTTAAACATTCAAGCCGCTTGTGCATGTTCGAACTAGGGATGTAAATATAACGTTCAAACGTTAATTTGAAAGCTACTGAGTTACTTAATTGCCATAACATCAAAGTTTTGAAATTTTATTAGCGTTTGAGGTAAAGGAGAATTAGTTTCATAAGAATTTATAGCATAATGATATATTTTCAAACTATTAAAAAACATTAACCAGAATCGCTTATAATAATAGTTCACGATAAAAATTATATCCGAATAGCTAGAGAAATATTTGGTAGAATTCTAAATTCGAATTTCTGAAGTTTTACAACACTAGTTTGAACATTAAAATGCTTGAGCTGGCTCGATTTTTAAGCCGTTAGCGTGATTTTGAATATTCATCACTAAATGGCATAAAAATGGAGATACAATTTCCATATAAGAAACAAAGATGGGAGGAAGAAAGGAAGTGAGAGAATGTATAAGTAAAGAAATAGTGATTAGATGAAAAGAAAATGAAGAAGGGAAAGAAAAATGCGAGTGCTGCTGCATCAGCATCAGGCAGATCAGATTGTTATGTGAAACACAATGTTTTAGAATGCCTTGTATATATACATGCTGTATATGCCAGTTGTTTCTATTTCTATTATTATGATAATTATATATTTGTCAAACTACAAAAAGTCTTATTTTCACGATATTTACGTTTAATGTTGTTCGAGACACAAGAAGTATATCATTTATCAAAAATCAACATATGTATATCGATACCAACAGTTTTAAATATTCCTTTGAAGATGAAATTTCACTTGTTTTGGAAATACTTTGGCTGCAATGAATAATTTATATTATAAATCTGAACTAATGTACGAGTAAAGATTTCGAAAAATTAGTAACAGAACTAGAAGTATTAGTTACATATGATGTTCCTTTGAAATTGCTTTATACTATGTACTCAGGATATATGTTATAAGTAGAATCTATTTATACTGCCATGGTACAGTAAAAGGTCTTTTAATTTCACGTTCGATTGAAGGTCTTTTTTGTGAGTTTGGCATCTACCGAAACGGTATCACGACGATCATGTAACCGGCTGATATTTGTAACTTTGTTCTCTTGATTTTGAATGAATAAAAAGTCCGTATGCGATTAAGAGTTATTATAATTGACCGTGAATCTTTTCTGTTCAATAGATCCCACTCCTACTCATCCGAATCTTCAACCTGCACTCTCCCGTACGGTTAAATACCAGCTGCTTTTTGGATATCCAGTTTTTTTAAATGTTTATTATAAATTTGTACAAACACATATTTATCCTTGTATTATAAATCCATTGAAACTAAACTAAGATGTTTTTATATTTAAACGTTTTAAATGTTATGCGTAGTACATCAAATTATTTAATATTCGAATTGTACATTTCAATATCTGCATGCAAAGAAATAATCAATGAACAAAAACTACTAAAGTCCTTAATGTGTGTCAAATTTGTTAAGTGTCCTAATAGGATATCGTTGTGAGAAAACCTTTTTTATCTCTTATAAGAATAGATAAGATGCATTTTTCACCTGTTATCAGATATATCTTATCATATCGTTGATTCACGACGGTTTCGTGTTCATATCGCTTTGATGTTCTAACGCAATTTCATCTTACTCTCCAAACTATTTCTGTTCCAAGTGATTTTTAACTTCATTACTCTTAAAGGTTTTCATTTATTTAATAAAAAATGTGTTCCAAAAAGTTATTGTGCTACTTGACTATAAGTTTATGTAAGTAAATACATACATTTTTTAGCGTTTAACATAATAAGATCCCATAAGATCAATTTGTGAAGTAAAAGACAGTTTCCAAACAAAGTGCAAAATTCCTTACAAAAAGATTATTTCTTACTACATTTGTATAAATTCCTCAATTTTATCTTAACACAATAGTATTATCAATACATGTACTTAGAATTTATTTCGACTACCGTTAATAAACAGACTATTATTAAAAATGATATTACGAAAATCATGAAATATTGTGGAATAATGATTAAAACACGACATTTTTTCTGATTACACAGTGAGTAGAAACTCGTTAATACACAAAATATTACACAATTAATATACGTATTGTGTAAATGATTTTCAATAAAATTAGGAAAAATAGGTCATCACATCATATTAATCGAATGAGTTTGAACAGTGATTGCTGGACTTTTTATGGATGAAGTCGAAGCAAGACGTAAAATTTTGAGGGGCCGGAAAACGATTAATCGACGTTACTACTGTAAGTGAGAAATATTATATAAATAAAATTAAAAAAGAAACGATAGCAAACACAATAATAAAGTATGCTGAATTTTATAGGGGGAACTGCTATTCCAGCCTGGTCCATAGTTGTTATAATAGGAATTTGTATGCTGCTTGCTGGTGGTGGACTCTGTGTAGTGCTACAAAAATTTGTAGTTGACAATGCTGACACTGCAGAAAGACATTCATATGCACCTGCTATGCAAAATGACGCTTAGATTTAAGAATATACCAAAACTTAGTTATTCTTTGTTACATGACTTTTTAATACTTCGTAAACAAATATTAATTTATAATATCGATTTCGACAGTCAGGACGATGTGACCAATAAATCATGGAGTAATGCTTTTATTTATTAACATATTCTACCAATAGGTCACTGCTGGATGCTTCTATTTAACAATACATAATAATGTAAAAAATATAAAATAAATATCATTATAATATTCCGATTTTTTATAAGAATCTAAAGACCTCTAGCTTTAATTTAATCTCATAAAAGTTTAAAAATTCTCATGAAAATGCAGACATACCAAAAATTATTTTTTCAGCAATATTCAGTTCATAAAATTAACCAAGGACACGGAACTGTTTAGGAGAATCTGCTACACCGATATAATGTGAAGAAGACAGATGACGACACTGTAAAACATAATTAATTAACATAATAGTTAATAAAACTTTAAAAAGCAATTATGTTTAGCAGTCCTGTCATCTGCTTTTTTTTACATGATATCCATGCATTAGGTTCTCTTAACCAGTCCTGTGCCTTCGATTTATTTTCCTATGTAATAATTTTACCATAATTAATACTTTGCAACGACCTGCATTATGTATATAAAAAAATATTTGTTTTGGCGTTTTACCGCTATGAGGTGATAGTGTTTCGTGATCCATAAACGATTTTTTAAGAAGTCATAAGATAGAGATAATTACGTCGATCCAAGATATTGAATCGATGCAAAAATACACGACTCCGCTGATTGTTGGTTAATCTAGTAACTAATTATCGAAATTGAATAACACAATCGCTACTCGCATAATTGTACCTTTCGCATTACTTTTATTTCTTTTACTAGCTCAAAATTGTGAAATATGTACCATAAATTACACATTAATTAAATATGTTTATATCATTATTGAAAGATACGCAAGTTACAACAAACATCATTCAATTGGACAATACGATTGGAAATCAATTACAATTTGCTTTGTACAATCGGATAAAAGAAATTGATTAATTTTCGAGCCTGTTAGATTATTAATTCAATATATATATTATACATTGGTAGTTAATTATTAATTGGTATGAAAAGAGGAATAATTCTATTATTTAAAATTCTCTGCGGTGATACTTGTCAGAATCGAAATAAGATGTCACAACAACACGATTATTGAATTTTCGTCCTGTGAGTGTTTGCTGTGCTTTCTGGCAATCAATCACGCTATTAAATTCAACAAATACCTGAAACGAACAGCAAGAATATTAACAAACATGTTTTACATTGAATAAAAAGTGAGTAAGAATGTCATGTATACATTATTATAAAACGTACTTTTCCACATCCAGGTACGTCAACACCTTCTATAGGCCTTGGTATTTCCACTGATCGAACCACGCCATATTTGTTACACTCTTCTTTAATATCTTCTAAGATATCTTCATATTCTTCTTCTTCCATTAGCTCCTCGGGTGTTACCATATTCAGTAAACAAAGCACCTACGAATATTAATGGAATAATTTTTGTAATACTCGAAATTTTATTGAAACAAATCATAATTAAAATTGCATTACCTCAGTTGCTGGACCACTTGTGCCAACCATAGATAGACCAGGCACCTGAATTTGTACTGGAGCTTGTGCACCAATCATAGGATTTTTAGCACCTACGCTAGCCCGTTGAACGATCAGTTTCTTATCTCCCAGCTGCA
The DNA here is from genome assembly GCF_051020955.1 of Megalopta genalis. Classification (NCBI taxonomy): domain Eukaryota; kingdom Metazoa; phylum Arthropoda; class Insecta; order Hymenoptera; family Halictidae; genus Megalopta; species Megalopta genalis. The sequence continues at coordinate 21,333,264 of NC_135018.1, read as the reverse complement.
TCCCATTTAACCCAGCAATTGCTTGATCGGTCATTGACACATCAACATACTCGCAGAATGCATAACCCTTGGATAGACCTGTAGCTGAATCCTTTACTAGATTGAATGCTCTTAGTTGTCCAAAGCTCATCAATAACTCCTTCACCTGTGTTACGAAAATAACATTACTTATTTACTTATGCTGCATTAAAATCATTTAGAACAGCTCAGACTATGCAACTCTTTATTGTCCATTATGTATATTTGAACCCTCGGAAAACGAACATTTATAAGACTTCATAAGCGATGAGATCGAGACCAATTTAAATAATTCTTTATTAATTTTGTATATATGTATGCTCTTCATTGATACTCTAACACAGATAGCTAACAATTTAAACTAACTGCCAGAAACTGCACACCTAAATCAAAACTTTGAAAAGCAGAGTCAAAATAGACTCATGTCCCGCCGTCTGAGAGTTTTCTATTAATATGTGGTGACCATAACCATTGACTGCAAACATGTAATATAATTTAGATATTATCACATATCTTCAAATTACGAAGAAATTAATTTAAATTCGAGTTTTTAGATAATTTTTTATTGTATCAATGTATTGATGTAAGTTGCATAATCCAATAATAAGAAATTCAATATGAAAGGATAGATGTGTTATATCTCGCCTATTTGATTTCCATTTAACATCTTCACACAATATCTTTCTTACATACAAAAGTTTTACTCCAGTCTGGAACAGATTTTTGTCAATATTTCGAACAGAACGCTCTTGCTCTTCAAACGCGGATTTCTCCCACATTCATTTCGATTCTCTCTTCAGAAAGAAGTGTACCTTAAATTTACTTACGTATTTCCATTTCCCTGAAGTACTGAAAACTCTAAAGCAGAGATAACAGCATGTTGCATATAATGAAGATTTGCTATTATTACTGGAAACTGGTATTTCCAAGAAACACTGTGACACACACAGCTGAATAATAGATGTTTCATAAACATTTCAATTAGTTTATATCAAGGCATATGTAGTTGCAGCCTCATCTGTCTTGACTAAAACATTATATACATAATCCAAGGAAATACATGGTTTAATCAAGGCGTTTCAGGCATTTCTAGGCATACACCACAATAAGGACTATATTATTATGAGAACGCAAAATTTGAATTCATCTTAGGCATTATAACCACTTGGGAGATTAAGTCACTTTTTCAAGTGACGGTAGAAGTTTTGTATTTTCATAAAGATTTGACCGTTTTATCCCTTCTATCTATACAGAATTCCCTATAGCACCATTTATACTCATGTGAGCAAGCAACACGCTATTATCAGTTAATGACTATCGAATTAGAAAACGCACCATTTGTATAGAAGGACCAAAATCTTCAAAAAAGGGGCTGCAAAAGTCGCATAAGCCCAATACGAAGGCATGAAAATGATATAAGTACTTGCCTCGAGGGACAGGGCTAGCCTCTCTCCAGGCAGTGTGGTATTTTGTCATGTTCAGTAGTAGTAGTAGTAGTGGTAGAAGTAGTGGTAGAAGTAGTGGTAGTGGTAAGCAAATGCTTTTGATCGGCGCGACCCTAAGCTAAGAAATGGGGAGAAAGGGCACTGGTATCAGTCCACAATTACTATACAATAACCAAATGGTTATACTTCTTTGTTTCTTTTTTTTTTTGATTGTATTACTTCAATAATGTATCACTGTAAGAACACAGCATTAACTTTTCCGACGTTCAAGGTAATCACATTTTTTTCGACTTTGATTTTCTTACTTTCTCTTGGCACTTTGTCTTTGTACAAATGCACATTACTGATACTTATAAACACATATAAGTTCATTCGTGTAACCTGTAAATGTATCAAGGCACAAGGACGAAGAGCTGTAAAGCCTGAAAAGCCTGTAAAGAAAACAGCTGCAAGAGAAAAGATACTCCTGAAAAGAATAGATGCCAAAGGACTTGGAGCTGTTACCAGATGCACATAAGATTTATGTGTTGACCCTGTAATCCCATTAAAAAAAAATGGAATCGATGCACTCGATAAAACGTTGATTTATCTCTTGTGGTCCTAAAAAATCTGTTTTGGATGCAATACCATACCAGGAGAACAGACTGATTCTGTAAGTGTTCTAGATGTAGGAATACAAAGAACCTTTATTACTGAAGATAATCCTTCGTACCTAACAATTCTCAATTTCAATAATTATTCCAAACAGAACTAATCTTCCCTCCTACCCTTCCATTTACAACGTCTGATTTGATATTCATGACGGAAATTCCTGAGTATAAAGAGCAATAGTTTCGTATTCCCTTGGCTGGGTCCACGATGATCTTCAAAGAACTGTAAATAAACGCGACTGCTGCAACTGCATGCCGCCTGAATGCTGCAACACCACTAACCAATACCCTAACTGCTAACGAATAATGACGAATCGAGAAGAGATGAACTTTCCAAGGGACAACAAACTTTGCCAATTCTTGGCCAGAAACACAATGGAATTACAACCTGATTCAACTAGTTTAAGTAACACCTAATCGACGCTGGAATCCAATGGATACACATACGTACCTCTATGGCATTTGGATAGTTGACACATCTTCGCAAGTTTTGAACTCCGCTAAATAGCTAAATACCTATGTTATAATTTAATCCTTTGGTATATTTCACAATGCTGAGAACTAGCATATAGTTAAAGTAATCCTACAGCATTGTTATTCTGCGGCGCAATTAACTTAATCTCTGATGTCATTTAAATTTGTATACATTTTACAACTGTGTTAATAATTTCGATGAAGTAAAATAGATTAATTTAACTGTCGACATCAGTGACTAAAAACTGCGTCCAAAGGTGTGCAATAAACGAAATATTATGTCACGGATTTGCCTACATACCTGCTCTTCGTTCAAATAATTGGGTAAACCACCAATGAAGATCTTGTGTGGAGAATCTAAAACCATAAAAAATTACATTACAATTTGTTTGATGTTAAAACAAAATTTATAGGAAATGTATAACATATATAAGGAGTATGTATAAAACATACCGGGAACCGTACCTGGCACGTTCATGCTTGGATTATCTGTCATTCCTGGCATTGGTTGATAGTCGTGTGGTCTTCTTATTTTCAAACTTTGCCCCTTAAAATTGATACCATCAAACGCCATGGCTTGTGTCGTTTCGTCTATCGAACGGAACTAAAAGAAAATGAAATAAGTATTTTGTGCTCTAAGGTATGTGAAAAACTCACTAATCTTTGTTTTCAAATAAACATTTATACCTCTAAGAAAGCAAAGTTTTTGTCTAAATTGATCTGACATGCTAATACTGGATTTCCAGCAGCCTGTGCAAGTCCAGAAAGATGCATTTGTTGATTGAAAAACTCCATCATTTCTTCTTCAGTCACGCCAAATGGAATGTTTCCTACATAAAGTCTTCTTGCTTGTCGAGTAATTGTACTACCAACTACTGGTACAGCTGCTTGTGGTGTATCAGCCACTATATTTGCTGGTATTTGTCCTGCAGCTTGCATTGCTTTATACTGTTAATTAAGAGTTATATCACAACATAATAATAGTTAAAATATAATAATTAGAATTAATAACAAATTATTTATTCTAGAATAATATATGTTATAAACATTTACCTGCAAAGGAGTAATATGCTCAAATCCAGGTGGTGGTACATCCCAGTAAAGCGATGGCTTTCTCCTCCTAGAACTACGACTTTTTTTGGGCGAGTTACTTCTTTTCCTATCTCTTCGATCTTTTGACCGTGAACGTGAACGTTTCCTGCGATCTCTACTGCGAGATCTGTGTCTCCTATCCCGATCCCTATCCCTGTCCCTATCCTTGTCTCGGTCTTGACGATCTCGATCTATAAAAAATATACAAGAGCAAATATTTATAAATAATATTGTCATGTTATTTATAAAAATATACAGCTATATTAAATTGTTTCTGTTCTACTTTTATTTTACAATCATGTTATTCATTTATTGCTGTATAATTTGTAAATGTGTCATGTTTTAATGTAACTCTATGCATATATGAATAATTGATGGAGTTATTATCTATATATATATTATATGTAGTATATATATGTAGTATATATATATATATAAAATTTATTCTCAATATCTGAACCATAGAACTTAAATTATTACAAACATAATATAATTTTTAAATGTAATAAAATAAGCAACAAATGAAACCTTAAAGAATACAAAACTCTTTACATATGATGAAAAGTATACCCATAAGAACAATCTTCTTAGATGCTTGTTTATCAGGTTAACGATAAATTCGCAGGATCTCGTGAAGAATGACTGGATGTTGCTCGGTTTACGTTGAAATCAATTGTGGATGACTTGTAAATAAGAGTTTCGTTCTTTTTGACGAAAAAATTGTAATGAAAATGGTCTAAAGGTGTGTTTATCGCTTTCACGAATGTGTTTCTCCGGCCATTGCAATCACCGACTTATTTACCTGGCTGTAACGCGGGAACAGTGGCGAAGAGCATAGTGTTCTCGGAAATATTTAGAATTCTTACCTCCATTGTAATCTTCGCCCATTTTAGTATTAATTATCTACAACCACGGATTTTCTTTCAAGAGATAATATTGTATAAGCAGCAATGGTATGAACAAACGTCAACGCGTCTTCAAACAAATTTTTACTCCGAAATGGCGATAGGCTAAGTCAGCCTAAGTATGTAGATGTTGGCTAGTGAATTGTAATGTACACTAATATCAGAATCTGCTACGAGATGGCGTAAAACATACAATTGATCTCTTTTTACTAACAATGTATGTAATAAATATGCGTAATGAAAAATACAGAACTATAGCATAAATTACAATTAAATACTCCATCGAATTTCTTAGTGAATTATGCTATTTAATATTGCCTATAAGTAATTTTTTATGGTATTCTCAACTTCTATTTAGAAAAGAGTTCATTTCATCGACTCGATAAAAGTTTATATTTATGCTGTTCCTATGGAAAATTTGGAATGGTAAACATTAGAAATTTTTAAAATTGTTGTTGTTAAAATGGCTAAACTTCTGAGTCAGGACTTCGTTAGATATGTACATATAACTTAGAGCATACATATTTGCTTTAAGCATACAGTCGTTCTAGGAAAATCCCTAGTTTGACTTCAATTAATTTCATTGTATATATGTATATGTACACTCATACTTATCCATAGACTCGTGAAAATCTGTGTGCCACTACCATAAAGTAATAGAAAATAGAGGGGAGTATTACATATATATTTTTAGACGGAGTGAAATTCTCTGTGAATTTCATGACAAATAGATACATACAGTACATATGTACATATAGAGTGGACAACTCATACACATTTTGTTCAATGGTGCATGTGTCAGTACAAATTGAACAAAATTCCACAGATTGACAATCGAATTTACTGTTAAGATGTTACTTGCGATCATTAAAAAATGTATCAAATAAGCTTGTGATGGACAAAAATGTGAAGCTTGTAGATTTATTATCTACTTATGATAACATGGACAGTAAGAAAATGTTAGGAGAACGTTTAAGAAAGGCAGCTAGTGTTGGTGATACAGATGCTGTTAAAGAATTGCTTAATCTAGGAGTTGATGTTAATGCACAACATATTCATAATGGATGGTATTTGTCTGATTATTTTTAACACAATATTCATATTATTGTAACTGTTGTAAATTATAAAACACATTTATTAAGTTGAACATAACATTTCTACTATTATTGAATGAATACAACTTTGGATATTAAACACCTAAACAATCCAACAATTTATAATTTTCTTTTAAGGACTGCTTTACACTGGGCATGTAAAAATGGTTATGTAGATGTAGCTGCTCTGCTTTTGAAGAACGGAGCAGATAAAAATATTAGATCTGACTTTGGAGAAACTCCAAAATTTCTGTGCAGCAATCCACAAATTTTGAAACTTTTGGATACATCTGTTGACACTCAATTGACAATAAATGATGCAACAATGCATGATGCTATATTAAAGTATTTGAAAAATGATCTTGTACAAGGAAATGTAGACTCAGGAATACACAAAGTAGGGAGCAATGGCTTATACACAGATGGTGAGACACAATTTGTCTTTGTTCTCTTCTATATACTTTACTAATGTTATACTAATACATTCTACATTTTAGAATTAGTGTTAAAGATTCGTGTTGCTGATGCTCTTGATCCAGACTTCATAGAAATTGAATTACCTCAAAATAATCTAACGTATCAGACATTAATTGAAGTATGTTGTCAAGAATTGAATATTGACTGTAATCAGATTGTAAAGTTACGAAAACTGCCCAATACCAAATTAAGAAAAGATAAAGATATCCAACGACTTCAAAATTTTCAAGAAATTGAAGTCGTTACTAATACTGTGAATAATACACACAAGTATATGCAAAATACAAATAGTGTTCCAAATAACATTCCTTCAGTGCCAGCAAATGGATACCAAAGTATTTCTAAGAAAGACCAAACTATTTTATATTAATCGTATGGTTTCTGCATTTTCTTAAAATATTTTAAGTCTACAAATATGACATTTAATAGGAACACAATATGTATAAACAAGAGTGGAACTCCTAGAATGCAATAATTAAATATTTCAAGTATATATATAGTAGAATAGAAGCATAAAAATAATTTTTTAACTTTATTTACTAGATTTAATAAAATAATACAAAAATTATTACAGTTTCTGGTTAACATTACTTGTTTTTAATCTTCGTTTTCTTTTTTTTAAGACGACCTCTCCCTCTGGAGTAACAGTTACATTAATAGCATCAACAATAGTACTTAATTCACCAGTTACATTATGGTATGCTTTTGGTCTCTTAGGTTGTATCATTGGTACGTCAACAGAATTTTTGTTTCCTGTAAAGAAAAGTTAAAATAAAATCCGAAGAGAATTTTATTGAAAATTTTGATGCAAATAAGCCATAAAACTTACTCAATGAGGTATAAATAGGAAGAGCAAGGCTTTTAGGTGTTTTAAGACGAATAGAACGTATATTAGTCCATCCTCCTGGATAATTCTTAGACAAATGAGTACATAGTTCAAACACATTTTCCAAAATCTCTTCCTTCCTCATAGATGTATGGCCAATCTGAACAATATGAGTATCCCCATATGAATGCAACTGTATAGAAGTTTTTCGCAAAGCATACTCTATTTCATGCTTTAAATCTTTACTTTGCATCCTAATATATGTTGGCAATTTTCTTTTTTTGTAAAACTCTTTACCCAATAAATGGGACAAATGTCCAGCAATTTTTCCATCTACTAGAAAATGATCATAGCTGCCCAAGAGTTTCCTTTTCAATTCATATTGATCATACTCAGTTTTTACTTGATTGAATGATATTACTCTTTTTATGTTTGTGCAACCATGTTTGCGTAATAATTCTTCATAATGGTCAACTGTTATATCATTGTCTTGTCTTTTGCCTCTTTGTAAATCACCTACAAAGAGTACTACTTCATCGTCTGATCCAACTATCGAATGTGGTAATAATCTGAAAAATAAATTCTAGGCTGCAAATTATGTGTTATCACAATTGAATTATATACTATAAACGCACAGTTGCATCATTTTTGATAAAATGTAATCACGATTCCTCATAAGGATCCATTGGTAATTAAAAAAATATAATCATCTGTGAACTGCATATAGTACAGGAAATTACTTGTAAAATAATTATAATTACAGCTTTATACTTACATTCTCATATGCCTTCTTGGTGTTTTTGGTACTCTTATGCATGTTACTTGCATAAACACTGGCTGACTTTCTCCATCAAATAAGGCATTTTTATTTTTCAATTGCTCTTCAGTCAAATGAAAAATAGCACTGATACATTGTAGTATGTGTTCCTTTGATAAGTCAGTCAAATTTAAAGTATCTGTACTTTGTCCACTGCTATCTACTTTTCTTTGCTCCCTTAATTTTGCATTATTTGCAATTATATTTTCTGACGAAAGTTTATCTTCACTATTCTGCATACTGTCATTTACATTGTGTTTTCGTTTTAAACCACGCTTCACTATTTTAATGCTTTTTTCATTCATTGACTCCAAATTTCCATCGTTGTCTATATAGTTCTTGGGTTTTTCAAAATTAGCTTTAGTCAGTCTTCTCTCGCGATGTTTCCTCCCCGTAACCAATTTTTCTTTACCATTGTCAATTAATTTCACATTTTTTCGTTTGTTCTTTTGCTTCATTTTTATTGAATTCAATTTCTTCATTCTCAAGCTCAGTTTATCTTTTCTATCTTCCATATTCATACGATATCTTTTACAATGTTCAGTGCACGTGTTCGTCTCACCATATACCTTTTCTGAAGGCGGAAACGGAAAGAGTGATTGTACATTCGTATAGCTTCCTCGGACGGAGTGCAACACTAGCGCTAACCATTACATATGTACAACGGACAAGAATGGTTCCTCTATTATTCAATACATATAACAATAATAAATAATAAAGAATATTTAATGATAGTGTATCAATTTAAACAATGTATTCTCGTGATAAAAACTTTTCACCAAAATTATTATAAACGTAATTCATGTGATTAACAATAACCAATGAAATGATAGTAGACCGGCAGCCATTTTTCATCAATCAATTATCGATTCCACCATTCGATTGTAATGCTTAAATGTAAGAATATATGCCTATGTATTTACTTCGAATTACAATTGAATTAAATTATGTATTTAATTAAATAAAATAATTATGAGTTAAAATATAAGTTAACTATTACTATCGAAGTAATTTTATATACATACGAAGAAAATCGGGTACATATGTATCTACTATTCAAATATTAAAACTCCAAAACAACTGAAGACAATAAAATATTCAATGATTATGTCTAACAACGAAATATTCAGATAGGTATACAATATATATACACAAAATATGATAATTTGAGATGTAGTGCATATCAGACATAGATAACTGTAATTTTTGAAAGTCTTGACGCGCAGAAGTTATAGCACATAAATTAGCATTAAACAAAAGTGTACATTCCATATGGACAATTCTTTGCGGGGAATTTCGATAATAATGTACCTTACTTAACGATATTACGATATCTTCTAGAAATCTTATAATGTAAAAATATTTTAAAAGAAATTGTCAATATGTGCTCGAAATCTTGAATGCTCAAGGATGGTGTAATGTTTTGTCGGTGCTGGGGGTAACGTTCGCAACTTACTGCACCGAGGACCGTCACACTTGGTTAATCAAGACAATCGGGATCAACGATCAGTTGCAGCGCACATCAAAGGTAGCCTTGTCGATAGTTGGTCAGAATTATTTCTTTCTTTGTTCTTTCCAAAGTTTCTACGTTCTTTCTCCATTTTTTTTAATTGTCGCTTTATGAACAATAACCTAAATTATTCTATTTTGTTGCTATCGTGTAACTCTTTGTTCTTGCGTTACATATAGTTACCGTGAAGCAATTCGCAAGAACAAGAAACAGGGTTCCGCGGATATGCTTCGCTTAGTACTTGCTGCGAGCCTTCGTCGAGATACTAGAAAGTACAATGGTCAGAACACCGCGATATATTCGAGTGTTGTTATATTTGTGTATCGGTTGGTCAATATTTTGCGCGATATTTTTTACATTTCCGAGTTACATTCGCGAAAGGATTTCAAAGAAATTCGCCGTGAAACAATCGGAGGAGTATCGGAAAAAGATACCGAACATTACGAGTATGTTACCGAGAGAACGAAACTTCAGCGACGAACAGGTATGTTCGTGTTTTTGTGAGCACATTTATTGTTTTTAACATTCATTTTCATTGAATTTTTGGAGCTCCTCATTTAAACATTTTTTTAATCGACCCTCGACCAATCTTCGATATGATTTGACAGAAGGGGTTGCCATCATTAAAGAACAAAAAAGTACCGTAATTGTGACCAACTGCTTATCGCTTTATATGAAGAATAAATCACTAGCTCAGTTTCTGTGCTTACGAAATAATTAATTCGTGTCTTCTATCGTATCAGATTGGTAATATGACTTCGCTTGGAAGGTGGCTCTTGTCTTCTGAGGGAAGTTTACCACCACCGAGGATTAATACCAAAAAGAAACCATTTTTTATTTTAATTTGGATGCATGGGAAATTCTTGGAACGCAGGCACATCAAACGTTTTACAAACAAAAAGTTAATAAAATGGCGATGTTATGCTAATAGAGATAGCGAATACCTATACTACAATGAATTTAACAGTACCGATATGCGTTAAATTCTACTTCAAATAAATATAATAAACGATAATTACTAAAAGATTATTTTCAGATATTCACCATGGGAAAATTGCTCAGTAACCGAGTGCGTGTTGTCGTACCGGTCGAAAGACATAGCTATCGCAGATGCAGTAATATTTCATTTACACTTGACAAAAGCCGTGTCAGATTTGCCACTTAGACAACGGCGGGAACAAAGATGGATTTTCTTGACCGACGAATCACCAATGCACACTTTCCTCTATGGAAACCAGCAAATATCTGACTACAATGGTTTGTTCAACTGGTCAATGACTTATCAAATGGACAGCGATATTCCAGTACCATACGGACGAGTAATACCTAGATCACACATAAATTTTGAAAATGAAAATTTTACAAAAGACTTTCTAAGAAACACCAAAAAGAAACTGATTGCTGTGATGGGCAGCAACTGTGCTGGAACCAACAACAGATGGAGTTACGTGAGCGAGCTTAAAACGATTCTTCGTGACGATCTAGATATATATGGAAAATGCTTGAAAGGCAACGTAACCGCATGTCCAGGCCATTTCGACAGTGACTGTCATGGTCTGAATGTTTACAAGTTTTATTTAGCTTTCGAGAATTCGAACTGTAAAGAGTATGTAACAGAGAAAGTATTCTGGAATGCCTACGAAAAACTAGCTATCCCAATAATAATGGGAGCATCGAAGAAAGATTGCGAACGCTTATTACCACCCTATTCATTTCTTCATGTCTCAGATTTCGCTAATCCAGCGACATTAGTCAATTATATTCGGTATCTTGATCGTCATGACGACAAGTATCTTGAATATCATGTATGGCGTAAATATTACAAAGTAATTAATGAACATGGTTATTTTGGAAGTATCTCGCGACATTACTGTCGTGTTTGCGAAGCTCTACATTATAATTCTCCTACTATTAAGGTTTATGAAAATATGCAGTCTTTCTGGGACAAAAATCGAAACTGTGTACCTTGATATCTTAGTTATTCTATATTATTAGTTATATTCTAATATAACAAACAACGAAGTTCGTACTATTTCGTGGTAATATATTGTACAAAACAAATTAACAACTTATAGACAATCTTAAAATTTGATACATCTGACTTTTATCTTCTATCACGAATTTTTCGAAAGTTATTATTTATCAAATATTTTATCTTAGCCCCTGATTAACAATTTGCAATAAAT